>NC_080060.1:13342545-13582545 GCF_026212465.1 Amaranthus tricolor | reverse complement strand
GAATACCGACCTAGTACTTTGTTGAGAACTAAGATTACCGAATAGTTTCATTCTATCTGTACACAGTCCAAGCCATAAATTACGACTTTCATCCCCAAATGTCGTATGATACCTTTTAAAGTGACATTTCTTCACCCTATTTAGAGAATCAACTGGATGTGTGAGCAAGTGTTTTTTCTTCACCCTATCTGCATGCTACCTCAAACTTGATACATCTTTCTTTATAGAAAACAAGTGCTTGAATCTAGGTATTATTGGAAGGTACCACAATACCTCAGTTAGGGATACTTTAACATCCCGAGCCCCTTTACGCTTGCTGATAATCCATACATAAAACACTACTCTAAATTTTCATTTTCATTTTGGCACACAATCATTCAGACGCGCATGAATTTTCTGGTGCTTTAATGATGTGCTCGTTTTTAGAGCACATTTATCTCCTCATTGTGGTGTCGAATCTCGCGTTTCAGAATGTTTTTTACACACTTTACGCATGATTTTACCTTGTTCTTGTCTCCATGGTGTTTTGAGGTAATTTCAGGTATTTTCGGAGATTTCAAGGTATTTTACGTTGCGTACAAGACTTAAACACTTTGATCGAAGATTAGAGGCGCGTACCGGGGCCATGACATGCTTTCCAAGCCCTACTCAAGCTCCTCGCTAAGTCCGGAAGCCATCTAAGGCTTCAAACATTCGATTGGGCCAAGGAGAACAAGGATTCGACCAAATCAGAATACCATTCGGTCGAATGGAACTAGATTCGGGCACACCAAGAAGCACTTCGGGCGAAAGCCCGAATGTACCTCCATTCGGGCGAATCATGGTCCCATTCGGCCGAATGGAGTCCCTAGACTGCGCGATTTCTTTTCTTCGCAAACCGAACTCCGAGGGCTTTTAGGGCATTTTACCCCTTTTGTTCCTTAGCTTATAAATACCCCTCATTTCTGTAAAACCCTATGAGGGGCTTAGGGGGGATGCCTAGTATGAGTGCCTTTGTGCCTCACTCTAGAACATCGTTCTTTCATTGCTCTTCTTTACTTTTTGCCCTAATGTAGATTTATTGTTTTTCATTTATGCTTCTATCTACTTTCATGTCACTTCATTTATGTAATTTTGTTTCTTTGATGCTTTGATGTCTTCATTGCTTTCCTCTATTGCTTTATTTTATTGCTTTCCTTTAATACTTTCATTTAATGCTTTCTTAGTTTAGATTTAATGTTTTCATGTTCTATAATTCCTCTAATGCTTTCCTTGTTCATTGCTTTTATCTCTAGTATGTTAGAGTAGTTTCTTTAGGGGTTTTTAGGTTAGAGAAACCCTAGGTTCGGTCTTGTCTTTAATGTTTAGGATTATGGTTGAGGTTGATGATGGTTGTTGATAGATATTCGATTCGAATCTTTTCCTACCACTCCTAAAGAGATATAGGGCGATTATAGGTCGTTCGTGTGGCTTATAGGGTCACCAACTTCCTCTCGATATCTAAAGTGTCTTGATTGATCATCGTTCGAACTCCCTTTACCTAGCTTATCTTTATTTCCAATAGACTATCCTAGGGTGGACGTAGTCTACTCCCCGATTGTCTTTCATTGTTGAGTTTCGCTCTTTATTCTTGTTATTAGTTAAGTTCACCCACCAACCAACCTTCCATATAACCTTCCCACACCAAGTCTGTAGTCTAGCATCCCTTGTCCTTGTGGTTAGAACCTCGACTTACCATTACACTCGTTGTAGTAGTATTAGGGTGATTATAAATATTGTTTGTAACTAGGCTTTTAGTATTAACGACGTGCTAGAAGTCGGTTATCAAAATGGCGCCGTTGCCGGGGACAAGGCGTTTGTTTAGATTTTAGTTTTGGTGCGCTTTGTGAATAGCTTTTATTTTTGAAATTTTTGTTTTTCTTCATGGTTTGCTATATCTTGCATCAATATGAGCATGAATCTTTCTGGTGATTCTTTGTTAGATATGGGGATTTCCTCCCTCATGAGCATAATGTTGAACAATGGAAATTTTGTCTTAACCTTTATAAGAGTTTGAATAGTGAGACTACGGAATTTGTGGATGATGTTTACTCAAGTATACTCCTTGACCAAACCTGATTATATGTCTAAACTTCTTTAGATGGTTGGCCAAGGACAACTTTAAGAAAGAATATCCTGGTTTTCCTCCCCTTGAGGTTCCACTAGCATACCCTTTTATCGAGTACACATATGGTGATGCACCAATGGGGGATGAGTTGGGGAGAACGTGGAGTGTTAACCAATTAAAAAGGGCTTTTGAGGAGAGCCTAGGTACCCATGACCACTTTGTGCCCTTGGCGTTAGACCATGACCTAGAATCCCCTTGCTCTGTTGCTTACTCCCCTCCATCTCTTGATGATCAACTTATGGATGAGTTCTATGATGATATGTACAATTGGGAGGAGTTTGCATTCCCCAAATTGTTGCATCATGACTCTCCCGTTCCTCGTGTTGATGCACCACCTACCGGTGAGGTTCTTGTTGAGGTACCTTGTGCACTTCACCAAGATGAACCCCTCACATATGTGCATGATCATCTAGCTAGTGAACCCAATGACTTAGAGGTAGATATGCCCTCGATTGAGGAGTCTCAAGTGCATACCCTTAGTTTTCCTTCTGATGAGTCTCACCCTACATCTCTTAGTCATTGTGAGATGCTTCCCATCGCCCTCCATCATGCTCAACTTGATGCTTGTGATGCCTTGCTGCTTGTTTCCCTCCCCCCTCGCTTTGTTCGCTCTTCCTTCGGCTTTTCATCTCATTATGAAAAGTCGATCTTTATTTTGTTTCTTCTTTTCTTCTTTCTTCTCTCCCTCTTCCACTCCCCAACTTCTGTTGTTGTGGGGAGTGAGTTTGACAAACTTCTCCGGAGTTTGACTCACTTAATAGTGAGTCAGGTCTAGCTAAAGACCTTAAAGAAGCGCTTGTTGGGAGGCAATCCAATTGTAAATATTATTTTTTGTTTCATTTTTGTTCTCTTTCATTGTATTGCATTTTTGCTAGTCAGTGCTCACGTTTGGTTTGTAGTGTTGTCTGTTAGAACTTGCAGATCCAAACGACCATTAGCATTGACCCTCGACATGAGGTTTGTTTGCGATTGATTTGATGATGTTGAGAGGGTCAATGCTAGCGGTCCCGACAGGGCGAGGAAGAGGAAAAAGGAGGCTCAAAAGAGATACATCAAAAATGAAGAATATAGCTTCACCCTAGCTTGGGGGAGGCAATCACTCTAGCCTCGAGCTTCTTGCCTCCACTTCTTCCAAGGAGCGGAGAGTTCTTTGCCCATTATGATGGTGGTGATGGTAGTGCTAGGAGTGAAAGCCCTCCTAGCCTAGGTATGACCTTCTTCCCTCTTTTTTATTGACTAGTTTTTGTTTGTGTTGGGTTTTGTGACAATCTTGTTGACCTCTGTTTTAAACGTTTCATCTTTTCCTTCTCTCTCCTTCTTTGCTAGAGACTAGTAATGGTTTGGCTTGGGGGAGAGTTGGTCAACACTATTGTCACCACTATCCATTTGTTTGTGCATTTAGTGTCATTTAGGTCTAGTTTAGTGCATGGCATGTATTAGTATGTATTTATTTTACATGTTCACCTTGCATTCATAACATACTGTATACATTGCAGATTCATGCCTTGTTTTTCTGTTTTCAATAAAAATGTTTTGAGTTGCGAAACTAGCATGCAAGCTTCTGGTGTGTACATTTGTGGTCTTTTGCATACTCATATTTTCTTAGCCTTGTGCCTATTTTGGGACCAAGTAATAGATCGTTTTCCGCCTGACTTGGGGGATCTGGGTTTGCATGGTTGGTGGCTTGAATGACTACCTTTTGAGGCACATTTCGACTAGTCTGTAAGGATTGAGCCTTTTTGGACTCCTTGCGAGTTCCATTCATTTTGAGTGCTAGTTAGGGGGTCTAAGTATTGTGTCTGTTCTCCTCCAGTATAGTCTGCTTTTCCTAGGGCGATTTGAACTAAATAGCCGAATAGCCTACCATGGACGTAAATTGACTTTAGGTTGAGCTAAGTTCTTGCCTTTACCTTTTCTTTTGTAGCCACGCTATTTAAACTTCACATGAGCCAAATATTCCCTCTTTTGACCTAGAGGATAGCGTAGTGATGGTGGGGTTGGTGTGAGTTACATTGTGTTGTGGGCTTTTTGGTTAGTCCAGTGGTTGTTGGTTTATCATGACTCTATTCATTCATTTGTTGCTCATATTATTTCTCCCTTTTCCTCTTGTGCTTCACATAGTGATTATCACATTTAAATACATACACATTCTTTGAGTGAGGAGACCTTCCTCTTGTTTTTCATATATATAATGAGTAATATTTGAGTGAGGAAATCTATACTTTAACTTGGGAGATGAGCTTGAAAACACAAATTGTGATAAAATTCAAAATTTTTCATGGTGTTTTATGATAGAGTTCATTCGTGTTTATTTTTGATTTTTGGGTTGATATCATTATTGGATATGGTGTTTATTGGCTTTTCATGAGGTGTTTGTGGTATCTTTAGTCTTGGGTCATTTGCTATCCTCTACTTTAGCGCCACATTCTCAAATGTATCCCACCTTAACCCAAAGCCAATGTTACAATCCTTCATAAACCTGTTCGACTTGGTCTGATTAGTATGTTCTGTGCTGGAGTTAGATATGACACAATCCCCATGATTTAGCCTTATTAGGTGTTTGATTCCCGACTCATCTTTAGTCGGATGATTATGAGCGAAACACGAACCATAATCAAACACATGAGCGTCATTGCATATTTCTCACATCTTTTGAGAAATAACCCAGGGAGCATAAACTTGTGACCTCTCTAGGTAATGGGTGGCATAGCCTATGTTGTAGCTTACCTTGTGATCCAGAGTCCGTGGAATTGGTCATTCTTCTTGGTATTGCGCTCTTTTGAGACCATTGTACTTGCACACCCATGGCTAGGGAAGAATATTGCTCGTGCACAGCTTGCGTTGCTTTAATTTCCACTCACCATGTATGTTCGTATTGGATTTGTGGGTTTCCTTCTGAAAACCCTCACGAAACCTTACTTGTCCTCTGCGGACCTAGGGGTTTAAAGGGCTTGTCGCACATGCTAAGTGCGACCGTGATTCCTACGAAAGTGAGTCTAGGTTTTATTACATTCCGTAGTTTAGTTTTGTTTTTGCCCGGCACTTTCATGTTGCCCTGCTAGTTCTTTTGCTAGAGACTAGCAAAGGTTTGGCTTGGGGGAGTTGTTGTGCTCGTTATTAGAGCACATTTATCTCCTCAATGTAGTGTCGAGTCTCGCGTTTCAGAATGCTTTTTACACACTTTACGCATGATTTTACCTTGCTCTTGTCTCCATGGTGTTTTGAGGTAATTTTAGGTATTTTCGGAGATTTCAAGGTATTTTACGTTGCGTACGAAACTTAGAAACTTTGATCGAAGATTAGAGGCGCGTATCGGAGCCATGACACGCTTTCCAAGCCCTACTCAAGCTCCTCACAAACTCCTGAAGCCATCTAAGGCTTCAAAGATTCGATTGGGCCAAGGAGAACAAGGATTCGACCGAATCAAAATACCATTCGGTCGAATGGAGCTAGATTCGGGCGAACCAAGAAGCAATTCGGGCGAATGACTTCAAAACTCCAAGGAAACGAGCTCAAAACGTCTGGAAAGCCCGAATGTACCTCCATTCAGTCGAATGAGGTTGCATTCGGGCGAATCATGGTCCCATTCTTTGAGGCTTTGATGTCTTCATTGCTTTCCTCTATTGCTTTCTTCTATTGCTTTCCTTTAATGCTTTCATTTAATTCTTTCTTAGTTTAGATTTAATGTTTTCATGTTCTACAATTTCTCTAATGCTTTCCTTGTTTTTTGCTTTTATCTCTAGTATGTTAGAGTAGTTTCTTTAAGGGTTTTAGGTTAGAGAAACCCTAGGTTTGGTCTTGTCTTTAATGTTTAGGATTAGGGTTGAGGTTGATGATGGTTGTTGATAGATTTTCGATTCGAATCTTGTCCTGCTGCTCCTAGAGAGACATAGGGCGATTATAGGTCGTTCGTGTGGCTTGTAGGGTCACCAACTTCCTCTCGATATCTAGAGTGTCTTGATTGATTATTGTTCGAACTCCCTTGACCTAGCTTATCTTTATTTCCAATAGACCATCCTAGGGTGGACGTAGTCTACTCCCCGCTTGTCTTTCATTGTTGAGTTTCGCTCTTTATTCTTGTTATTAGTTAAGTTCACCCACCAACCAACCTTCCATATAACCTTCCCACACCAAGTCTGTAGTCTTGCATCCCTTGTCCTTGTGGTTCGACCCCCGACTTACAATTACACTCGTTGTAGTAGTATTAGGGTGATTATAAATATTGTTTGTATAACTAAGCTCTTAGTATTAACGACGTGCTAGAAGCCGGTTATCATTTAACCGGAAAAGACACATGAGCTTTTTTGCATTATATGTTGACTTTGGAAGTTTATTTCCATCAGGAAGCATCTCACCTTACACTTCTAATAGCATTGTGAAACTAATGTAACTCCAATTAAACTTTGATTTATTGTTGAAAATTGTCAACACGACTGTTACATTGGTGAATTTTGTACATTTTGGGTACAAAGGCTTTTGAGAAGCCTCTGTCAACAAGTCAAAAACACAAGGATGTTTTTCTAACTTATCCTCGACTCTCTCCATCATTTTATCAACATGATCTACATCTTCATTGACATTCTCTTCACATGTCTCATACCTATTATTATTATTATTATTATTATCCCCCGTTTGAGACAACCTTTCTTTTTCGTGCACATTTTGTGGAACACTTTTTTATTCTAAACTACCTCCTCAGCATGCCAAATCCAAACATGATATTGAGGTTTAAACTTACGTCGATGTATGTGCTCCCTAAGGATGTCAACACTATTGACCTTTGATACATTACCACATTTGACACATGGGCAATAAAAACCAACTCTCTCTGTCCTAACTTGAAGTTCGACGGCAATACTACAAAATTTTAATACCCTATCAACAAATACAAAGGATTCAATTCTACCATACTCTAAAAATGATCTTTTGTCATTCTAAGTGTGATTGATTAAAAAAATCAAATACACGTATATTTAAACATATAGTTAACCCTAATTAACCAACTAAATAAAAATTTAATACAACGTCTACTTAATTCTAATTAACCTTGATATTATTTAAATTATTCAAATATGTATAGTCTAATTACAAAATATATGTAAAACAAAAAACCATTTTTTTTTTAAAAATACACATAAATCAAAATAATCATCAAACTAATAACCTAAACTTGAAAAAATGTAAAACTTAAAAGGAAAAACTACCGTAAATATGACATTTCGCTAATTTTCCTATACTAATACACACTTTTAATTGATCCAAAATAATACAAAGTTTGATATCATTTTTCCACCAACATACCTTTTTACTTGTAACCGGTTAAAGCATTTTCCTTTATTTTATTTTTTCAAAGGAATCAACTAAACTCCTTTACTACTTCATTTTTCTATTTACTCATTTACTTCTTCACACCTACACCTACTGCGTCATTTTACTACTTCACGCCTACATCAAACAAGACGAAGGATGCATGAAGATTATATCCCCAAGCTTAATCAAGCTTCATGACCGCAAATAAAGGTTAGTTTATTCATATTCATTGCATTATTTTCCCCAAATTCGTTGATGTACCAAAATTAGGGTTTTCAAAATTGAAAATTTGTTGCATTTCTTGATTACTTGTTCAATTTAACGAGTTGATTTCATCTAAATAAGTTTTTAATTTCGGTTTCTTGCTTGTTTATAGGCTAATCTTGTTGATTCAATTACGTTAAAGTTTTGGTATGGTGAAGTATTCAAAAAAATTAACTAAGACTCCTTTTGCAATTGATGTTCTGGATTGACATGATGATAATAATGGAGGAATACATGTTCAACATAAAATAAATTTACATTTGAAAATGAGAAGGGGAAAAAATGGAAGAAATTAAAAGAAGTGAACAAAGAAAGAGAATGTAACTGGAAAAATAAAAGAGATGGCTGCATAAAGTGAAGAATATAAAGTTAAGGGATGACAACATTATAGTGCAATAGTCATATTTGACCTCTTTCACCGGTTAAGGTATGCTAAGTGGAAAAATGAGGTCAAACTTCATATTATTCAGAATTAATTGAAAGTTCGTATTATTACAGGAAAATCAGTAAAAGGTCTTATTATTCACGGTCAGTTTTTTCAACTTAAAAACAACAATTACATACACAAATTAAATCACATTCAAATATAAATAATCATACAATTTTCAATCTACCATAAAAACTCTAATTAATCAAAATTAGTAATTAACACATAAAAATATCAAAACAACACTTGATATATAAATAGAAATCACCTTGGTATTTAGATGATAATGTTGTGAAATACAATTCGGTTATCTAATCTACAATGGAAAAAAATTTAGTAAAAAACTATTTAAAAAAAAGAAGCCCTAAAATATCATGAAGCTTGGAGAATTTAATAGTTAAAGAAATTAAAATGAGAAATTACCTTAAAAAACTTAGCCCTAAAAAAACGGGATTTCGTTCATGGGTTAGTTTGAAGACAACATCAAGATAAAGAAAAAGAAAGAAAAAGCCAGCAGTAAGATGAAGAAGAAAGAATTTCGTGGCTTTGAAGATGAACAAAAAGGTTGAAGAAGAAGGCGTACAAACAAAAAATCAGCAAGGTTGAAAACAAATGAAAATTTCATGGGATTTGTATACAGTGTAGGCGGGATTTCAACGGGCAAGAAAAATAAAGGTATTTGTTGCGGTTTTATAGAACCGCAACATATAATGTGTTATATGTATGTGTTATATGTTGTGGTTCTCAAAGAACCGTAGCATATACCCTTTTATTTTTGGCCTAATTTCTGCAATTAGTTTTGTTATGGGGTCAAATAAATAAACCCGTAATTTATTTAGTCAAACCCTAACCACCCCGCTCGGTTCAATAACTTCTTAAAATAACTACCCACTACTCATCATAACCTACCACTCACCCATCATACCCATGATTCCCACATTAATTCACCATCCAACCTCCATTCTACCATTATAAATACATGTCGCGTACATCATTTGCACGAGACTAAGCTTTTATATTGTTGTCGTTACACCACAATAAATATTCACCCTCCTACGTACAATCAATACTGAACCAAATATTCCTTCAATTGATCTGAACTCATCCTACAATCCGTTAATCTTGTATTCATTCATTATCATATATTCATTACTTTCTGTCTCTCGATCTGACTTGAGCGTCGGAGGGGTTTTCCGGAAAATAACCTCCCGGACAAGGCTAACGTTGTATTGCAGGATTTGAGGTCTCATCAGCGGAAGGATCATAAACATTTTCAGCATATTGATGGTTGTACCCAATTACACCTATCTCCAAGTATTTTAAGTGTCTTTTGCACTTCCTCGTTTCATGACCGAAACAGTTTGGCGCTGTCTGTGGGGACTGAACGAAAAGTCATGGCTTCCAAAGAAATCCAACACAAACCGCTACCGTGCATAGCACAGATACAGACACTTTAGCGGGTCACGCTAACAATCAAGCCGTGACTTGCCGTGATCTGGACATGCTAGCACGAAACCTCACTGCCGCCTTTTCCGAACAACTCCGCAGATACCCAATTTTATGGCGTATAACTATCTCATCATTTTTTTTTCGGTGGGTATAAGTCAGGAACTGTAATGGAGTAATGTTTGGGAGTATTTGCTATATCTTTTGCTGGTTGGATTTATAAAAAAAAAAAAAAAAAAGGTCCAAGTTAATATTTGGATCGTCCTTTGAAATCTTCTTGCATCACAAGCTAACGAAGTGAAATAACCGTCTTGGGGCATTATTGCATTTTTAATATACATTAAAACTTTATTAAAGTTCAGCTATTATTCTTTATATTCATAATAACATTATTAGGGCTGAAAGTTATTAGATTTTTCATTGCAAGATCAGAATTCATATTCAACTCAATCAATTGAGTTAACAATCCAATAGAGAAGAAGCTTAATCCAACTTCTTTTATACTGAGAATTGGATGCAATTATTAATTCCTATCAGTAATTAATTCCCATTAACATGTACTTTCCAATCATGATTATATTTTGTATATCACCAAATTCATTCGGTTATCACCACTCAACAAACCAAATCATCAGATTTCCTTTCAGCTTACGGACCCGGTCCGGTCTCGCCTAAACCCGGTAGGGTCCTGCGATTTCTGCTTTCTGGAAACTCTCAACATACGGACCCGGTCCGGTCTTCCAGAAACCCGGTCCGGTCCTGCTTTAATAACCGTTTTTCCGCACGGTTTTTATTTTATGATGAGGAATGTAACAAGCAAAAAAAGAAAACATTTTTTTTCTCTGTTTTTAGATACTATTAACTCTTCACTTTTGGGAGAAAAACTTGATCGAGAATATTTGGGCCAAATCATTTCAAGTGTTTGTCATTATTCAAGGATATAAAGTTGGATCTTATTGCTCTTATTCATCAATGTATACCGTTTCAATGTTGAGTTCAGTTTGATGCACCTTCTAAAGGGTTATTAGATCCGTAGAACGTTTCCAAACCAACTTCAATCGACTAAAAATTTCAGTCCTAATGTTGAAGTTCGGTTTGATGCACATTCTAAAGGATTAGATGACCCATAGAACGTTTCCAAACTAGCTTAAACTAAGTGGTTTCGGTCTAAAGGACCATCATCTTATCTTTACTGTGCCGTATGTGAATATTTCCTGAATTTTTCTCGGCACCCATTATTTTTGGGGATTCGGAAATTATTTGTTAATGATGAAGATTTGATTTGAAGATCATTTTGCTATGAGGAAAAGAAGGTTCCCACTCGTGTGTGACCGTCTAATTATGTGATATATTATATCCAGCTCTTTAATTTCACCATTTTTTGTCAACTCCAGCTATGTGACCGTCTAATTAATAAGCTATATATCATAAGCGATTCGGATGCGATGAGTCATTCTGTACCATCGAATAGCCGGATTCTCTTGTCTAAGGTTATTATACAAGTTTTGTCTTTTTCCGTATCATCAATTTGTCCGAAATATTAAAAACTCAGACCCCCCCAAGGGCCTCCAATAATTTCGCAAAATTGTCTAAGTATTGAAAGTAGCCGAGTTATGCTACATCTGAATCATCGAAGACCCGGTTGAGTAATTGTCATGACGTATTATCATAAAGTCGGACCCAAATTTGGTTTGATGCACCTTCTAAAGGGTTATTAGATTCATAGGACGTTTCCAAACCAACTTCAACTGACCAAAAAAATTCAGTCTCATTGTTGAAGTTCGGTTTGATGCACTATGTAAAGGATTAGATAACCCGTAGAACGTTTCCGAACTAGCTTCAGCTACGTGATTTCAATCTGAAAAAATTACTCCAAATATTGCCCAATTCAATGTATTGGCTGAATCCGAATATGATCCGACGGTGGTTCAAACTGAGGTGACTCGATGCATGGAGAAAAATCATCATCCTCGCCTTCTAATGAAATGCTACATAAAGGATGCAAATCTTTGATTAGTATTGCCAAGTGAAGAATATATTATATTAATCTGATGATGATCATATGGTTATTCTTACTTTTATTCATCAACGTATATCGGGTGTTCCGTATTTGTTGTATTCATAGGTCGATATGGAAAGTGATCAAGTATGATATTGACACCTATTAAAAGAATTATTTATTATTTATGCGTGGAAATTCAATACTTCACCATTATTATTCTTAATATATTGGGTTTTACTTATATGTGGTTTTCAATGATGAGTGTATAAAGTCATCTGAGCTTTCACCTAGTTTGAAAGTCATATTATTATTAATGTCCCAACATGTGGGCATTATTCGTCATATTATGGAATCATCTAAGCTTTCATCTAGTTTGAAAGTCATATTATTATTGAAGTCCCAAAATGATTGATTTTGGGCGATATTTTCAAAGTATTTATCTTGATTATCAAACTTTCACCTAGTTTGAAAGTGAAATCCTTGCGAGTGTCACCTAGCTTGGTAACTCGGACTCTTATTAAGCCCCAAAACGAGTGATTTTGGGTGTTATTTGTCAATGTATTCATAGCGAGTATCACCTAGCTTGATAACTCAATCACTTATTAAGCGGACCTATGTCCGATCAATATATTCATCAATGTTTTCGAAGGATTCACCTAGTATGATTCCTTATCTAAGTCCCGGATGATTGACACCCGATCAAAATATTCATCAATGTTTTCAAAGGATTCACCTAGTTTGATTCCTTATCTAAGTCCCGGATGATTGATGGCTGGGCAATGCGGACTTATGTCCGATCCAAATATTCCTTAAATGCAGACTTATGTCTGATCCGAATATTCATCAATGCTTTCGATGGATTCATCTAGTATGATTCCTTATCTAAGTCACAGGTGTTTGACTGTCAGGCCGTATCGTTATATCAAGCTCAAATGTCGAATCATCATATCAGGCTCAAATGCCGAATCATCATATCAAGCTCTAAAGTCGAATCATCAAAAGTGGCCCAAAGGCCAAACATTTATAATTCATGGGGCTTCCACCATCATGGGCCCATCGAGGCAAGAATTCGAAGTTTATCTTATTCAGACCTTATTGCATGGTTTCTTCCGAATATTTATTTGATCTGCATCACAGGTATGATTTTTTCCGCATAAAGACTGATACCCTCGCTACATTAAATTCCCTCATCTATTGCTCTTCATGCGTGGGGCTAATGTTATGGGGTCAAATAAATAAACCCGTAATTTATTTAGTCAAACCCTAACCACCCCGCTCGGTTCAATAACTTCTTAAAATAACTACCCACTACTCATCATAACCTACCACTCACCCATCATACCCATGATTCCCACATTAATTTACCATCCAACCTCCATTCTACCATTATAAATACATGTCGCGTACATCATTTGCACGGGACTAAGCTTTTATATTGTTGTCGTTACACCACAATAAATATTCACCCTCCTACGTACAATCTATACTGAACCAAATATTCCTTCAATTGATCTGAACTCATCCTACAATCTGTTAATCTTGTATTCATTCATCATCATATATTCATTACTTTCTATCTCTCGATCTGACTTGAGCGTCGGAGGGGTTTTCCGGGAAATAACCCCTCGGACAAGGCTAACGTTGTATTGCAGGATTTGAGGTCTCATCAGCGGAAGGATCATAAACATTTTCAGCATATTGATGGTTGTACCCGATTACATCTATCTCCAGGTATTTTAAGTGTCTTTTGCATTTCCTCGTTTCATGACCGAAACAAGTTTTATGTGTGTAACTAAAAAAAACTGCAGCATATAAGACGTGATAGAATGTTTTTTTCCACTAGTGAATAAAACCATCTACAAAGATATACAAATCATAAAAACTTATAATATTTTGTTGTATTCTAGTAAATAGATTTTTTGTATTTCTTTCTGTTGATCCACTAGTACAAAGCTTGAAGTAAAGGATTGTATATATTCAATAATAATAGTTGGAAGTTGTAGTTATATTAAATGTTGGGTAGTAGTAAAGTTGATTTGAAGAAAAAGTAAAAATGTCATTATGATATGGCTCTTTATTAAAGTTTGAGTATGTTAGACATTAGAAATAAATGATAGGTAAAAGATAAAGTTTTTTAATGAAGTACGTAGTACACTTTGCTCTCTTCACGAAGTTGTATTATGTAGTGCACATTTTTTATAAATCCCGAAAGTCATCCGACTAAAAAATAAACCATATTCAAAATTATTTTTCGACAATTCAACCAACAATATATATCATTAATAATAATAATAATAATAATAATAATAATAATAATAATTATTATTATTATTATTATTATTATTATTATTATTTTTTATTTTATTTTATTTTATTTTTTTGATGTAAAGGTAATAAAATTAATCATATCAAGACTATTATTATTATTATTACTATTATTTTGAAGAAGAAAGAAATTTTCATTAGAAAAAACAAACATTTACAAGGAATAGCCCAAATATGCACAACTGACTTCTATTATTATTAAGTTTAGGCGTTTTACAAACAACAGTCTCAATTTTTTTTTTTTTTGCGAACAACAACCTTTAAATTTATAAACACGACAACAATACAACCATTTTACCGGAATCCGACCACTTACTCAAAAGATAACCCGCTGAACCCTTTAATTTATCTTTGACTTACCTTTTTAGCTTTGACTAAACTCATAGTTACTCTTTAACCCAACTCTCAAGTACCCTTCATCTTCTTAAATTTCGTATTTCATCTTTTTTAATTTCCTTTCTTCAAAGACTCTATTTTTATAGTATTGTGCCCCATCCTTACTTTCACGTAAAAATTGTTCATCAAGTTATAAACTTAACCACCGAAAAAATTGCATTTATGAAAAAGCAAATCTTTCACAATCCCACTGATAAAATAAAAGAATAATTGAGAATTACAGCCTTAAAGTTTAGCTATTTTACAAATTACAACATTAATGTTTATTTTTTGAGAATCACAGCCATCAAAGTGTCAAAGTTTTTCAGGTTTAAGCCAAAACACAGAATTTCGACCACTTTGGCGGTCGGAATTTTAGGTTAAATGATCGGAGTTCTGTATTTTTGGCCTGAACATGTAAACTTTGAGAATTTGATGGCTGTAATTTGCAAAAAATAAACATTAAGGCTGTAATTCACAAAAGTGCTAAATTTTAAGGCTATAATTCGCAAAAAATATATTGAGGCTGTAATTCGCAAAAGCGCTAAACTTTAAAGCTGTAATTGGTAAATTATTCTAAATAATAATGTTATGGTATAATCTAATTGGTCTGTTCTGACCTGATCTGATTTGGTCTAATCTGATTTGATCTAGTCTGATTTAGTCTAGCCTGGTCTAGTCTAAAAAATTTATACCTGATCTGAATAGCTCTGACCTGATCTAAATAGTTTGATCTAATCTGAATCTAAGAAAAATAAATAATAAGTCAAAATAAATAAATTGAAGAGAACAAGGCCTTAATCCATGAGGGACATCATTGATTTATTTTTCCATTTGTGGTTGAGAATGTACTAGGTGTCAATTCAATCCATACGGATATTTAGCATTGATGTACATAGGGATGGCCACGGAGCGGGTTACCCGGAACCGAACCGTTTAAAACCGTTCCGGAACCGGAGCCTTTCGCGACAGGCTCCGATCCGGGGAACCGTGAAACCGCCGGAAAAAAAGTTTGCCGGAACTGTGAAACCGTCGGAAAAACATAGCTTGAACAAGACCTAAGAACCGCGGGCCGGAACCAGAACCGGTCCGGGTGAACCGGCCCAAATGTTCCATTGAACCGGAACAGGTACCGGTCCGGTTGAACCGGCCCAACGGTTCCATGGAACCGGAACCAGAAATATAGCCGTTTCTAGCCGTTGCAACTTTTTCTATAAATACACATCACTTTCAATTATTTTCATTCACAACTTATCTCTCTCCTACTCTCTCTACTTATTCTCTCTACTTAATTACTTAATTACGCAATTATTCTCTTAATTACATAATTAGTCTTTTAATTATTTCTTAATTTAGTTAATTACATAATTAGTCTATTAATTATTTATTTATTTCTTAATTCTATTATTATTTCAATATTATCATGTCTTCTTTTTGAAAAAAGCCTCTAAAAAGTTTACTAAAATGGCAAAATCATTGGGAGGTTCTAGCTCCTTCAAAAGAAAGATCACTTCAACTCCGTCGGTATCAACAACACCTTCGATTAGCAACTATAATTATGAACCAAATTATCCAGAAGGGTACGACCAAGAATTACACAATTATGCAGAAGAAGTGGAAAGAGAAATACAAATTGATGAAGAAAAAGAACAAGAAGAGGAACCAACGACCCCAATTGAGATACATAGATCTCGACAGTCATCAACAAGATCACATGAAGAACAACTAAAACAACAACAACAAAGACAAGCTCGTGGTAAACGAGTCAATTTCCAAACTATTGGTTAGTTTTATAATTTTATTCTTCAAATTGATTAAATTTTAAACTATTATTTATTTATACATACATTATATATTCATATTATATAAATCAAGAATGTATTAAAAATTCATTTATTGTGTTTTATGAATACGTGTTAGGTGCTGGTACGGGATCTTTAACAAACATTTGGCAAAGAAGCATGGAATCACAAAAGAAACTCATGCAGCAAGCGGCAACGGGACCACAAGTGGAAGTCGACAATGGGACATTCCCAGCACAGGTATGCCTTTTAAATATAATCATAATGATATGATTGATGAATTTTCTAAATATGTAATTTGTGATGAATTGTCATTTAACCATGGTGAAAGTAGGGCATACGAGCATTACACTAGAAAAACTTTGCAAACCACAATATAGAGCAATCCCTAGGAATACTCTTAAACGACGCACAATTAAATTATATGAATCAATGTGCTATGAATTAGTAGAAATGTTTAAATCTTTTAATGGTAGGGTTAGCATAACAACTGATATTTGGTTTGCTCCCCCACCTTTAGAAGCTTATATGTGTGTAACAGCACATTGGATAGATCAAAATTGGATTATTCAAAAAAGAATAATTGCTTTTGAGACAATGCTCGAAAGACATACGGGTGAAAACATAAAATACAGATTAGTAGAGATATGTAAAGAATGGAATTTATTAGATGAGATATTTTGTTGTTTTACCGATAATGCAACCGCCAACATTAAATGCATCGGACTTTTGTATAACGAACCTGCATTTAGTTTTATCCTTGGGGGTAAATTATTACACGTACGTTGTTGTGCTCATAGAGTAAACTTATCTTGCCAAGCGGGTATAAAACAATTAAGTGATGTACATAATTATGTTGGAACTTGTAAAAAACTTTTAGTAGAACTTTATGATTACTATGCTAGTGTATATAACCCAAGTCGCGATACATCTAGGCGTGCTAGCGTCTTGGCACATCCCTCTTATTATAATTCCGTAATAGCTAACATAATAAGCCAAGATGATAGTAGGATTATCTTCTTCTTCACTCTCCACTTCATATTTAGAATTAGATAATTATCTTAAACATCACTTTGAAATTGACCAAGGTAGCTATAATATTTTAGAAAGGTGGAAAGAAAAATCTATAAAATTTCTCATATTATCGAGAATTGCAAAGGATATCCTTGCAATTCCTGCTTCTACGATTGCGTCGAAGTCTGCTTTTAGTGCAGGTAGAAGAGTTTTAGACGAAAAGAGATCTCGTCTTGCTCCACATAGTGTACAATATGTGTTTGCAAGAAAGATTGGGATCAAGCGGAGCTTCGAACACAAGGACTAAAGAACGATGATGATCAAGGCGATGATGATGATCCATGGATGATGATGGATACATCTGCATCATCGTCAGGAGGAGAGTCAGCGGAAGCATCTAACCAACCAGATGATGATGACGAAGACGAATAGGGTCAATCGGACAACGATCAATCAACATTCAACAACTACAAATAAAAGGTATGACAAAGAACTACGTGGGCTTTGATTCTTTCGGGATACGTAGGCAGCTTAGTATTCCTTTGGGTACTAGGTTCAAGTCCATTTTCTCCCTCTTTTTTTATTAATCATCTTTATCGTTTCTTATTAATTTATTTTTTCATTCTTTTTAGTAAATATTTTAATAACGATAACAAGTAATGAATTTCACTAATAATCAAGTAATCATCAAAGGTACATCTGCATTATTATATTATTTTTATATTATATTTAAAGGAAAATTAAAAATGGAACCGATGGTCCGACCCGCCCGACCCACGAGTTGGAACCGCCGGAACCGTCTCATGAACCGCCAAGGAACCGTTTGGAATCGCTCGAAACCGGAACGTTCGAATCAGGTTCCAAATGGAACCGGAACCGGATGGAACAGGAACGGAACCGACTCAACCCGAACCGTGGCCATCACTAGATGTACAAGATGGGAGTAATCCCAGATTGTGTATAGATTTATGAATATACTCTAAATGAGGAAGAATTGTTGGACATTTAGAGTATAAAAAAAGTTCATATACCACTCGTTTGGTTGTAGTTTGTAACAAGTGTGCTCATAAACCCTTTTCTTCCCTCCAATTCTCTCCTTTTTTATCTTAAATTGCTATCCAAACAAAATGTTTATGTAATTTCGTTAGAATTTTGTTTGATAAGGTTTATGATTACTAGTTTACTATGATTATCTTTTTCTTCACAATATTTTTCGCATTCATTACTATCATAAAAACGATACAACACATACTATTAAAATTAACCCTAAATTCATTAATCTAATTATCACCATCTAATAACAACAAGCATAATTGGATTCAAACTGGTTTTTGAGATAATTTTATTTAGGATTGGAGACACTACTGATTTTATCAGTGAAATCCACCTTTAAAAGCATTCCATGAACTCTTGAAAAAAGTGAGCTATTTTTTAATATTTTTTATAAAAGCCATGTTTTTGATAAAAAAAATTAACAAAAATAAAAATAAACTAATTTCCAAAAGACATTTTTCTTAAATTCGAACAAAACTTAACCTGAGAGGGAAACACTCGATGTTAATAACGGTAACCCATAAAAAGGTCAAATATAAATCAAAAATATAACATAAAAATTGTAAAAGAGGAATTGTTAGATGATACTAAAAGTGAACAATTCCATTTTAGTTTTACAGAATTTCCATATGATAGATTTTAGTTTTCATGAAACATTATTAGTAGCACTTTTGTAAGATTTTTCCACATGGTAGCATCTAATTTATGCACTATCTAACTGCCGTAGTATTTTCTGTTAAATTCTTGTTAATTTCTGTTTAATTCATCATTTTGTAAAATTTTTCCGCATGGTAGCATCCAATTTTGCTCTTAAATGTTTAATTCACCAAATTAACGTTTCATTCACCGATTAATTTAACAAAGCTCTTAAATGTTGTAACTATTTTATTTTCATTTCAAATTATTGGCATTATAAAGTTCAAAAGGTGCATTATAAATACTAATAAATAAGTCAAAAGGTGCATTTTATAAGCTCAAAAAGTGTATTTCATAAGTTTAAAAAGTGCATTCTAAGCACTAATACGTATCTACTTAATTGTTACAACATTTAAGAGCGTTGATACATTAATCAGTGAATTAAACATTAAAATAGTGAATTAAACATTTAAGAGCAAAAATAAAATGCTACCAAGTGGAAAAATCTTACAAAATGATGAATTAAACGTAAATTAACAAGAATTTAACGGAAAATACTACGGCTTAGATAGTGCATAAAATGAATGCTACAATGTGGAAAAATCTTACACAAGTGCTACCACTAGCGTTTCATGAAAATTAGATGATACCATGTGGAATCTCCCTTAATTTTATTTGTTTTTAATTTCATTCTCATCACACAACTCATCTTCATTATTCTTTGGAGCATCTTCTTCGCTTTCATCCATCATTTTCCATCGGTTCTAAGAACTTGCGAACGTGATCTCAATAACACCACCAACTCATCTTCAATAAGCATTCATCATTTTACCAACATATATTATCTTTAATCATTACGGTTAACAATTACTAACCATCATCACAATCTTCACTATCAATTATATCCATTTTCCTTTCATTCTGTTAAATTAGTATCATGAAGGAATAAAATAGACTAATAATAATCCTAGATACATGTAAACCCATGAAATTATATATAACAACATCATAAACATAAATTATGTATAAACAATAGTGGCCATGTTTAATGTTAGAAGACCTCTTGATCGAAGTGCAAGTTAGGGCTTACAAATGCAATGTATTGTATTTTATGTGATCCCTTTATGTCGCCATAGATGAGAACTAGATACATAAATTGTAACTACTAAATTAAAACGATATCACATCACTTTAATTTTTTTCGTGTCATGAACATTCCGAATTTCATCTCTGATTATTCTCATTCTTTCTTATGTCTATTATACATAGACTAATATGAGAACAAAAAGATGTGCCTTTTCACTTAGTGCAATCACTAACAAACACATATATTAGGGTCATAATATTTCACAAATGAACTTTAGTGTAATATATCTAATTTATCCTGTCATCAAAATAGATCATTACAACGATATGTACATTTTATACTATTCATGACATTATCGTCATTAAGCCTAATGTATCTTTGATACACCAATTTGGCATTGACTTACAAATGATGATTAACCCGTTTTCTTTATAACATATCAGGTCAAATATAAATTTGAACAAATTTGATGGTTGTTTATTTGGTGGTTCTTAGAAAATAATTATCAAACACAAGAATAGGATTATCAAACAAGTATGATAAAAGACTAGTAAAGGGAACTAAGTTGAGAATGCATGAATCGAGATAAACATAAAAATAAAGTCTTGGTGGTATGATGGGCAGAACTTCTATATCTTACTCTACTAAGGCTAAAGGTGAAATCAAGTAAATGACCTAGCGTCAAAGATAGGATTATTCATGGGTCGTGAACAAGAATAGGTTGATTGTTGCTAAGGTTTGAACTCATCGTCTCACTAAACTAGGTTCTTTTGGAGGTAGAAGTGACCCTTGATCATGCACCATGGCCCATATGACAATAACTCTAAGACGTTTCTCAATCAACACTCGAAACATGTATTTTTTACTCATAAGTCCCCCTATTAGAGGGAGATCTACTTACTCATCATGGTATAAGAAAATAACAACTCTATTTTTAGAATGTTTTTAACTAAAAAATGTAAGAATAACAATAAAAGTTAAACTCAACAAAATAACTCCTAAACATGAGTTTCTAGAGTTAAACCAACAAACTAGGCAAGAAGTAGAATTTACAACAAGCGAACGAAGTAATGGAAACCATCCCGCAGAAATAACTTACTACCACTTTTGAGGTGGAGTAAAACCATGGACTAAAATGAAGAAATATTGAACTCTTTAATTAATAAACCAACAAACCTTTGAATTCTTGGGGTTGATGTTTTCAAAAGTGCCCTTCAAAAACTCAATGTTTGATTACAATAACCATTAGAATTAATATAACAAGAACTTGAACTAATTAAAGCTCTAAGGTAGAAGAAAAGTGATAATGAGAAAAACTATGCCAGAAGATATAATAGATGTTAAATGATTCAGTGATAAAGAAGATGTAATGGGATTAATGTGTGGAGAAATGGCAAAACTCTAAAGCATGCTTTTATAGAACAAAAAATCAAAAGGTTAGGGTTAGGGCCAACCACCATCATCAATGATTCCCAACAAATTTTCATACTTTTCTCTAAGCTAAACATGAAGGAAGATGGTGTAAATAGCTCTTCATTGTGTTCAAAAATAGGAGAATAACATAGAAGAGGAAGAAATGGGAAAGTGGAACTACGAACCCTGAGTCTACGGAGTGTCACCATCAACACCAAGGGTGACTTCAAGGTTGAGGAACTACGAATGTTTAGGGTAGCACATATGTACAATGCATTTCTATAGATCCATCAGCTGCAACCAGCAAGCGGCATGATTTCATCATATGATTATCAAGTCTTGAAATTGTTACAATATTTACCAAATCAGAAACTTATGATCAAATTCATCCATAATATTGTTTCGAAAATATTCAAAAACATACATTTTGATTCTTAAAAAAAATCAGTATATGTGTATCGTCATTTTTGATTTCAATCGTGTTGATTTTGAGATATAAAATGGTCAAATTCTTGCATTAATTAATCCATTTGATTTCAATTGTTAATCGAAGAGAAACTTAGGTTTTTGTGATTTGTTATTTCAAAACAGAATTGGACATTTTTTTTTATATTCGTGAAGTATATATACAACAGCTATATATGCTATTTTTAGGGTTTATATGCAATTTGAGACAAATCAAATTCACCAGAACCCGTTACCAATTTTAAATCACTTCTTCCAGTGAATTTAGATTCTAAGATGTAAATTTTTAATGTGGAAAATCCTCACTAACCAATAGGACAAGCATTATGCTTTACCCATACTAATGGCCATAGATGATTCGAGTTGGGCCAATTTTGATTTCAATTCTAATTTTAAAATATGGAGCCTAATTCGGGTCTTAGGTTTTGATTCTGGGTCTTAGTAGTTCAACTCTTGAGTTGGGCAAGTTGGACTATCAGCTCAAATATGACTTTTGCATCAAATATAATTAAAAAATTCATATAAAATATCAAAATAATACAAACCATTGTTCACTATATTGAAATTCATTACATGTAACGATTTACTAAAAAGAAAAGAACATATATAGTTAATAAAAAATGACAAATTAACAATGGACTTGAACTAGTATCCCAAAGAGAGTCATTCTGCGGTTTTGTCAGCTGAGATTTTGAAACTTTAATGGACCCATGAATCAAATTAGTTTAAAACCTATCGCAAACAATTCCAGTACAAGACAATTATTCAATGATTTAAAACCAATTCAATTTGGAGTAACCTGCCCCATGACCATTACTTTTTTTTACTCCCTATGAATATTCTACACTAGACAAATTAATTAGGGTGTTTTTAATAATGAATTATAGTTCAGCCGCTCTCCTTATAGATGGTCTCTTAAAGAGACGTCTTTCGAGCTCAACCCAATTGTAATTTATTATAAAAAAATGAAAACATATAAGCACGCATTATAATGGATTTCAAAAATCATTTTAATTGGTATTTTAACCTATTAAAGTTGGTATTTTAAGCTATAGAAGTTGGCATTTTTACATATTGACGTTGGTACTTTAAAATGTTTAAGTTGATGTTTTATGCTACTTAAGTTGGTATTTTATGATGCTTAAGTTGGCATTTTAACATGTTTAAGTTGATGTTTTAATCTGTTGAAGTTGACATTTTAACCAATTAAAGTTGGCATTTTAACCTATTATGGTTGTATTTTAATATAATAAAATTGGTCTTTACTAAAATACCAACTTAAACAGCATAAAACATCAACTTAAACATGTTAAAATACCAACTTTAACAAGTTTATATATCCACTTCAATAGGTTAAAATTTTAACTTCAATTGATTAACAACTTATCAGGTTATAACACCAACTTCAAATATGTTAAAATATCAACTTTAATAGGTTAAAACACCAACTCAAATAGGTTAAAATATCAACTTTAATAGTTTAAAATACCAACTTTAATAGGTTAAAACATCAACTCAAATAAGTTAAAATACCATCTAAAGAAGCATAATGCACCAACTTAAACAAGTTAAAATACCATTTCAAAAGGTTAAAAAAACAACTTCAATAAATTAGCTACTTAACATACATCAACTCCAAATTGGTTAATACTCTAACTTTAATAAGTTAAAATACCAACTTCAATAAATTAAAATACTTACTTTAATAGATTTCAACTGGTTAAGAAAGGCATGTGTTTTTAAGTTTAAATTTTTTTATAATAAAAATATTAAGCTGACCCAAAAATAACGCGTCTCTCTTACAATAATTTGTAATTATAGTTATTTCAAGAGAACAAAACAAGTATATCGCCATTTTCTTGACCTCATTTCTTTCCAATTTCGACTAATGCTACAACAAAATTAGCACAAAAATTTCCTTTTAACATAGAAGTAACATTAACTAAAAAAGAAATATTTTTTGTGCCAATAGCTTTACTTTCCATAGTTTATCATGTAATAACGCTATTATGATTCATGATAATGCGATTAAGACAAGCCACTTCAATCTCATATCTTACAGCATCAAGATTTTACTACACAGTATTGATGTTATTTGAAAGAAACATAACAAAAATATCGAGGTAGTATCATATTCAATCTAGGAATTATGTTCCTTGACCTATCGCATTTTATCCTGTAACAAAAATATACATGTTTTTAACTTGGCACCAATTTCCTCACAAACAGTCAACCCATTCCCTGTTTGACCATACCCTCTTAGTTTAACCAAACAGTCACTTGAATCCAGTATACATGATCTGGAGCGCTTCATTACAATTGCAGACTTCATACAAGGCATCATCACTTTCAGAAAATAGAGAGGTTCCTGCACATCGATTTCATGATCAGAACGTAACTGAGGTTTTCCCATGCAAGCGTGAAAACTGGACAGTAGCCTGAAAATGAGGACACATGCATACAGGCGTTACCTTAATTTTCAGAGAAGATCATCAGCATAATAATTAGCTTCGGTGGGGGATAGTAGTTGAAATGGGGGACCATACTGAATTTCGGTTGCGAAGCAAATTATAAAAACAAGACATTGACTGCTAGCGAAGAAATTAATTTGTCATAAATTTAACGAAGTGGGAGTAAGAAACTGAGTGAAAGTTTTTTCTGAAGATCTTAGGGCATAGTGTTGCAACTAGTTATCTCAAGAATGTTATGAACCCTAAAAGAAACTACAAATACAATTTGAATAGATGCACAATTGCGAAGTCACATAAACAATGTTAACCATAAATCTTTTTATTATTTAACTTTTTAGTGTTGTAGACAATAAATAAAAACACAAATCGCAAAAACTGATGGGCTAAAGTTCAGATTCAGAGTACACAATATGAGCTTTCCCTCAGCAACCTGGATAACTTTTACCTTGATAAGTGGATACTTCCTCAGAAATACACACTATGTAACGCAATAGTGACACAATAAGACTTTAATATCTAGCATGCAACCTTCAATTTATCATTCAAGTACTTTTGACAGTTACTTGAGACAATAATGTCAATAGAAGTGCATGAATGCTGAAACACTTGACATGCCAATAAAACAAAGGAACCCTGTGAATGGCTACCCATGCAATCGAGTTCTGCAACTCTCAGATTGCTAATATCAAGAGACACGAGGAAGGGAGCGAATGCAATATTTTTTTTTCCCATTCTTCAAGTGTATTGAGATCATTGACATGAAGGGAGACATGAGGAGATTGTTCTCTAATGGACTCCAAAAGCAATTCAAAAACAGGGTGACACTGAGATACACCACACACCTTTCCAATACATATATTTAGTTTGTCATCTATACCTACTCCCCTCCAAACACCAAAAACATTGTCCTCTTCTAAGTTGTCGCCCTCTAGTAATTACAGTACATTACATTTCCCTAATGTCATTAAGTGGCTCCAACCTAGGATGGGGTTTAGGGGGCGGGTGTATGCAACATTGTTAGTAATAACACTAACAAAGTGGTCGTTTCAGATCAACCCCTAGTAGCAAGTGGCATGTGTAACTTCACATAAATAAGAAGTGCACAGAATTGAAGATAATACAATTAGAAAGACCTCTTTTTCATAAAACTGCACAAGAAAGTCTATAAGATATTTCCTCGCAATAGAAAAGATATGTTACGACTTCTTCATTGTCCACATTTCAACATCCATATTGAAAAGGATTTCGACTAAAATTATAAAACTACAAATAGCATTTCCAAATGATAAACATCAACCTAAAACTACAAGAGAAAAGAAGCTAAATAGTCATTTAGCTACAACTAATTGAAGATTCAAACAAGTGAGATTATCTAAGTGTTTACCCGAACTCGTCATGAGAACTTATCGAAGGTTTCTGCATATCTAAATAAACTGTGCTTTCTTCAGGTCTGCAACAACTCCTTTGTCCTCTGGGCTCCTTTCATTGTAGAGAACCTTTGACATTTGAAAGGAACGAAAATTAAATTTCTTTATCAAAAAATCAAGGAATTTAAGGTTTAAGAGATAATGAGAACAGTTACTGCAGATTAGACTACCTTATCAATGATCCCATATTCAACAGCTTCACTAGGGCTGAAATATTTTGGGCGACGGATGTCAGCCTCAATCACTTCAGGAGACTTCCCAACGTGTCTTGAGAATAGTTTAACCTGGAAATAACAAAGACAGCCATGTTAAACCTCAATTGTAAAGTTGAAAGTTGCCAATCCACATGAGATGTAAATCAAAAGGTGCTTGAGCACCTGCTTTGTAGTGAAACAGCATACAAATAACAAAGTATGATCATGAAAATAATGTTTTTTCTTTATTCATATACGAGATTGTAGGAGCCTAAGTGTGGCAGCTAATTAAAGGCACTGGGTAATGTTGTATATGAGAAAATTTGTAAATAAACCAGTCTCCATAACCATAACGTTTTTGAAATGCACTAATAGAATAGAAACAGTATCAAGAAGGCAGTAAAAGATCTGAGAACCCAACACTTGTTAATAAAAAGGAGAGGAGGGAAGAGGAAAAGAGTAAAGTACATGAGGCTCGACAAGGGGAGTAGATGATCAGCAGCAAGAAATGCAACAAAATATTCTCTATGTAAGAACTTGAACAAGGAGTCAACAATTCTGTTTGCTTGTTCTCTCCTTAAAGTACATACCTTTTCCAGCCATGTGATCTTGAAATAGCAAGTAATTATTAAATACGTCAGGTACTTTGACAATAAAATGTCTAATTTTGGATCAAATTTAAAAAAAATAAAGGAATATATTGGAGATCATCTAAGGCAAACCTCTTTGAGCAATATTTTTGAGCATTGATGGTAAGCAACTACGCACATTACAGGTTTTCTTGCACTCTTTCCCACCACGAGAAAAAGAAAAAAGTAAAAGGGTAGAAGAGAAAATATTATGCTTTTTGTCATCCATCCTTATCATTCTCCTCCAATTTTGTTTATTGGTCCAACTTCACATTATTATTATGCTCATTTCGTTAATCCCCCCCTTCTATTCTTCCCTTTTGGCATACTTAAATCCTCATCATATTCACACTTTTTCAATTTTGTTCTTGCTCCTTTCCTCAAGCTACACAGCCACTACAAAAAAAAAAAAAAGAAAAAAAAAAAAGAAGATTTCATGAAACAAACAATGAACCAAGACAAAAAGGAAGATGTGCTCAAGCCACCACTAACAATGACCAACACCAGTCTGCGGAACTATAAAATCTCCCGCAAACTAATTTTTGACACTTAATAAATCAAAGAATACATTAACAATGAGAACACACAAGTAAACAGGCCCAATGCTGCTTGAAATAAACAAAATTTAGACAACTTTATTTTTTAAATTTATTTTTTGTAATTTCTGCAATCTTAAAATTCTTGTTTGCCTACTATTAATCTATCTTTGATCAAAGCCCTCCAGCCGCACACAACAAAAAGATAGAAGAATATGCGAAAATTGAAGCTTCTCCAACAATCACAAACATCTTTGAGTTCACTATGTTCTAGAGAACCACAAGCAATCTTCCAACGCGAGACCCGTTATAAAAGTCACAATACAATCACCCTTTAACCCTTCTACATCCTTCCCCTTTGGTCAATGGCCAAATATTCATATGGAATCTTTCCCTTCTAGCCAAAATGGGAGTTTGAGAGGAGAGGAAACACAACCTTTAAAGCACAAATTCGGGTGCACGAGAAATCAAAAAAATCGTATAAAAACAGATAAATTTGAAAGCCGGATTTCATGCTTCTATAAGCAGCCTAGGTTCATTGAAGTTTTGGCTGAAAGTCTGAAACAGACAAAAACAAGATCACTGTGTTTTATAATAATACTATAAAAATAGCTTCTAATTGCAAAAGATAATATACTGGAAAAGAAAAAAATTCTGATGCATAGATTAGGTTTGTGCAAATATAAACTTTTCAATAACTTGATTTCTACTTCAATGAACAATGTTCCTTCAATCGGATAACATCTCTATATAAAGTATTGTTTACTATCCATTAGATGTTGGCCAATAAAGATACTAATGGTATAAATCATATATTTCTGCAATCCAAATTCTATACAGATGAAAAGGAATTCCATGGAATCCAGCACATTACCAATTCTGCCTTCACATTCGTAACTTCTTTCCTAGCAAGCTCAACATCAGTTGCTTGGCCTTGAAACCTAGCAATGGGCTACATGAATATCAAATAAGCAAATTTAAGTCATCAGATGTTGCTATGTATACAACATAATTAAGTTCAAACCCATATAGCTAATCTAAAAAGATATTAACAAAGGTATGAGAAAAGAAATGACTAGTCACAAGTTAATATTGACCTGTTTCATCATAATAGTAGAAGATGGAAGAGCTGCACGATTTCCCTTTGCACCAGCAGCCAAAAGCAAGGCTGCCTCTCCCCAGGCATTACCAACACAGAGAGTGAAAATAGGCGGCTTGACGTACCTGAATGAGAAAGAGAGCTCAAAATAACAGCAGCTAAGCTTGAGAACATGTACTTGATTCCACGGAGGAAAAGATAACAGAAGCATTGGAAATAAATTGTTACTGAAAGAGGACTTGCCAAAATCAGCTGACTGAGGGAAGAAAGGGTATATAACCACCCTTTAAAATACAACCAACCAATCAAATTCACCAAATCGTATTTCATCATTGATAGTTACTTACATTCATTCAATTCCAATTTTTTGTCATACCAGCTGTTAAGGAGACTAAATTGATAACATAACAGAGGAGGAATAGACAGAATAGGCAGAACATTAAGGCTTAGTAGGGCTGTTAGGCCAGCTGTATATTCTTGTTATGAACTGTTATTTCTGTTATAATAATTGGGGCTGAATTGTACAGCTGTCCAAAGTAGTTAGGAGGTTAAGCTTACACTATATAAGCCATTACTCTTTACATTTATAATATCTGATTGTGAAGTGAAGCAATAAGATTAGAGTGAGGCAGGCTCGAACGTTGCCAAAATAAATCACTAATATTCTGTTCTTGTCTTCTGTGAGTTTGCTTGGTTTTTCAGTTCATAACAAATTTCTCCCTAAACATATGAGCACCAGGATGCGTTATTCAAAGCCACCACACCACCCAGTTACTCCACGGCTGCATACCTAAGGGTTGCTTAGTACAATCATTTCAAGCAGGGATGGTTTGCATAGTAAAAAAATACTCTTGGGAGATGTGTGAGTTGTGATAACAATTCTTAACAAAATATACAGTAACAAGATAGATCAGGCAGCTCTTGATGACTATCGGAAGCTGAGACCTCGTATAATCAACAATATAAAGTGAATGGTTAATGAATGGCAGATGAAGTATAACCTCATAACATCATATATCGCAAATGCCTCTGTTTCATAGCCCAACTTCTCACCACCCTGAAAGAAAAAGAAGTGAGACAAATACTGATTAGAAGAATCCATCAGTACCTTAACAAATGTAATAGAAAATCCATAGAAAATTTCTACGTTTTTGGTATATTAGTTTGAAACTTCCAGTTTATCAAAAGTCCATACGCATCATAGATTTTGGTATATTACATTTGAAACTTCCAGAAGTATCATGATAAGAACTAGACTCCTACAGGCCTATAGCTAGGAGCAAGGTATGATATACTAATAAAGATCATCAGCAGCATAGAAACTTGTCAATTGATCATGCAAAACCAACACTCAGTAAGAGTACTGCCATAGGCAGGGTCTGAGCAAGATTACCGTAGATGGTTGGCCTTTCAAGTCAATTGAGAGTTAGAGACGCTCCACAGCTGTAGAGGAAACTAATGTAACGTCACATATTTATTCCCCTAACAAATGTGCACTATCTAAGAGCCTCACAGACTGCAGTGACCATCACAATTATAAATCAAAAAGGTCGTTCAATCAACTATCACCAGAATTCAGTCCACGAAGTCCAAGATCATCAAGTTATGGTTCCTACAACACAAGCTACGGTCCATGCTTTACTTAGCCACACAAATGTCAAGCAAATGGCTGCTAATTTCGTGGGATTCTCTTCAAAGCAATCCTTTATTACTTGCCTTAAATGGGAGTTTGAATAAGGCACAATTCAAGCAGCAACTTGAAGCTTCAGTGGACGGTTTGTTTTAGGAGAAATGCAAAAGGTTTTTTTTAGGAGAAATGCAAAGAGTTTTTTGTAGGAGAAATGCAAAGTGTTTTTTTTTAGGAGAAATGCAAGGGGAGTTAAAGCTCTTTATGGACGGTTGAAAGTAGCTTAATTAGCCTTAATTTGCTGTTTAAAATTCCTGTTTAATTTGCTGTTAAAATAGCTAATAATAAGGGGTCATTATCAGCCTTAATGCTTAACATTAAAAGGCTTAATTCTAGCTTTTGTTTAATGCTTTGTTTTCTGATTTTGTAAGGGGGAAGTTAAAAGGTTCCTTGAAGGAAGTTAAAAGGTTCCTTGAAGGCTTGTAACACTTGCATTATTTTTAGTATAAAAGAAACTCATTGCCATGCATTTTAAGCAAGTGAGATTGAAAACAAAATTCTGATTTTCTTTGTGAATTTCTTTGTGCTTACTTTGTGTTGCACACCGCTTTTATTCTTATTACTTAGTGTTTGAGAGTTTAAAATACTTAGTGAATTTTTGCTGCTCAAAGAAACCATCCAATCTAGAATAAGTTTCTAAGTTGCGTGGGTGTTCTCTTGTTTCGTTCCTTGTTGAGCTTGTTCTTAAGCTAACTCATACACTCTAAAACAGTCCCATTACACTTCCACATCAGTTGGTATCAGAGCCAAATTGTATTGAACGAGATTACACTCGTTAAAACGCAGCATGGGTGATAATCAGTCCAATGCCGAAATGTTAAAAGTAATCGTGGATCAACTTCATGTAATGCACGATGGAATGAAGAGGCATGAAACAAGGATGGATGCCATTGGAGAGACGTTGCTAAGAGTGGGTAGAAGGGTAGAGGAATTAGAGAATTCCACTCCCACCCATGGCGAGTCCCATTTTCGTAACAATCAAGAAGATAGAAGTTTCAAACTAGACCTTCCTGAATTTGATGGTTCTAGTGATCCGGAGGTTTTTAAGATTGGGTACGAAGATTAGAGAATATTTTTGAGTATAAAGAGTATGATGATGATAAGAGTTGTAAAATGGCGACTCTTAAATTGACAAAACTTGCTGGGCTTTGGTATGATAACCTCAAAGCCAAGAGAAGGAGAGAAGGGAAAGAAAAGATTGCATCTTGGGAAAAACTCAAGAAGAAAATGGAGCAACGTTGGGTCCCACGTGAATATGTGCAAGATCAATATGTCAAACTAACTCGCCTAAATCAAGGTGAGCGTAATATTGATGAATATGTGCGTGAGTTTGAGAAGCTTAGCTTGGTGTGTGACATAAAGAGAAGGAACCACTCAAAATTGCGCGTTTCACAAAGGGGCTTTCTAAACCAATCTCTAATAAGGTGGATCTTACTACCTTATTCCACTTATGATGAGGTTGTGAAGGCTGCTAGGAAGGTTGAAGCACAAAACAAACAGGAGAAACCGAAGAATGCTCCAAGACTCCCTTTTAGAGCGTTCTCTTCCGCGGGAAAAGGTGATTCTTTTCCTAGCCCTTCTAAATCAACTGTTCCTACTAACCCTTCGAAAACTTATAGAGGAAAACCAGATTTCAAGCAAGATGCATCCAAAAGAACTTGTTACAAGTGCCATGAAAGAGGACATATTGCTAGTGAATGTCCAAAACGGAATACACTTACTACAAGGAGTGGGGTTCCGAAGAAGAGGAAGAGGAGAAATATGGTGCTGAAGAAAATGACGCCCCATTATGTGGTGTTGTGAGAAGACTTCTACATTCTAAACCTCTCAAAGATATGCAACAACGAGAGAACCTTTTTCATACTAGATGCAAGGTTCTAGACAAGGTTTTTGATGTGATTGTTGATGGAGGATCATGCACGGATGTGGCCTCAACTGAACTTGTAAGTAAGCTTAAATCACCTACACGAGATCATGCTAACCTTACAAGTTAAATTGGCTGGATAATGACACCGGTTTAAAGGTTAAGAAACAAGCACTAGTTTCATTCACTATAGGAAATTTTTATGATGAACGTTGGTGTGATGTTTTACCTATGAGTGCGTGTCACCATGACAATTTGATAGAAAAGCTATTTATGATGGTGTTTCTAATGTCTATACGGTCACTACCAAATTAGGAAAGAAGATTAGGTTGTTACCTTTGCCCCCTAAGGTTGAACCTATGGTGGAAAAGAAACCAAACTTCCTTATGTCTAGGAAGGAGTTTGAGGAAGAATGCGTGATAGAGGGAGGGGGGTTTCTGCTTATTGTAAAGCCCATTGTTGATGATGTTTCTCATGTGACTAACTCTATTCCGTTGAGAAACTTGCTTAAAGAATTTGCAGATGTGTTTCCCGATGATTTGCCTAAAGGGTTGCCTCCATTTCGCGGTATTGAACATGCAATTGATTTGGTACCGGGAGCCTCATTACCAAACAAGGCAGCCTATAGATGCAATCCCGAGCAAGCTAAGGAGTTGCAAAGACAAGTTGAAGAACTCATGGAAAAGGGCTATGTGCGTGAAAGCCTTAGTCCATGTGCGGTGCCTGCCCTTTTGGTGCCAAACAAAGAAGGAACTTGGAGGATGTGTATTGATAGTCGTGCCATCAACAACATAACTATCAAATATAGATTTCCCATGCCAAGGCTACAAGACATGCTTGATGAATTAAGTGGAGCCACGGTTTTTTGCAAAATTGACTTGCGAAGTGGTTATCATCAAATGAGAATTCGTGAAGGAGATGAATGGAAGACTGCTTTCAAGACAAAGCAAGGTCTATATAAATGGCTTGTCATGCCATTTGGACTTTGCAATGCTCCTAGTTTGTTCATGAGACTCATGAATGAGGTATTACGTCCCTTTCTAAATAAATTCATTGTTGTATATTTAGATGATATTCTAGTATATAGTAAAACTGAACATGAGCATTTGATACATTTGAGAGTTTTATTTGAGGAATTGAGAGAGCATAAATTGTATGGAAAAATGGAAAAATGTACTTTCATGTGTAGTAGTATTTCTTTCCTAGGCTACATTGTTTCTAGTGAAAGAGTACAGGTTGATCCCGAGAAGGTGAAAGCTATCTCAACATGGAAGGTACCCAAGGATGTTCATGAGGTTAGAAGTTTTCATGGATTAGCTTCATTTTACCGAGTCTTCATCAAGAACTTTTCCACTCTTATGGCGCCTTTAACGGAGCTCTTGAAGAAAGGTGCATTTCAATGGAATGAAGCAGCCCACAAAGCCTTTGAAGACGTCAAAACCAAGTTATGCAACGCTCCAATACTTGCATTACCTGATTTTGACAAGTTGTTTGAAGTAGAATGTGATGCAAGTGGCGTAGGCATTGGTGCGGTTCTTGTTCAAGAAAGGCGTCCCATTTGTTATTTTAGTGAAAAGTTAAGTGGAGCTAAGTTGAATTATTCAAATTATGATCGTGAATTCTATGCCATTGTTAGAGCTTTGGATTATTGGTCTCATTACTAAGGCCAAAACCATTTGTTCTACATTCCGATCATGAAGCTTTGAAGTTCATTCATGGTCAACAAAAGCTCAACCATAGACATGCAAAGTGGGTGGAGTTCCTACAATCCTTCACTTTTAGTTCGAAGTACAAGGGAAGAAGAATGTGGTGGCGGATGCGTTATCAAGGAGGAGTTACTTACTTGCTATGGTTCACACTCAAATATTAGGCTTTGAACACCTAAAGGCCTTATATGAAAGTGATGATAATTTTGCTACTGAATTTTCTAAGCCCACTAAAGGATACTTGGTTCATGATGGTTTCTTATTCAAGGGAAACAAGTTATGTATCCCTAAAAGTGGAGTGCATGAGTTATTGGTGCGTGAAGTCCGTGGAGGAGGTATTGCGGGTCATTTTGGAATTCATAAGACTATGGAGATACTTCAAGAACATTTCTATTGGCCACGAATGATCAAGGATGTAACACATGTGGTTGAAAGATGTTCTACTTGTCAAAAGTCCAAGAGTACCTTTCATAAAGGTCTCTACACTCCCTTGCCCGTTCCTAATGCTCCTTGGGAAGAGGTAAGTATGGACTTTATTGTGGGTCTTCCTAGGACTCAAAGAGGAAACGATAGCATCATGGTGGTTGTTGATCGTTTTTCTAAAATGGCTCATTTCATTGCTTATCACAAGACGGATGATGCATCTAAAGTTGCTGATTTGTACTTTCGAGAAATATTACGCCTACATGGAGTGCCAAGGACCATTGTTTCGGATAGGGACACTAAGTTCCTAAGTCATTTTTGGAGGACTCTTTGGAAGTTGGTAGGTACTAAACTCCTTTTTAGTACTTCTCATCATCCACAAACGGATGGTCAAACAGAGATCACAAATCGCACTTTGGGATCCTTATTGCGTGGTCTAGTGAGTAGAACGCAAAAGGATTGGGATGTGAAGTTGGCTCATGCCGAGTTTGCCTACAATAGATCACCATCCTTTACCACTACTCGTGCTCCTTTTGAGGTGGTCTATGGGGTAAATCCTTTACTTCCTCTTGATCTTATTCCTTTGCCCAAGAAAGATCTAGTTCATGTTGATTCAAAGAAAAGATGGGAAGCTTTTCAAGAGACATGGGCTCAAGTCAAGGAAAAGATTGAAGCCATGAATATCGTTTACAAGGAAAGAGCTAATAAAAGAAGGAAACATCCTACTTTTGCTCAAGGTGATTTGGTGTGGTTACATTTGCGCAAGGAACGTTTTCCTAACCTTAGGAAGAACAAGCTTATGCCTAGATCAGATGGTCCATTTCGTGTGGTTGAAAAGATTGGAGAAAGTGCTTACAAGCTTGAATTGCCAAGTGACTATGGTGGTGTTAGTGCAACTTTCAATGTGGGTGATTTGTCTCCATACCTTGAAGATGAGAGTTTGAGGGCAAACTTCTTTGAAGAGGGGGAGAATGATGAGAATTCAGTCCACGAAGTCCAAGAACATCAAGTTACGGTTCCTACAACACAAGCTACGGTCCATGCTTTACTTAGCCACGCAAATGTCAAGCAAATGGCTGCTAATTTCGTGGGATTCTCTTCAAAGCAATCCTTTATTACTTGCCTTAAATGGGAGTTTGAATAAGGCACAATTCAAGCAGCAACTTGAAGCTTCAGTGGACGGTTTTTTTTTAGGAGAAATGCAAAGGGTTTTTTTTTTAGGAGAAATGCAAGGGGAGTTAAAGCTCTTTATGGACGGTTGAAAGTAGCTTAATTAGCCTTAATTTGCTGTTTAAAATTCCTGTTTAATTTGCTGTTAAAATAGCTAATAATAAGGGGTCATTATCAGCCTTAATGCTTAACATTAAAAAGGCTTAATTCTAGCTTTTGTTTAATGCTTTGTTTTCTGATTTTGTAAGGGGGAAGTTAAAAGGTTCCTTGAAGGAAGTTAAAAAGTTCCTTGAAGGCTTGTAACACTTGCATTATTTTTAGTATAAAAGAAACTCATTGCCATGCATTTTAGGCAAGTGAGATTGAAAACAAAATTCTGATTTTCTTTGTGAATTTCTTTGTGCTTACTTTGTGTTGCATGCCCCTTTTATTCTTATTACTTAGTGTTTGAGAGTAAAAGCTTTGAGAGTTTAAAATACTTAGTGAATTTTTGCTGCTCAAAGAAACCATCCAATCTAGAATAAGTTTCTAAGTTGCGTGGGTGTTCTCTTGTTTCGTTCCTTGTTGAGCTTGTTCTTAAGCTAACTCATACACTCTAAAACGATCCCATTACACTTCCACATCACCATCACAATTATAAATCAAAAAGGTCGTTCAATCAACTATCACCAAAATTTTTTAATGAATTCAATTCATAAATTGAGTTCATAATTCAGTTAAGTCCACAACTCAGAAACCTTACACTACTTATAATAATCCACACTTCATAAGCAAAGATCAAGTGAAAATATCTAGTTTCTCAACTCCAACTAGGAGATGGCTGAATTGGAACCAAAAGCATCTTTGATGTAATTGCACAACTGGCTGCAGTGCAGAAAAGGTTTATATGCATATATCATCCTTCAGTCTAACCACAGGGTGCAAAGAGAGCTGCAAAACATAACTTGATCCCTAATAATAATGACTATCTAGTTGACAGTTTACTAGGTCCAAATGTTCCTGCAGTTTTATCATACAATCAGTATTGGATAAGCAATTCAAAAAAGGACTTTTGAGGCAATTTGGAGAAAAAGGCACCATTAACATAATACAATCAACACAGAAGCAGAAAAAACTCACCTTCGTCGTGCCAGTAGAATTTACATAAAGATAAATCGGTTTTTCCTCATCCTCATATTGAAGATAAAGAAATTCTGCAAGTATAAGCTCAGTAACAGAAGGAACAAGAGACATGCCCAAATAAACTATCCTGTTCTTGTACAAGTAAGAGGCCAAATCCGGGGGTGGTTGCTCCCAAGCACTTCCTCGGGAAAAAGGTATAACCTTTCATTCATCAACATAAAAGATGGTCAAATACAGCACAGAATACAAGTATAAAAAAACTCTACTACATGGAGAACATAGGCTAGATAGTAGTAGCCTTTTTTATCCAACACAAACCAAATTGTTGTCATGAATGATAAATATATATTCTCTTTATGGATAACTACAAAAGATCGTATGTCAGGATCTTAAGGTATACCAGCATTGAGAAACCACCAAGGTACAATTTGGCAATAGAAACCTAAAACATGAAACATAACTCTGTTGTGCAACCCGAAAATGCACGTCCCAACAAAACGCATACCCAATTGCTCAAGATGAGATATTCAACCAATACTATAAACGGTTTTTGGACTTCCATTTAAAGATCCAAGTAGATGAAAGGGAAGAAATCAAAGAGATAAAGCCTTGCTAAAAAACTCTATTTAGAAACAAGTTTTTTAAAGCACAAAAATCAAGTTTAATTTCATTTAATATTAACTTTACAGTTTATACATAATGTTCACTCTAGGCTGTGTTCCACATTCCCGCTCGTTTCCCACGTGCCGAAATGAATTGTGCTTTGGGTAACAATGAACGTGGTTAATAAAAGAAGAGAAATTCTATATAATAGCACTTAGTTTTAAGAAACGCCAGTGGTAGCGTTTCTTAAAAAAAATTTCCACAAAATAGCAATTTGGTTATTAATTTACACAGGATGTAACATTATTACTTAGAATTAAATGTTTGTCCGTTAAATTGATTTAAGTATTGTTAAATTACTGAATTACCCTTATATGTAGTTGGTACTTGGTAGCATTTACTTTTCCTTTAAATTACTAAAATTGCTCTTCATTCTCACTCATCTTAACAATTTGAGAACCACATCCTCATTAAATCACATTCACACTAAATAAACCTAGAAGATGATCAATTGCATTCATATTAGAAGCACAAAAGCAGATTCATTGACTTACAATTATCCAGAATTTGATCAACATTCACACCAAATAAAAAAAATCTAAAACCCCATAAGCTTTTTAAAAAGGGCAAGAGAACAATCTGAGACAGAAAAAGAATCACTTCCCACAACCATGGAACAACAATAGAAAGATTCTTTCTTTGATGATGAAAAGAAAATATTAGAATTAGACCCGTAAAGGATGGAATTTGAGATGGGTAGTTTTAAAATTCTATTAAAAATTAAAGGGTAACAAAGAAAAATTACAAGACTTATGAAATATCTGGTGGTGATTTTTTCAGCAATAGTATGACGAAACTTGTGAGCAAAACCAATAGAACACAACATAATAATACACTTGATAATGAATACAACACAACAACCAAACATTTTTCCTGGTTTAGAGTAAGGTCTATGAGTAGAACAAAAGGGTGACACAATGAACAATGGAGTTCTAGTATTTATGTCTTTGCAACACATTTGAATGAAAGGAGAATAGTAAGGAAAAGGGGAAAACTTCAATATATTAATACATGAAACCAAAGAAAATAAATCGCTTGGTTCCACATAAATGCTCATCACATCTTTATACCATTTCAAGTTCTCGCCAACAAATTAAGAAGATCATCCATTAGCCTCAAACAAGAAAACTATGCTAACACTGATAAGTTATTACACAAGAAAGCATAAAAACAATATTTACAACACAAAATATTTGTCCCTTGTTTTATCACCATATAGCATCCAAAGTAGGGATAAGACTATTTTATAAATATAAAAAGTAAATCTGACATGCGGCTTCTTCATGTGGGGTTGAACGTACAAAATCAAGTCTCAGCTTTCCAATTTGCATTGAGGTGTTACAAGACCAATGCTACATAATTCGTGATTCGTAATTCGTTTGATTCATTTTACGAATTCGAATTCGTGATTTGTTTGTCAACAAATTTGTTGTTTGTTGGGTGTTGTTTGATTTAATTTTTAAGTCTATGATTCGCTAATATTTTTTTCACAAAAAAAAAAAATTACTCAAATGAAGGCTAATAATAGTACTGAAGTAGGTAATAATTAAAAGTGAAAGAAAATAAAATTAAAAAAGAAAAGTACACTTAGATAATAAAGTAACTTTTACTGTGAGAGCATTACAACATAGGTCACTGATCATATTTTAAAAAGCTAGTAATAGTTTTATAATGGGTAAAGTAATAGTAACGTGAACACACAAAACAATTGTCTAATTTAAGTACAAAAAGTTAAAGCTCTCCATCTTACATATTTTTAAAACAGAAAAAGTATGCTTACCCATTTCATAAACCAAACAACCCTTCTTCTCCCTCATTTGTTTCATCTACAGTCAATACATCAAGAGCTTCAATGGTGGATCTTCAATGGCGAAGGTTCTTGAAGCAATTTGTAAGTATTTTTAGTTTTTAAAAGAAGAAACTTACCCCCACTCTCAAATCGGCTATTTGTCTACTCAAATCGGGAACCATAACTATTTGAAATGCGACAAAGGACAAACTATGATTAGGGAATCGAATCCAACCGGGATTCACATGGAAACTGAGCAAACTATATGACACAGTACAAGACCTATTTATAGCACTAGAAAATAGGTTCGGATCTGGGTCGAGTTCAACTAGATACAGATCCAGACCCTATTTTTTTAATTGGACCCAAACCCAGACCAAATATATAAAGTTTCTAACATTCGTATAAAATTATTTAGCATTTCAACTAACAAGAGTCTTCTAATACTTTATACTAATTGAGCGACCAAATATATGAAGCTTTCTAACATTCAAGTTTTTAAAATGAAATATATTCATCAAGCTTTCGATTTTTAAAGTATAGATACAACGAACACATTTTAAATTACATAAACCGACAAAGTTATAAATCAAGGATGTAGACCCTTAACTTAGGTTCGGGTCGGGTCTAGACCCTTAGGGTCCAAGACCCATGCCCATCCCTACTAGTAACCCAATCCCTCCCCCCCCCCCCCCCAACACACATACCAACAAAAAAAATAAACTTTCAGCCCAAAAAAGTCCACTTTTGCAAAAGTTTTTGCAACGTTAATGAAGTTCTCTAAACCAATTTGGAAATAATTAAGAACTCTTAATAAACATATCACCAATGTTAAACTCGTCAAACATAAGGTAATGAGGTCAGCTTCGTGAAGAAAGAATAAATCTTGTTCTTCCAAATGACTTAGGTCCTTTGAACGTGATTCTTTCAAATAAACAGGTCCTCAAATTAAAAGAGTGATCATAAAGCAACATCTTTTGGGACCTTAAGAACACAACCCTACCACTTAATAAAAAAGGCATATTTTTATGATTCATGAACTATCAAAAAATCATTTTTCGTCAGCTGAAATATGTAGGAAATTTAGACAAAGTCAATAACATGATAACACCTATTTCCAATATAAAGAGCATGAAGGTATCACCATACCAAATCCTAAAATTCTGATAGTTTCACATTGTGGGTGGTAAGTGAAAGATAACTAGATAGACTTCATCTTGCATGCTTGTCGCTCCTAAAATTGGTGATTGAAGGTATAGTACTTTCGTTTGTCAAAAAGATGTCTCAAAATCCTAGATGGGATTAAAATTTGACTATTGAAACCTTGAAAATAGTGGATCGATTCCTTCACTAATTAGATTGTGTATGTGATAAACATAATCAGTGCATTTTTGAGAACAGATACAGTCATATTATACTATCTTTAACACCATTGGATATGTTGACTCTATAATCCCAACTTGAGTATATAGATGATGTAGAAGGTTTAGAAGTATGATATGGATTATGGGTGCATTTGAAGAAATGGTGAATCGGTGCATATAGTCGCTCGAACTGCTGCTCGACCATGCTAAGTTACTCAACCAGGTTGAGCAAGAGATCAAAAGCTACTGATCTCTCGCTCGACCAGTGCTCGTTCTCACTTATGTCGCTTGACCGGGTCAAGCGAAACTATCGAACATTTAATTTATATGTGCGAGCTATTATGTTTTCAAATGACTTCATATATTGTTTCCTCTTGTTCCAAAGCCTTTATAAGGCTATTGTATATCATTTATATAGAACAAGGAAGATCATATTGATCAATCAAATAGGATTTTGAGTGTGGGTGCCACATCAAATCTTAGGGTTTCTAGCGAGAGGATTTTGAGGTTTTCTTCAATTCTTCATAGGAATATTTTAAGGGGGGTTCTTCAATTAGAGTTTGGATTATACATTGTAATCAAGAAACTCTTAATCAATAATTTTCATTCAATTGTGTTGGATGGGGTTATATAGTCTAATATAAAATTGAGATTGGAACACATGAGTGAGAGGGTTTATTGGAGTTGTCAAAGAAAGGTCTTCTTGGTAATCAAGCTACTGGTTCTATGGAGTTCTATGAGTATTTTTGTACTTCGCAAACAAAGGAGAATTTAGCTTTAAGGCGGTCGTGCATAGAACAAAGTATACACTAGATTATGTTCATTCGGATTTATGGGGTCCATCAAGAGAGTCACCCATAAAAGGTTCTAGATATTTACTCAATATTATAGATGATTACTCTAGGAAGGTGTGGGTATTCTTCTTGAAGAGTAAGGATGTGGTCTTTAGCGGATTCAAGGATTGGAAAACTATGATAGAGAAGCAAACCGAGAAGCAAGTGAAGAGGTTATAAACGGATAATGGGCTGGAATTTGTGTTGGAGGAATTTACTTTTGCAAGAAGCTTGGGATTGTTCGTCACAGGACTTGTGCGGGTAGACCCCAACAAAATGGGTTGGCGGAGAAAATGAATAAGACTCTGTTAGAGAAGGCTTGGTGTATGATTTTCCATGCTAAGTTGAGTAAGGGTTTTGGACCGAAGCAGTCAAGATGGCGGCATTCTTGACAAATAAATCACTTAATACCGCTCTTAAGTTAAAAACAGCGGAGAAAATGTGGTCGGGATCACCGATGGATTATTCAAATATAAGCATCTTTGGTTGTCCCGCTTATGCTTATGTGAACTATGGGAAGTTGGAGCCACGTGCCAAGAAGTGTGTGTTCTTGGAATATATGAATGGGGTCAAGGGGTTTAGATTGTGGGATCCTAGCACATCAAGAATCATAAGCTGGGATGTTACTTTCATTGAGTCATTGTTTTTTCACGTTGGGAGCTTAAAGTAAGTCGCAAAGAAAGGTGTGGAGAAGGAGAGTGGGGATGAAACTCATAAGGAGGATGATAATGATGTTCTTGATAGTGATGATATGGAGACACCTAAAGAAGGTGGAGATGTTCTTTCCACTTCTACCTCTAAGAAGGCCACTACTCCTTAGAGGATACATCGCCAATAGTGTAAACTACAAGGTATGAAGATGACGATCTAGGTTAGGTTAGGAAGAAAGTGAAGTGGTCGGTGGAGGTTCTACAGAAGTTAGATTTTGAGGAAATGGTCATTTATACTTTATTGGTTGCTAATGACATAATTGATTTAGTGCCATCTTCACACAAGGATGCCATAAAGTGTAAAGATTCCGGGAAATGGCAAGTGGCGATGGAAAAGATTCAATCTCTTCTCAAGAATCAAACATGGGACTTAGCGAGACTAAGAGGGATAAAGATTGTTGATTTTACATGGATCTACAAGTAAAAATAAGGGAGATCGGGTGTTGAGGAAGCAAGGTGCAAAGCAAGACTTGTGGCTCATTGTTTTAGCCAAGTTTCGAGTATTGACTACGATGAAATCTTCTCTCCAGTGGTAAGACACACTTCTATTCGTACTCTTTTAGCTCTTATTGCTTTGAATTATTATGAGTTAGAACAATTAGACATTAAAACCGGATTCTTGCATGGTGAGATAGAATAAGAGATTTACATGAGGCAACCGAATGGTTATTTTGTTGAAGGTAAAGAGGCTCATGTGTGTTCGTTGAAGAAATCTTTTTATGGTCTTAAAACAATCACCTAGGCAATCGTACAAACGGTTTGATAAATGTATGATTGAGAATGGGTTTTCAAGCGAATATGATAGTTGTGTCTACTTGAAAGAAGTGTGTGGTGGTTCTTTGTTGATCTTTTGCTTTATGTTGATGATATGCTTATGATAGAAAAAGACATGATTGATGTCAAGAGGGTGAGGGAGATGTTGAAGGGAGAATTTGAGATGAAAGACTTGGGGGCAGCGAAGAAGGTTCCCGACATGGAAATCACTAGAGAGCGAGCAAAATAAAAGTTGTACTTGTCCGAAGAAAAGTACTTTGAGAGGGCATGGAGAGATTTCATATGAGCGATGCTAAGCCTGTCTCTATTTCTTTGGCGTTACAAACAAGGTTATCAAAGATGGATTGTCCTAGGTCTAAATAGGACAATGAATACATGAAATCGGTTCCATACTCAAATGCGAAGGGGAGCATAATGTACGCTATGGTTTGCACTAGACCGGACATTGCTCAACTCCTTAGTGTAGTAAGCCGATATATGGCGAACTCGGCAAAGGCTCATTGACTTCCGGTCAAGTGAATCCTTAGGTATTAGCGTAGTACATCTAAGACTTGTATTGAGTATGGAAGAAACATGATAGGTTGTAAGGTTTAGTAGATTCTGGTTTTGGTGGAGATATTGATGAGAAAAATTCAACTTCAGGATATGTGTTTTGTCTTGGAGGATCCGCTATAAGTTGGAGGTCTACTTTGCAAGGGGTAGTACCACAATCGACTACCGAGGCCGAGTACATGGCAATAACGAAAGGGTTTAATGCAGCTCAATGGCTAGGAGGTTTTGTTGGTGAACTTAAGGTGGAGAAGTGTGTGCCTATTGTTTTTTGTGATAGCCAAAGTACTATTGATAAGTCTATGCATCAAAATTGTTACTCACAAGACACATTTGAGATAAAGTTTCACTATATTAGAGACACCATTGAAAAGAGGAAGCTGATCTTGCATAAGGTTCAAACAAGTGACAATTTGGCGGACATATTGACAAAACCTATAGCTACTTTAAAGTTTAAACATTACTCAAACTTGATTGGATGTTATTGAAGCATGTAGGGTATATCTCCCTTTTGAGGGAGATGCACCTTCTAAGAGGTGGGTACATCCTTGTTTGGATGGGTATTCTTGGATAAACTTCTTAAGTGTATATATATTCTTGTGAAGATGATTAATTGTTTGTCTTTTGGTGCGATTGGGTTTATTTCGTCAAGGTGGAGAATTGTTGGATATGATGACTCCATAATCCCAACTTTGAGTATATAGATGATGCAAAAGGTATAGAGGTATGATATGGCTTATGGGTACATTTGAAGCATTTGTAAATCAGTGCATTAAAATGACAAGACCCTGATGGTCGCTCAACTTGCTACTCAACCATGCTAAGTCGCTCGATCGATGCTTGATTTCATTCTGATCCCTCGCTCAATCCGCGCTTGACCTCACGTATGTCTATCGACCGGGTCGAGCGAAACTGTTGAACATTTTGTTTACATGCGCCACCTGTTATGTTTTCAAATAACTTTATATATTGTTTCCTCTTGTTCAAAAGCCTTTATAAGGCTATTGTATATTATTTGTTTTGAACAAAGAAGATCACATTGATCAAACAATTGGGAATTTGAGTGTGTTTGCCACATCAAATCTTAGGGTTTCTAGAGAGAGGGTTTTGGGGATTTCTTCTATTCTTCATAAAAAAATTCTAAGGGGTTCTTCGATTAGAGTTTGGATTATACATAGTAATCAAGAAACTCTCAATCAATAATATTCATTCAATTGATGTGGGTTGGGTTTTATAGTCTTATATTACATTGATATTAGGATTTTCCCCACCTTTCAAAATTGTGAGTTGTTCTTTATTTTACAGTTTTCTGTTTTTCAATCTTTGTAAAGTATTTTTATTGTTCATTTCAATTCAACTTAACATTTAAGGTCATTAATTCTCAAGGGTCAACCTACATGAAACTCTTTATTGTTCAAGGATAAAGGTGCATCTGAACCCCTAAACCACATCACCTGTGTAGAGACTACTTCAGTCGCATTGGGGAAAGCTTGATGCGGTCAAATCATACAAAGCTGGACATGTCATTGTGTCATCATCGATTGTATCATGTAGTCTAAAATTCCAACTCAGATAAATGCACAAAAAAACAGATAGAAATATCACATAATAAACGTCAAATAAACCTCAAGAATCATAATAGCCAACCTCCAATCAAAATGATAATCAAACTACAAACAACTATGAAAAGTGCAATAACCTATAGCAACAAAAAAAACATTCCCTAACTCGATAAAATCATACAAAACGCGATTCAAAACCCTACAAAAATTACGTTACTAGGAGAAAATAAAAATTCGAGTAGGAAGAATGAGAGGCATATTTACCATAGTCACAACGCCGCGTTTAGGACGAGAAGTAGACGAGGAGAGAGAAAGTGGTCGGAGTTTGCTGCCAGAGAAATCTCCAAAAACGCTGCCGCCAACGAAGGGAGAGAGAAAATTAGTGGAAAATGATGAAGAGGTAATGCTGCTTGGTTTGGAGTGAGTAGAAAGAGATGAAGAAGAGAGTATTCGTGTTGTGAGGAAAGAAGAAGACGCCATGGTTGCCGCCATTGCTGAACAGAGGAGAGAGCTTACTCTGTCCAACGAATTAAATGGAAACTGAAAAGGTGTGATGAAAAAAAGGGGGAGACGGAATTGGAAAGAAGAGGATAGGAGACACAGTAGAAGCAGAATCCGACCCGAAAAAGTAGGGGAAAGCAACATCAAACAGAGGCAAGTATAATCGGTTATCCGATTCGAAAATGCTGTCGAATAGGATATTTGGAAACTATCATTTTGATAGAAATATTCAGATCGGGTATCTAAAATTTTTGATATTCAAGGTCAATTAGGATTAATCGAAAATTTTTTCAATCTGATATTCGTTATCTAATATCCAGTTAGTCAAAATGCTTTTTTGAAAAAAATTATAATTTTATTCTTATGAATGTCGAATATACGAATTTCTTATAATATGCGGATTCATGACTGTACGAAATAATGTCGGATATCCAATATTCAATACACGACTATTTTTAAAATGTCGGATATTTGAATATCCGAATCTCAAAACTTTTATATCCAAATTTTCTAATTGGATATCTGATTCTAATTATAATTTTAATTCAGATATCCTAAAATTCAAATTGGATATCGGATCGTATTATCAGATATTTAGATCATTACATAGTTTTGCTCAGCCTTAAGGTGCGCATAATATAAAATCAAAAGTAAAAAAACAACTACAATCAATATATAATTTATTTTCACTTTGATTTACTAATATTTCAATTTGTAAGTCTAAATCATTCATAGCTCTTTCCAATTTTATCATTATGGTCATTTTTGCTCTTTCTCTCTTTCTTTTTAAGTTTCTCGAGCTCCAAGTCTCCAAATTTTGATCTTTCTTACTAGTTCGTTATTACTTCGTCTTTGCAGATCTTCAAACCATCTCAAACAATTCTCTTTTATCTTTTCCTTAATGTTTGAAACTCCTAAACCCTTTCTTATATCCTTTTTCTGAATTTTATCCATCAAGGTATGTTCACTCATCGATCGAAGCATTCACATTTCTCTCATCTAGCTACAAAGATCCTTTATAAAAGACCAACATTTGTTTCATATAGTAGTGTTAGTCTAATGGTCGTTCGATTAAAAGTTACCCTTTAACTTTGTAACTTTGTTGTCACACCTCGATTTTATAATATCCAAGTAGTTGCTCTCTATTTTTTTACATTCAAACTTAATTCTATAAGTCATAACTTGTTGATGTCTTCACTATAAAATGTTGACCCAAGGTATTCAAAGAATCCACTTGGAGTGATTTCTTTCTCTTCTAGCTTTATAGTGTCTCTCACTATCTCAATTGCACTAAAGTTGCACTTCATATACTTCATCTTATTTCGACTTAATTTAAAGCCCCATGACTCCTAATTTTATATCCATCATTCTTACTTAGTATTTACCCCACTCTTGTCTGATTAGCTAGAACAATGTCATCAACAAACAACATACACCAAGGTACATCTCCTTGTATCGACCTAGTTGTCTCATCTAGGATCAATGAAAAAAAGAAAAGGACTATGAGTCGATCCTTGACGAAGGATTATGATCGAGAAATGTTATGTTCCCCCTCGACATGTCCTAACATTTGCCTTCACTTTTTGATATATATCTTACACTATATTACGATTTTTCTTTGGAATACTCTTCTTTGTCATTGTCCACCATAGTACTATTCTTGTTACCCAGTCTCATGCCTTTATAAATCAATAAAAACAATGTGTAAATCTCTTATTTTAGCTCTATAATACTCCATCATTTGTCTCATTTTATGAATTGGTTTTAATGTAGATCTCCAAAGTAAAAATCTAAATTGGTTATGTAGCAGGCGCGACAGTCTTGATTCCTAATTAGCATTGATAATGTTTACAATAATAATGCGAAAGTCTCAAAATGCTGATCTACTAAAAACTTATAACACTAAAAACTATTTATGTCAAACGACAAATATTACATTAGAGTAGGAAAATGAAATACATATTACATAATAATTAAAATTAAATATATTAAGATTATCAAATATCAAGTAAATAAGAAAATGCAGTTCCAAAATGCGGCCTGGATCGGAATCTGAGACTAAATCTGCAAAATGTTGTCATCCATAATACGGATGACAGTCGATCGAATCGCAGCGTTTAATGCCAAGTATAATTCCCTATCCAGCTCAAAATACGGAAACTATACAATACTATATTTACAAAATAGTAATTTAAATATGTATTTATAACTAATTGATACCATTTTATACTTTTACAATATTCTTTCATTTTTCTATTCTTTAAGTCATTAAAATATCATTCTCAACCCTAGCAGAAGTACACTTATACAACTCAGTAATCTTAATACTTAAGTAAGTACATTTGGTTAATATTCATAACTATACCTTCATAGAATCAATACGAATCAAGTTTATCACTAATCAACAAGCACAACTTCATGACACCTGAAGCCCTAAATCTAACTATGGTTAATTGTAACACCCCTGAATTTCCAACCCCTTAAACGAAACCAGAATCGTGAAGGAAGGGAGGAAATTCGGTTGTTACAGGTGGTTACCAAAGCCAGTGGTTCCTACTTTGACGCTCGTATTCTTAAGTCTTTAAGGAATTGTTTGAAGTTAACGTCACGTGTGAGAGCTGAGGTAGATTTAGGATAGATATATGACTTATGTTTTGCGTTGTGGTGATTATTGCATGTGCATAAGTAGAATAAGTTAAGTAATTTGATATTAGATTCATAAGTGTAAGTTACTCATACTTATGACTCCCTTATGAACATGGGTTTGTTTAACAGATGCTAGTTACGTTCTCTGCAATATTAAGTATTATTTAGTGTTAGTGAAGTTTTTTGTACAATCTACTAAATTTGTATAATAATGCTTAAATGTGATGTTAATTGAACCTTATTGGTATGAGAAGGTTAATACGTTATGTGATTGGGTACTTGAGAATCTATATATGACAAATTTCATTCTTATATGCGAATTCCGTCTTTTAACTGTTCATTTACGAAATTCTTTAAGATAAGCATAGTACTGTTTGAGGTTGATTATCATAGAGGTAGGAGTACACATGTAGATAAGCTAGATCGTGAGTTAAGTTTTCTACCCCACACTTTCTCGTCTTTTTGGAATAGATGGGAAATAAACTTATATTCGTGTTGGATGATGCTAACAGGAAATGCCTCCTCTATCTAGCAAACGTTTGAGACAACGCTCTTCTAGCAAGGCACTACGTGAACTGGTAATGGAACTGGCTGAGGAAAGGAGGTCAAAGTCCAAGCCGACCGTAGAGACAGCTTCCTCTATGAGCAAGAGAATCTCTCAGAATAAACCTCCTACGTACTCAGGGACTGGGGAACCTGCAGCTTTGGAAAGTTGGTTATGAGAATTTGACAAGCTGTTCAACGTGGTGCAATGCCCGGAGCACTTAAGGGTAGACCATGCTGCATTCTACCTTCAAGAAGAGGCAGATTATTGGTGGTCGAATGCAAGAGATAATGTGATGAGTGATCCCGATAATCCGCTAAGTTGGAAGGATTTCAAGACGATGATTGGAGAAAAGTTTTACCCACCGCATATCAGGAAGCAGAAGTCCAATGAATTTGCTAGGCTTGAGATGGGGGAGATGTCCGTGGATGAATACTATAAGAAATTCATGGAATATGTCAAATACTACCCTGATGACATTCCCACCAAAGAAAAGAAGATGCAAAGATTCGAATATGTCAAACAGGTACACCACATTGGATGCGATGTATCAGAGAGCTGCTCAAGTCGGAAGCTTGCTTAAGTTGGACAAGGGAAAGGGGCCCGAGACTTGTAGTGGGGCAGCCCCTAGTGGGGAAAAGAGGAAGGAGAATTTTCATCAACAACCCAGTTTTCGCCACAGCAAGAGACATTGAAGCTTCAATGACCAACACCTCGGAAATGGGAGAAATGGTAAGCCTCAGCTGGGAGGTGCCAGTGATCAGAAGGTGATCAAGGATCGTCATGGCAAGGAGAGAGTCTTCTTTTGCTCTAAGTGTCCCAACAATCACCCGGGGAAAGACTGTAGTGGGAATTTGGTAGAATGCAAATATTGTGGCAAGCTGGGACACCGAGAGTATGAGTGCTTCGCAAAGCATGGACATCCTGTTCAACAACATAATGGGCAACAAAGCTCCAGACCGGGGAATTTCAGAAATAGCAAGGATGGGAACGACCACAGTGGTAGGAAACTGAACCACCAGAGGGATTGGAATGGAAACCGCACACCTCAAAGTAGCTTCAAGCCTGGAGGGCTTAATGGTAACAACACCCGGAATGGCAATGGAGGAGCCAGCACGGTGGTAACTCATCCAACTACGGGGAGGTTGACGGCTATTAACAGCAAGGAGGCAGAGTCGGCGAGGGATGTGGTCAAATGTACGTTTCATGTGAATTCTGTACTGTTAAAGTATTTTTTGATACTGGGGCATCTGATTCTTTTGTATGCACATCAAAGATCAAGAAGTTAGGATTAAAGAACCTTGAATCCACCTCTAATGTAGTAGCGATTCCATCGGGGGAGTTATTCCAGTGTACTAGGTTATATCGAGGAGTTCCTTTAACCATAGGAGAAGTTGTTTTCCCTAGTGACTTTTATGAGCTCGACATGGATGACTTAGACATCATTCTGGGGATGGATTGGTTAGGTCATTTCAAGGCAGAAATTGAGTGCGATAAACAAGAAGTGAGACTTGTGGGACCTAAGGGAAAAAGGGTAAAGTATAACAAGGGCACTTCAGGGTTACGGGCTAAAATGGTATCTTCCTTGAGAATGAAGAGATTGCTGAGGCAGGGATTACCTTGTTACTTGTGTCACGTTCGAAGAATAGAGGATAAGGTTGAGGCTCTTGAGACCGTTCCCGTCGTAAACGAGTTTATGGATGTCTTCCCAGACGAAATTCCGGGAATGCCACCTACTCGGGACTTTGAATTTACCATAGAATTAGTACCGGGGGCGGAACCCATATCCAAAGCGCCTTATAGGATGGAATCAACAGAGATGGAAGAATTGAGAAAGCAAGTAGAAGAGTTGTTGGAGAAAGGGTACATACGACTGAGTGTTTCGCCCTGGGGGGCACCTGTGTTGTTTGTTTGCAAGAAGGATGGGAGTATGAGACTATGCATAGATTACCGTGAGTTGAACAAGGAAACTGTGAAAAACAAATACCCTCTACCGAGAATTGATGACCTGTTTGACCAGCTTAAGGGAGCCGGAATGTTTTCGAAGATTGACTTGAGGTCTGGCTATCATCAATTGAGAATAGTGGAGAGAGATGTACCCAACACGGCCTTTAGGACTCGCTATGGGCATTTTGAGTTTACAGTGATGCCATTTGGGCTGACAAATGCACCAACATCATTCATGTGTTTGATGAATCGGGTATTTAGTGCATGCCTCGATAAGTTCGTCGTGGTCTTCATTGATGATATCTTGGTGTATTCAAAGGATGAGGGAGAACACGAGCAACATTTGAGGCAAGTGTTGCAGATACTTCGGGAGAATCAATTGTATGCCAAATTTTCTAAGTGTGAGTTTTGGCTTGAGAAAGTATCTTTTCTGGGGCATTTTGTATCCAAGGAGGGAGTTATCGTGGATCCAACTAAGATTGAGGCGGTGAGGGATTGGCCTACACCGAAAAATGTGACCGAGATCGAAGTTTTCTGGGTTTGGCTGGTTACTATAGAAGATTTGTGAAGGATTTCTCGAAGATTGCCCGACCGATGACTAATTTGATGAAGAAAGACAAGAAATTTGAGTGGACTGAAGAGTGTGAGGGAGCCTTCCAAACATTAAAGGAGAGATTGACTACTGCACCGGTTTTAACCCTTCCGGACAGCACGTCTGAATATCTTGTGTATAGTGATGCCTCGAAAAATGGGTTAGGGTGTGTATTGATGCAAGATCGAAAGGTTATTGCTTATGCATCAAGACAACTTAAACCACATGAATTCAATTACCCAACTCATGACCTTGAACTAGCAGCCATTGTCTTTGCTCTGAAGATTTGGAGACATTACTTGTATGGAGTGAAGTGCAAAATTTATACTGACCATCAAAGCTTGCGATACTTGTATACACATCAAAATTTGAACATGAGACAACGAAGGTGGCTAGAGTTGATTGACGACTATGACGTGGAATTTAATTACCATGAGGGTAAGGCCAATGTGGTCGCTGATGCTTTGAGTAGAAAGACCAGTCATTCCTTAGCTTCCTTGACTGTTCCTAGAGAGTTGCAGAGAGACATGGAAGGTTTGAATCTCGAGATTGTACAGCATGGGGAGCTAGAGTCCCGGTTAGCAGTCTTATCCATCGGACCTTTAATTTTTGAGGAAATTTTAACAAATCAAGTGAGTGACTCCTTATTGGAGAAAACGAGAGAGCAAGTTAAAGAAGGGAAAGCTGAAGGATTCATGATATTCGAGGATGGTAGCATTCGATATAAGGGTCGATGGTGTGTACCTTCTATTTGCACAAAGCTTAAGGATAAGATCTTGACAGAGGCTCATAGCTCAAAGTACTCTATTCATCCGGGAGGAGATAAAATGTACCAAGACTTGAAGCAAACATTTTGGTGGTGTGGTGATTAATTGAATAACCTCATAAGCTGTTTTAAGACTTGGTTGATTATTGTTGTGGCAATTAGTAATGTTTTTGATTACAGTTGGCTATAGAAATGGTTTTGGTTGTTAATTGGGAGTATTAGTTGTTAATTGTTAGTGATTTAATTGTGAGAGTTACTAATACCTCATTAGGTTGCTATTGAAATCATAAATACATAATTATAATAAGCCATAAACATAGTGTCAACTGTTGAGAATTATTAAAGCTACTTGTATGATGTCTTGATCTTAGTTCTTTCTAGCCTTGGAGAATATAATAAATGATATTGGGATGTGATAACTTGAAGATTCGTCCTAGTCGTCATATTAGCACTACATCAACATTAAGTGTGAATCGCCGCCTTATATTAAAATGCTGTGAACCGTTATAACTCAAAGTCAGTTGGCGTAATGAAATAGTCGACATAATCCTTTATTCTTTGTCGATGGAAAAACTTGTGTTATTGTTGAACTCACGATTATGCTTGGTGTTGAATGAGATGCGTACGTGCTAGAAGTAATTGAAAACTTGTCGTGAATGGATAATAGTGGTTACTCTGGTTTCTAGCTGGTATGACAAAGTAGTTAAGAGAACTTATAAGTTCTATTCCTAACTTGTATAGGTTCCCAGTTTATAAGAGGAAAGTAAACCCTTAGTTGGGTGATTTTTGTAACTTGTGGTCGTGCAGTGACGCTCGCAGGTACGTACACGCAGTAATTAATTATTATATTCATTGTTTCAAAGTATTATCCATATTTCATGATTATATGCATTGCATTAGAATTATAGAACGCCAGAAAGTGAACTATGCTAGCATATAGTCATAATAGTGATACAGGCAAGTAGAATGAAAACATTAGGAGACTGTGAGAACAGATTTCTAAATAGTAGAGAACGCACCATGGTTGTGTGTGGTATCGAAGTGATTTCCTACTTATTGAGCCTTGATGTATGATTAGTTGGCGTGACTCAACTGGATTATGTCCGGTAGATTTAATAGTCCCCTAGGTGAGGTTCGACGGGACCACCGTAAGGGGGGTATGAGCATGCTTTGGTCATTGGGCTCCGGGAGGTCGATAATGCCTCTTGACCGAGGTGTTACCATGCGGGCCTTGCAAACCCCAATATGGTGGCCTCTTCACTGGTTTAGTACCCCAGTGTATTAGTTTCCCGAAGGTAGGACCCGAGAGGGTCAGCTGGAGGGGGCATGAGCTCATACTTTGTCATGGGCGCCGGGAGGCCGATAACGCCCTTGGCCATGTCACTATGCCATGAATAGAGAAAGGATCCACTACCCTTGAATAAACTTCGAGAGATTAGTAGTTTTAAGGAGAAATTATGAGTAAATAGAGGTGTTTAGACAGATGAGTAGACTCGTTATTGCCATACTAGATCGTTGTTTATAGTTTTGTTCAATGACTCTAATTGTTATAAGTTTATTAATTACTGACGTGTATGTGTTGTTGTTGTTGTTTGCTCATGACTCTCTATGATGTTTCTGCTATGACACATCTGACTATGGTCATTATGTTGAGCAGCTGAGGAATCATAGCTTGACATGACAGATATAAGAGCTTCTTTTGTTTTGCATTGGGGGAAGAGCGGAGTACGATCGTAACAATTGTGTAGAAATTGTCTAATGCTTGTAGCTTCTATATTACTTGTAAAGTTTTCTTTTGGGATTGTATAATTTCTTTTGTATCGAGTCATGTGGCTCCTTGTATGATCCATAGTTCCGCTGCGTAGTTTTTTTTTGGATGTATAGCATTGAGATTACTCCTTTAGTATCCGTCAGATCGATGCGTTAACACTGGAACCACGATCCTCGTTAGAGTTGATGATTTGAGAAGGCGACGATGATTCTTTCCGTCGTGACGTATTCTTGAAGGCATTAGAGGCCTTAGATTATTTAATTATATTATCCATTTATATATTCTTGTCATATCCTCAGCTTTCAGCAGAGATTCTGCCGAAATTTCCACTCACTCACCTTTTAATTAATCTCTAGCGTTTATTTTAATTATTTTCCCTTTTCTTTTTATTAACTATGGTTAATGCTTGAGCTTCTACAGGATAGGTTGCTAACCAGTTGTTTTACATTGCATTTTACGTGCTGGCTAACACGGGCGTCGAGATTTCACATGTCGATCCATGGTTATATATTACCTTACAATCAGGCTCATTCAATCAATAATCAAATAATTTCACACAAGTACATCATATTTTTATTACTACAACTTGATTTTACTTTGATCAACTTAGGTGGTAAATTTCTTTATTTAATAAGATTCTATATTAAAACATTAAATTTACCTTTATACCCTTATAAATTCATAACTAAACTATAACATATTAAACTTAATTTATTTATAACTTTATTTTTAATGGTTCCCTTGTAAACTACAAATAAATCACACTAATAATTTAATTTTCTATTTTTAATTTCCAAATTAGTATTTATAAAACTTTTATTCTTTTCACAAGAATAATATTTTATTATAAATTAAGTAAAACTATATTCATTGATAAATTTCAAAAATTCAACAAATTCACCAAAAATCAATATTTCAAGTTTATAAAAACATGTAAAACTTATAATTTTAATTAAGTTCACAAAAATCAATATTTTAATTATAGAACAAATAAAACTTATAATTTTACAAAATTCAATATTTCTAGTTATAAAACAAGTAAAACTTGTATTTTATACAAAAATCAATATTTCTTGTTATTTAACAAGTAAAATCTTTAACAATTTAATATTTTCATAAAATCAAAATTTCACATATAATTTTAAAAAAGAAAAGTACATAAAAATAATACTCTTACATAGTTTTACATAAATTTTAGTCAAATAGTCAACTAAAGATATTTTTTACAAGTTAGTTATTTAATATCACAAAAGTTAATTTTATTATATATCTCATATATTCAAGAAAAGAATTTAATAATTAATAACTTATAAAAATTTCTCAAAAATATCTTTTTAGCTTGTTATTTTATTATTATAAAAAATAACTTGTAATAATATAAAAAAGTAAATAAGTTTTTTTTAATAAAAAATATGATAGTAGCCAAATGGTCTATGAGTATTCTTGGGCCTGAAGTCTCAACTCTCTTAAATGATGATAATTCAAAACACATATTGATTAAACAAATAAATTAAGTAATTACATATAGTTGTTTAAGTTGGTCTAAAATCATATTAGATATAAATTTAATAATTAATATATATGTTTAAGTCCGAATTGTTGGAATATGCTTAAATAACTTAAGCTTATCTTAAGGTTGAATTTATAAGTCTTGAAATTAGTTTCAATGTCTTGAAGGTGATTATGTTTATAATAAGGTTAGTTTCGTAATTATCTTTGAAATATTTTAATAGGTCAAGGTTTATTAAAATTAACTTTGAAATATTTTAATAGGTCAAGGTTCATTAAAATTAATTTTGAATTATTTCAATAGGTTAAAATATTGAAATTAAGTTTGTTTAAACGTTTGTTATTAAAGTTTGAATATTTTATTTGAATTTAAAATATGTGCTTAAAATAGTTGGATGATTAAATATCCATAGTACAAGCTAAACACGTTTTGTTATTATTAGTACACGTTAATATTTGAATTTAAAATGTTTAGTTAAGCTAATTAAAGAGTTTCCTATAAATAAGGAGATATTTTAAATTGATACTAAAAATAGGAAATGACAATTTAAATTAATGCTTAAAATAGGAATAATTTTGAATATTATTCTACACGTTATTTTACTTGGTTTTTGCTGAGTTTTCATTATCTTGTATGAGTTCTAACGTGGCAGCACATCATTGGTTGTTAAAAACAAATTATAGCACACAATGACGAAATTAGATAAGTTGTCAGTGCAACGTCAGTTTGATTTAAAGGTCAAGGTCTTGAAGATTGGCACAGAATATCCAGATCAACGAAATTAATGGATGAAGCTTTCTTGCTCTTCAAGGATATGTTGAGGCGTGGCATATATAAATATAAGGCTTCATTTCAGAATTAAGGATGCACCTCTTTTTACAATTTTCTCTCTTGACTTAAGATCTAGTATTCTCTAAGTATTCAAATGAGTTGTAATTCTTAGTTCATCTAGCTTTTACAATTTGTAATAGGCTTAAGTGTTAAAAAGAGTTAGACTATTTCATAGTTTAATATGCCTAACTTAAAATACTTTTCAAAGTGTTCAACGTGTGATCTCTATTGTGAGATTGGGATTCGCTTTTATTAAAGGGACTTGTAAGACGTTTCTTCAAGGGGAAGAACGTGGTGAGAGAAGATAGTGAGATCTTCTAGTTTGTCTTAAAGTCTATTAATAAAAGTCGTTGAAATCCTACAGGTTGAAAGAGAACCCATAGGCGGGGAGTAGGTTGTTTAGAATCGAACCTCGTTAACATATCGTGTGTTATTCTCTAAATTTATTTTCCGCACACACGTTATAGTTTTGCAAATCGACCTAAAAACTGTCCCAGAAAACAGTTTTTGAAAGGTCACTCAATCTCTTGAGACAACCTTCCAGACAAAAATTTTAAACGGGCATACTCTCTATTCACCCCCTCTAGAGAGTATTCGACCTCCTACCAACTTTTAGGGCCTTTTTTTACTTTTAAAATAATTAACTTAATTTATATAACAAATCCTTAATTTAAATAATTAACATAATGCTTAAAAAAAGAAAATTTAACACATAATAACATAGAAATTTAATACTCATAACTTTGAGGATAAATTCTAATGTCAAAATAATGTATAATGACAATAATTTTAACATAACCAAACATAGTAAAAATATGTTCATAAAATAACACACAAGTTTTTAAACTAGTTTAAAGGTTAACATAAATATATTAACAAAAATTCTAACATAAAAGTCCTTAAATATAATAACATTCTTAATGTAACACATATTTTGATAACCATACTACCACTAGTTTATAACATAAATAATACTACTTAATATAACTTAAATATAATTTCACCGAACTTCCTATACATGTTTAAAAATTACTAATTAACATACTTCAAACACTTTAAGCATAAACACACTTAGTATAATCTTAATCATGATTTCATCGAACTAACTTCCTACTTAAACATCACTAGTGGAAAAAGCCTCATTTCCTGCGGTTTTTTGGTCATAATATGCTGCGATTTTGGCCCCAAGCATTAGTGATAGCAGCAGATGGCCTACTTTAAATGCTGCGGTTTAAAACCGCAGCAAAAAAGTGCACTATATATTTTGCGGGTCTCCCAAAACCGCAACATATAGTGTAAGACTATATGTTGCGGGCCTCCCCAAAACCGCAGCATATAGTGTAAACTATATGCTGCAGTTTTAGGTGGCCCGCAGCATATAACATATTTTTTTTTTGCTTTTTTCGTTTAATATTAATAAATAATCCAATGATTAATGTACAAAGTAATAAACAATGATTAATATACAATGTAATAATCCAATGATAATCACCAATTATCACCAATTAATAAATAATCCAATGATTAATGTACAAAGTAATAAACAATGATTAATATACAATGTAATAATCCAATGATAATCACCAATTATCACTAATAATCTCTTTGTAAACTCTCGATCGTATATATAATAATATGTACATATACAAATTAAAGTCCTAAATCTAAACTAATTACATTATTTACCAAGAACAAAAATTAGAAAGATACACGGCAATCTTGTCTTTCAATTCGCGCATTTCCCCATCTCTCAAAGGGTGTGTTTCCCTTGGAGTGTCGTATAAAACCTATAATATAATATAAAATTAAATGATACATAAACATTAGACTTTACCAATAGTAAATATATAATATTGGAATTTAAGAACGTAACAAATACTTACGGCATCAATGTTTTCAACTCCAACCTCCTTCACGGATTGTAAGATATCGTCCATGTATTTGAGAGTGTAGTAGCCGCAATCAACGGTATTATAATCTTGTCGAAAGCACTAAGAAAAAATAGATGATAGTGCCAAAAAAGCTTAAAATAGATGTATTATAATCGCAACTTAGCATGTAATTTCTAGCATATGACTATGATTTTAATTCTAACCACTTTAACACAATAATATATACCAAATAGTGTTGTGTGCCAAGTTTCGTGCAAAACAAACTAAGTTTGAGCTACTTTATGCGCGAAAGAGCCAAAAAAAGCTTAATAACCCACAAAATCGCAACTTAGCACGTAATTTCTAACATATGACTATGATTTTCAATTCTAACCACTTCCACACAATAATATATACCGAATAGTGTTGTGTGCCAAATTTCGTGCAAAACAAACCAAGTTTGAATTACTTTATGCGCGAAAGTGTCAAAAAAGCTTAAAAATCCATAAAATCGCAACTTAATTAGCACGTAATTTCTAGCATATGACTATGATTTTCAATTCAAACTGCTTCCACACAATAATATATACCAAATAGTGTTGTGTGCCAAGTTTCGTGGAAAACAAACCAAGTTTGAGCTACTTTATGCGCGAAAGTGCCAAAAAAGCCTAAAAACCCATAAAATCGCAACTTAGCACGTAATTTCTAGCATATGACTATGATTTTCAATTCTAACCACTTCAACACAATAATATATACCAAATAGTGTTGTGTGCCAAGTTTCGTGCAAAAAAAACCAAGTTTGAGCTACTTTATGCTCGAAAGTGCCAAAAAAGATTAAAAACCAATAAAATCGCAACTTAGCACGTAATTTATTGCATATGACTATGATTTTCAATTCTAACCACTTCAACACAATAATATATACCAAATAGTGTTGTGTGCCAAGTTTCGATCAAAAAAAACCAAGTTTGAGCTACTTTATGCTCGAAAGTGCCAAAAAAGCTTAAAAACTCATAAAATCGCAACTTAGCACGTAATTTCTAGCATATGACTATGATTTTCAATTCTAACCACTTCAACACAATAATATATACCAAATAGTGTTGTGTGCCAAGTTTCGTGCAAAACAAACCAAGTTTGAGCTACTTTATGCGCGAAAGTGCCAAAAACACTTAAAAACCCTTAAAAATCGAATAGTGTTCTGTATCTTTACTAATGTCCATTTCGGAAATGTGGCTCTGGATATAGATCCCATTTCTCCACGCACTTTCTTCATTGTGTTGATACGCATGGAAAAAGTATAACTATTTATATATCAATGCATGTATTAATATTAATGTAATACTATTTATATATATATAACACTTGATTAAATGAAAAATTTATAAAATTACATACGCATTCAACAAGGCTTTGAATTTTGTGTTGCGAGGCGGGCTTTGAGCTTTTTGTAATGAGTCGAAGACGTGCACAGTATTCGTCAAAGGACATATAACCAAAAGTATCAAATACAAACTACAAATGCAAATTTAAAATCAACAAATTAGAGATTATGTGAACTTAAAAGTCAAAAGATAATTTCAATTTCAAAAATAAAACTTACTCTTCCACATATGGAGCCAGAATGAACGTGTGTTTAGATGCAAGGGAATTATTCAAAGCAGTCTCAATATATGTTTTGACGTCATCTGGATCATTTACGCTTTTAGTACCCGAAATCGACTCAGGACAAAACCATCCAATTTTTATTGGAGGTACGCAAGAACTTAGCTCCTCGTAAGCCGCACTAAACTCACGAGTAAGAAAATTTTGTCAGTTATCCGGTTATTAAAACAATTAAACAATAATGCCTAAATTGTAAGATAATGAACATCACCTCATGTAGACATGGATAAGAGCTACATTCAATATTTCTTCTCTCAAAAATTGCCTAATGTCACTAGGACAAATATTGACAAAATGGCTCTCAACAAAGCAGAATTGTTCCTTCTACAGGGTTAGAACGATTAGGTCCTCCTCACGCATGCGAGATGCACATGTGTGCAGCCATTTGCAATCTTGAGAGAGATCTTTTAGATCCGCATCAGTCAAAATTGGAGTGAGTGCCATAGACTTTGACCCAGTCGACACCTTTGATGAGGAATCGAAAAACAATTACAATGTCACCTACAATGAAATAAGAAAAAAAATTACTACACATAACCATTTTTTCCAAACAAAAGTAAAAATAAACATAGAAAAACACCGTTGATTCGTGAAAATTACCTTGAAGAGAGAAGATTTGTAGGTATATGAAGAAAAATTCGTGGATTTTGAAAACCGCAACGTTCGTAGTATATTTTTTTTCCTTTTTTTTTTTGCTATTTATTGCTGCGTATAAAGAAAACCGCAGCAAATGACACGTAGCAAATACGTTTTTTTCCACTAGTGCATGTTCAACATGTTTCATATTTTGCATATTCTAAAGTATATATAATGTAAAATGCCACATAAGGATTAAGTTAAAGAGTTATACCATACTAACACTAAGGATTAGTACTTTGTACTAATAAGTACTAATAAGTAAATATGATGATACTCCAAGGTTACTCCTAGCTCCAAGTTCCAAAATGATGATCTTAAAAGTACCCAAAATCATACCCAATTATGCCCCAGAATAATGATAATCCAAGCTAGAAAAGTGATGTATTATGCTTCTTTTTCTTGATTTTCTTCTACTAATAAAATTTAGAATTGAATCGGAAGTTAAGAATAATAGTTTAAATGATAGATTAGATATAGTTGGAGTCCAAGAATTCGGGATTAAAAAATTGAATGAAATAAGAATAAGTCGGGAATGATTTATCAACGACTAAGACTAGGAATTTCAAGTCCATTACAACTCTTCCCCCCTTAAGATAGATTCGTCTCGAAACTAGAATTTACTGAAAAGGTTACGATATCGCTATCTCATGTTTGTCTCATTTTCGCAAGTAGTTTCCTTGACTTCGTGGTTTGACCATAGAGCCTTGACCAACAGAATATCCTTGAATTCCTCCACTCCTTGACTCGAGTATCCAAAATCTTGATAGGCTAGTAGGCTAAAGACTCATCAATCTAAAGGGGTTCATGGGATAAAACATGCGATGGATCATGAACATACTTCCTCAACTGTGAAACATAGATTAGTACATTATGAACTTTTGCCAAACTAGAAGGTAAAGCCAACTCATAATCAACTTCTCTAACTCTTCTTAGAATTTCAAAAAGTCTAATAAACTTTGGGCTCTACTTTCCTTGAACACCAAAGCGATGGTCACCTCTCGTAGGTGAAACCATAAGGAATCATGAATCGCACTTGGACCTTGTCGCCGACCTCAAATTGCAACATCCTTCGAAAATTACCAACATAACTTTTTTGTCGGCTATGTGCTGCTCTCATGTTCTGTTGAACGATCCTCAAAGCATCAATGGAATCATGAATCACACTTGGACCTTCTGGCACGGTTATATCCATCAAATCCTAACACAAAGGTAATCGACACTTCCTTCCATAAGGAGCTTTGTTCGGTGTCATCTTAATGCTGGATTGAAAATTGTTGTTGTAGGCAAACTCCACCATAGGTAATTTATCTTCACAAGAGCGTCCAAAGTCTAAAATACAACTCTCGAGAGATCCTCTAAGATTTGAATGGTTTCTCTAAATTTGGCTATCAGTCGGAGGATGAAAAGCAGTAGTCAAGCATAATTTAGTCCCAAAAGCTTCTTGTAGCTTATCCTAAAACCTCAATAAAAACTTTGGATCCCTATATGAAACAATAGTGCTCAGGACATCATGAAGTCTAACAATTTCTCGAACATAGGCATCCGCTTATTGCTTGGCCCCCCAAGTATTCTTCATCAGCACAAATCGTGCAACCTTGGTAAACTTGTCGACTATAACCCAAATAACATCATTTCCTCGTGGGTCCTCCGCAATCCTATTACGAAGTCCGTAGAAATTGAGTCCCACTTCCAATCTGGCATAGGAATTAGTTGAAGCAATCATGAACTCTTTTGCCTTTCAAACTTTACCCTTTGGAAAACTAGACATTTCGACGCAAAATCAAATGCATCCTTCCTTAGGCCTTTCCACAAAAATAACTTTCTAATCTCTTCAGTCATTTTATCACGACCTGGATGCAAGTGAAACAACTCTGATGACCTTTTCAAAATCTCATTCCTCAATATTTCAAGTTGATTAGGAACAGACAATCTACCATTCATCTTTGATTCTCCTATTCCTCCTAACTCAAAAAGATCACTCTCATTTTCCCCAACTCTATGAATCAATCAACAATCTCTAGATCATCAAGTTGCATCTTAATGATATGATCAAATGAAGTGGATTGTACAGTCATTGCTCCTAAATACTCGCTAACCTCATGTTGTCTACAAATCTCTAATCCTAAACTTTGCATCTTACAGTACAACTCCCAAGGTACAGACTTAATGGCATTAACAGGCACTCATAACCTTCTACTCAAGGCATCAACTACCTTGTTCACTTTTCGATGGTGGTACACGATCTCAAGATCATAATCCTTTATTACCTCAATTCACCACCTTTAGCATATGTTTAATTACTTCTGGTTGAAGACATACCTTAAGTTTTGATGATCGATGTAGATCTTACACGATAATCCATACAAATAATGTCTTCACAACTTCAGAGCAAAGATCACTACAGGTAGTTTAATGTCGTCCATGGGATAATCCACCTCATGTGGCCTCAATTGCCTCGATGCATAAGCTACAACCTTTCCTTGCTCCATAAGTACACAACCCAAACCTTCAAATGAATCTTCACAATAGAACTTAAATGGCTTGCTACAATCTGGCATTGCTAAAACAGGGGTGGTAGTCAAACTTTTCTTTAATTCCTCAAAAGCAATCATGTGCATCTCATTCCACTGAATCATCCTTAAGTGTTCTTTATGTTCTTCCTTGTTGTTCGAATATACCAAGATATCATCAATAAAAACAACCGTAAACTTATCCAAATAAGGACGAATATACCTCTGCACCAAATCCACAAATGCCGCGGGAGCATTGGTTAACCCAAATGGCATCTTTCGGAACGTCGTCTTTGGCACATTTTCCTTGGTTATCCTCAATTGATGATATCCAGACCTTAAATCAATCTTAGATAACACCTGAACGCCTTTAAACTGATCAAACAGATCATCTATCCTAGGCAAAGGGTAACGGTTCTTAATAGTGATCGTATTAATCTCTATATAATCAATACTCAATCTCATCGTTCCATCCTTCTTCTTTACAAACAAAACATGAGCTCCCCAGAGTGACACACTAGGTTGGATAAAACCTTTTTCTAATAGTTCATCCAATTATTTCTTTAATACGACTAACTTAGTTGGGGCAAAATGGTATGGAGTCTTAGAGATAGGGATTGCATCAGGAATTAGATCAATATGGAAGTTAACCTCTCTCCTTGGGGGTAAACAAGGTAGACCCTCATAGAATACATCAAGGTATTCAAAAACAATGGGGGTTTCCTCAAGACTTAACTTGGTTGTCTTCTCACTACTAGCAATATAACATAGATATCCCTCATCTCCATTCTTAATCATCTCAATGGCTTGAACTGAAAAAATGGTTTGAATGGGGAACATATACTTTTTCCAAAAGGCTAGGATATCGCTATCTCATGTCTATCTCCTTCTCCCAAGTACCTTCATCGACTTTGTGGTTTGACCATAGAAACTTGACCAACAAAACCCTTGAATTCCTCAGCTCCTTTACTTGAGTATCCGAAATCCTGAAAGACCCCTCCTCGTAGGTGTAAAATCCAAAAATTAAAAAATAAATAAATAAATAAATAATAATAGAAAAAAAGGAAAATAAATAATTAATAATGTAAAATAAAGAAAATTAAATTAAAAAATAAATAGATTTGTTAAAACTTAAAAAAAAAACGAAGTTACACTTACATGTTTATAAAAAAATAAATTTTATTTAATAAAATAATTAATAAAATTTTAAAAATCCAATTTACACGGTTAAAACTTCCATCTCTCAATATCTTATTATAACTTCTTTATTCCTCCGCTTCTTCTCACTCTTCTCATCTAATTCTATTCACTAACCCATTTTACAATTATAAATCAAATCATTTTACTCTTTAACGCATTCATTACTTTCGATTTTCTTTCTTCTCCTTTCTATTTTTTTTCTCTTATCAATCATTTGTTTTTCTTTACATCTATTATCAATTTCTTTTTTTCCTTTATAGTATTTTTCAATCTTTAGCCATTTTCTATCTACAAATTACAAGCAACAATTATACTTCAAACGTCAACATCGTAGTCGAAGGTTGATAGAAGTGTAAATTTATATTCTAGAGTTGTTTCACTAGGTAATTCTCAATGCCCATCCAATTAGGGCTATCTCGTTACTATTATGTGTTATGTGATTGTAACACCCCTTAATTTCTAACCCCTTAAACGAATTCCTTAGCGTTAACTTCAAACAATTCCTTAAAGACTTTAGAATACGAGCGTCAAAGTAGGAACCATTAGCTTTGGTAACCACCTGTAACACCCCTTAATTTCCAACCCCTTAAACGAAACCAGAATCGTGAAGGAAGGGAGGAAATTCGGGTGTTACATAAAAAGAAAAGGGAACATAATTAAAATAAACATTAAAGATTAATGGAAAGGGTGACTAAGTGGAAATTTCGGCAGCATCTCTGCTGAAAACTGAGGATGTGACAAGAATATATAAAGGGATAACATAATTAAAATAATCTAAGGCCTTTAATGCCTTCAAGAATATGTCACGACGGAAAGAATCATCATCGGCTTCTCAAATCATCAACTCTAATGAGGATCGTTGTTCCAGTGTTAGCGCATCGATCTGACGGATACTAAAGGAGTATTCTCACTACCGTACATCCAAAAACTACGCAGCGGAACTATGGGTCATACAAGGAGTCACATGGTTCCATACAAAAGAAATTATACAATCCCAAAAGAAAACTTTACAAGTAATATAGAAGCTGCAAGCATTAGACAATTTGTACACAATGGTTACGACCGTACTCCGCTCTTTCCCCCAATGCAAAGCAAAAGAAGCTCCTATACATGTCATGTCAAGCTATGATCCTCCGGCTGCTCAACATAATGACCATAGTCAGATGTGTCATAGCAGGAACATCATAGAGAGTCATGAGCAAACAACAACAAACACATACACTTCAGTAATTAATGAACTTATAATCATTGAAGTCATTAAATAAAACTATAGACAACGATATAGTATGGCAATAACGAGTCTACTCATCTATCTAAACACCTCTATTTACTCATAATTTCTCTTTCAAACTACTAATCTCTCGAGTATATTCAAAGGTAGTGGATCCTTTCTCTATTCATGGCATAGTGACACGGCCAAGGGTGTTATCGGCCATCCGGCGCCCATGGCAAAGTATGAGCTCATGCCCCCTCCAGCCAACCCTCTCGGGTCCTACCTTTGGGAAAAACTAACACACTGGGGTACTAAACCAGTGAAGAGGCCACCATATTGGGGTTTGCAAGGCCCGCATGGTAACACCTCGGTCAAGGGGCGGTATCGGCCATCCGGCGCCCAGTGACCCAAGCATGCTCATACCCCCCTTACGGAGGTCCCGTCGAACCTCACCTAGGGGACTATTAAATCAACCGAACCTAATCCAGTTGAGTCACGCCAACTAATCATAAATCAAGGCTCAATAAGTAGGAAATCACTTCGATACCACGCACAACCATGGTACGTTCTCTACTATTTAGAAGTCTGTTCTCACAGCCTCCAAAGGCTTTTATTCTACTTGCCTATATCACTATTATGACTATTCACTAGCATGGTTTACTTTCTGGCGTTCTATAATTCTAATGCAATGCATATAATCATGTAATATTGATAATACTTTGAAACGATGAATATAATAATTAATTATTGCGTCTACATACCTGCAAGCGTTACTGCACGACCACAAGTTACAAAAATCACCCAACTAAGGGTCTACTTTCCTCTTATAAACTGGGAACCTATACAAGTTAGGAATAGAACTTATAAGTTCTCTTAACTACTTTGTCATACCAGCTAGAAACCAAAGTAACCACTATCACCCATTCACGACAAGTTTTCAATTACTTCTAGCACATACGCATCTTATTCAACACCAAGCATAATCGTCAATTCAACAATAACACAAGTTTTTCCATCGGCAAAGAATAAAAGGATTATGTCAACTGTTTCGTTACACCAATTGACTTTGAGTTATAACGGTTCACATCATCTTAATATAAAGCGACGGTTCACACTTAATGTTGATGTAGTGCTAATATGATGACAAGGACGAATCTTAAGGTCATCACATCACAGTATCATTTATTATATTCTCTAAGGTTAGAAAGAACTAAAATCAAGACATCATAACAAGTAACTTTAATAATTCTCAACAGTTGACACTATGTTCATAGCCTTACTAATATTATTTAATTATACTTCGACAATCTAACGAGAGCACTTGTAATCAACATTAATAATTTCTTTTACTTCAACAAGGCCAATTAAGACTACCATGCCCAACAAAACTCCCACATTCAACACAAATAAAGTTACTCATGTACTAAGACACCATCAAAATAGCACACAATCATTATTTTCATTCATACTTCAAGCTCTAGATCATAAATATGTTAAATTCATCAAACACACTCTTACCCATAAAAGATTCAATGAAAATAATACAAAGTTCAACATTTTTCATCCATATTTCAAAAACCCAATGCATGAGTACATTCAAATCATCAATCAAATTCTTACCCATAACAAGATTCAATGATAATCATACAAAATTAACACCAAACTCATAAATTTAGTAAAATTCTAATTAGATACTAGGAAAATTACTTAGAGTAAACTTGAGAGGCTTACAATGGGGTACTTAGAAAGGAGTGAAGACTAGATGGTTGTGAAGGACACCACGCGGCTGGACCGTGGCTGCTGTGGCGGCAGCCTTCACGGAAGAAGGGGAGGAGCAGCTGGCGGTCGTGGCTGCAGCAGACGCACAGTAGGTGATGGCCTAGTAGCTTGCTGCTGCTGTTTGGAGGAGAAAACGCAGCCCTTGCTGTTGCTTGCGAGGAGAGGCGTGGGCGGCTGCTTGCTGGTGGTCACGTAGGCGGCAGCTGCTTGCTGGTGGGGAAGTGAGGAGGCGGCAGCCGCTTGGGGAAGGAGGAGGCGGTGCAGAGGAGAAGAGAGAAAGAAGGAGAAGGAGGGATGACGGCTAGGTTGAGCATTTAGGGTTTTTACGGGTTTTATACTTGTTATTACCATTATCATTATTATTATTATTATTATTATTATTATTATTGGTATTATTATTATTATTATTATTATTATTATTATTATTATTATTATTATTATTATTATTATTATTATTATTATTGTTATTATTATTATTATTATTATTATTATTATTATTATTATTATTATTATTATTATTATTATTATTAATATTATTATGTTTATTTATTTATTTATTTTTGTCTCGATTCATTTTCTTGTGAGACCCAACTAAGAGACTCACCTTCGTGGGCTCACACATTTTAATAAAATAATCATTTTGATTCGAACCTCTTTATTTAAGAAATCGTAACTATATTTTATATATATATATATATATATATATATATATATATATATATATATATATATATATATATATATATATATATATATATATATATATATATATATATATATATAAGTTAACATTTAAATTCATGTATGCAAGAAATTTATTAAAGCTAATTCAGAAATAATTAAATATAATTGTAAAAATCTTTGAAAAACTATTAAAATATTAAATAATTACGTCATTAAAATCTCGGGGTGTTACAGTGATACTTGATGTGTTTAAATGGAAACTTGGAAAGCGTGATTTTTATGATATTATATTTTTTATATTTCATTTTCAAATTATATTTACTACTTTTTTTAACGGTTTAATTTATAATATTATTTTGATAAAATTCATATTATTATTTTATTTTAATGACGAATTTAAAAGGCGGTTGAATTTGAAAGACAAATATTTATGATATTAAATGTTGTTGTCACCAATTGATGTTAAAATGGTGATTTGGCGAACAGATTTCAGTTGGATATTCTTGAGATATATATTAAATGTTGTTGTCACCAATTTATATGTTTGTGTGCTCGCGATTAATTATTAAAATATATTAAATCACGTAAAGTGTGATACAAGGGAAATGAAGCTCTTATATTTGTTGTGATCCAACTATAAGAGTGATGAACACATTGGCATGTTTTGATAGTATAGATACTGACAGATATTAATTATGCTACTTAATACGATGTTTGGTTTTACTTCTATTTATTGTGATCAAAGTAGAAGGGGTGTGCACACTAGGGTTACATGAGACTACTTTGCTGGCCTTAAATTATTTGGGGTGACGACCTCTTGATGAAGTAGGTATCGAGGTAAAGCCTCGGTCTACTGGTTTTCTCGTTCCCTCAAATTAATAATTGGATATATGTGTTGTCATTATTAAATATCAAATCAATTACCCTAGTGGAAAAAACCTCATATGTTGTGCAACATATGCTGCGGTTTTAAAAAAACGCAGCATAAAAGTAGTAGAAAAATTAGGCAAAAAAAAAACAGTATAAGAACTGCAACATATAATGTGTTATATGCTGCAGTTCTTTGAGAACCGCAACAAATACCCTATTTTTTTTTTATAAAATCCTGCCTTTATTCATACAGCAGATTCAAAACCCATGAAAATGTATTATTTGTTTTCAAAACCCGCCTTACTTCGACATAATTTTGCTCATTTCTCTTCATCTTCTTCAACCTTCTTCAACTCATGAAAAATTTGTTTTTCTTCCTCTTTTCTTCTTCAACCTTTAACTTCTTCAAAACCCACGAAAATTGTTGTTCTTCTTCTTCAAAACCCACGCAATTGTTTTAGGGCTTCATTTTTTTAAGGTATAATTTCTTCTTCAAAACCCACGAAAATTGTTCTTCTTCTTCTTCTTCGTTTTTTTAGTTTTTCAAGTTTCATGGTGTTTTAGGGCTTAGTTTTTGTATGCTAATTATGTGAATCTCACTTAGATTTTTTGATGGTAATGGTATTTATTGTTGTCTTCGTTTCTTAAGATACATATTGTTGTCTTCGTTTTTTGATGCAAGTTATGTGAATCTCACTTAGGTTTTGACAAATTGGTGTTTGGAGATTGGTATGTGAAGCTATTCTTAAAAGCATACAATATGAGGGCTTTTTAAACAATCTAAGGTATAATTTCTTCAACCTTTTAATTTTTCAAGCTTCATGGAATTTTAGGGTTTATTCAAGCTTCAACCTTTGAACATATGTTGTGTACGAGTTTTTTTTTGTATATAAGTATGAATTTTAAAGTATAAGTTTAAACTTGAATGTTGGGTATAACTTGAAATGTTGTGTAAAAGTTTATTTTCATGTAATTTAAGTATGAATTTTAACGTATAATAAGTTTATAACTTGGAATGTCGTGTAAAATGTCATTGTGTATAAGTTATGCAAATATAAGTTTATAACTTGAAATGTTGTGTATATAGATTTGTTTTTGTGTATTATAAGTATGAATTTCAAAGTATAAGTTTATAACTTGAATGCTGTGTATAATTTGGAATGTTGTGTATAAGTACGATTGTATGTATATATTTATAACTTAAAATGTCATTGTGTATAAGTTATGTAAGTATATGTTTATAACTTGGAATGTTATATAAGTTTTGTTTTTTTTATTTAAAAGTATGAATTTCAAAGTATAAGTTTTTAACTTGGAATGTTGTGTATATAAGTTATTTTTGTGTATATAAGTATGAAGAAGTAAAAGTATGAATTTTAGCGTTTAAGGCATTGTATAATTTTGAATGTAGTGTATAACTTGGATTATTTTGTATAGCTTGGATTGTTGTGTATAAATCATTAGGAATGTTGGTAATTTTACTAGTTGATGGATATATGATATAACTAAGAATTATATTATTGTGCATGTATAAGTATGAATTTTAATGTTTAAGGTATATTGAAATTGTGTTGTATTTTGTTGAAATATTATTTTTGTTGTAATATTTAGTTGGGTATGCACAACAAATTTATTATGTTATGTGTTTAGTGTAACTACAGTGTTGAATTGCGTTCCTTGAGATGCATCAAGTTATCAATCAATGAAATGAAGGACAATTTAGATCGTCGCGTTTCAACTGACTTTTTGCGTAAGGTATTAGTAGATTGTATATATATATATATATATATATATATATATATATATATATATGTATATATATATATATATATATTTAAATGATGTTTATATATAATATTATTCCACTAGTGTTAATTGGTTTATATAATATTATATTGTTTTCACAAATTAATTCAGCTAAATGTTATTTACTAAAATTATTTTCAACTTGATTATAATTTATTTCTTAAACTATTCTTTCTAAACTTAACTGTTTTATGAGATGAAGTTGAAACTACTCAATTTCCTGATTTTGGAATTTTTCCCTTGTTTTTCTTGCATTTTTATTTTGCAGGTTATTGATCACGTGGGGATCGTGGAGTGAGGATCACCTAGAAATTAGTTTTTATTAGAGTCATGTCCCAGTTTAAATATCATTTTCAGTTGTAAAAAAAATTGTTTAGTTGCTAAATTGTATAGAATTACTTTATACTCGTTTAGCCTTACATTTATTCCTTATCAGGAATAAATGTGGCGGTAACGCTCCCATGATTAGGATTTGATTTATGTTTTCTTTTAAAATGTGTTTTTAAATTGGATCTAATTCTGGGGGTGTTACAGTAGGCTAAAGACTCATCAATATGAAGGGGTTCATGGGATAAAACATGTGATGGATCATTAACATCATTCCTTAACTGTGATACATGGAACACATTATGAACTTTTGCCAAACTTAAAGATAAAGCCAACTCATAAACAACTTTTTTGACTCTTCTCAAACTTTTAAAAGGTCTAAAAACATTTAGGCTCAACTTGCCTCAACACCAAAGCAATAGACATGTCTAGTAGGTGATTGATTTTGTTTTGCTAACTTACTTAACTTATATAAGTGGATAAATAATAAAAAATTGGGGTAGGTTTTGACCGGATTAGATTTAGGTATTTTAGGCGTTAAATATGCTTAAAAAATTTAATTATAGTTAATAGTAAAGAAAATATTCTAGTTTAAAATAGTTTAAATAAAAGTGTTAAAATCGTTATAATAATTGTTAACGATGTTAATTAAGATATTAGAAACGGTTTAAAAAACTGTAAACTAATGAAGTTGAAATATCCGTAATATATAAAAAAGTATAATTAAAACTTTTGGGCTATACAAATAAGATATTTAAAAATAGTTTAAAGTTTTGATTTCAAAACTATTTAAGAAATCGAGAAAGAATCAAGAATTAATTCACTTTGGAGTTTAATAAAATCAAAAATTTAGAATTGAACCGAAAGTTAAGAATAACTAGTTGAAATGATAGATTAAATATAGTTGGAGTCGAAGAATTAGGAATTAAAAAATTGAATGAATTAACAATTAGTCGGGAATAATTAATCGAACGATTAAGACAAGGAATTTTGAGTCTATTACATGTTCTCTATCACTTTTTCTATAACTTTATTGTATGGCTCATAAGTTTATTCCTCGATAGCCCACCAAATCTCATTGAATAGATCAATTAGCCAAGTACTCCAACCGTCCCTAGGTATCTCCATACCTTGATAAGCATACCATCTAGCCCAAGCACTTTCTTTAGCTTTTTTATTTTCTCAAAGCCCTCTCCACCTCGAATTTTTATATTCTTTGCATAAATTCTCTATTTTCTTCCAAAAGTATGGATATTGTGTCCAATACAACATTTTCTAGATTTCCATTAAGTAGCTCGTCAAAACAATTTCTTTATCGCTCCTTGATGTTTTCGTCCTGAATTAGAATATTCTTGTCCCTATCCTTATCCTTAATTAATACACTTTACTACACCACTCATTAGTTTTTTCTTGTCTCTTCTTTGCCATCCTTTATATTTTTTTTCTCATCCTTAATAAACGCCTTTAATTTTTCATCAAAACTTACTTTTATCTTGATTAATTTTCTTATACTTGGTCGCATCCTTCTTTATGGGTATGAGTTGCCACTTTCTTTCCCATTTCAGTCCCTGATCCTAGTTTTCTATGAGCATGATAAATTGGGTACGATAATGATGATGATAGTTGGCTAAGTTTTACTTATTCCGACATTTTCTAATACAAGATATCATTTTTGTCTTCTTGATCATTGTGTTGACTTCCTCATTCCACCATATTGTATCATTCTTTACCACTGTACGTAGTATATCCTAATTCTTCTAAAATCTCCATAACTATATGAGTAATGCATTTTTTCATATTTATTCAAATTATTCTCCATATCTAACGTGATATCCCAAACAACTTGTTTTTACAACTTTTTGGCAAAAATCTAGCATTATCCTCTTTTTCATCTCCACCATTTAATTTTACGTTCCTCTTTGACCTACAACTTTAGTCTTGATTAAAGGCAGTCATATATAATAAGTAGTTTGTGTTTAGTGGCTACAACAGTGAGCCTTACAATTTAGGTGACTACCTCTTTTTATCATCATTGTCAAAAATTAGTCAATTTTGATTGCATTTTTGCTAGAATTAAAAATTGTACAGTGGTTACCTCTCTTCCTAAACCGTGTGTTAGCAACTGACAAATCATATAAGAGTGGAAAATGCATAATAAACTCTTCTGCATTCCATTGTAGACCACGAATTGCAAGTTATTCATCAATCGGACATTACCATGGTCATGTACATCATTCTTAATTTGATCTAAGGTAATTTTGATTGTTTAAAATAATTTATTTGTTATTTTTATCAATAATTTTAAGTTAGAGTTTCTTGAGTTTTATTTAGGGATTTATTTGAATGTGAATTTGAATCTGAATCTGAATTTAAACTTGATGTTAATTTGTTATAGGTAGTCCATTAGGATGATGAATCATATGAACAGTTTAATTTGTCATATCTTTTGACATTAAACCATCAAGTGAATGTCGTTGGAGTTGATTTAAATGAATTAAATGTTAGAGGTAATTTAAACTCTAATAATGATAGTGCTGAAATTAGAGAAGTTTACTCTATTGAGAATGTGGTTGAAAATGAGAAGACTTTAGGTGATGACATGACCCTAGACAATTGATGCTCCTTCAGCTTATGCGCTTGTTCCTCTATTAGTTGACCATTGAGAGAATAACTCCTAGATGACATGGACATGTGATACAATCTTCATCAAAGAAGAGGACTGGTTGTATCACATTCATAGAAATGTGGAGCACAAAATTGAGATTTTAACTCAAACAATGTTAGCATTGAAATGTAAAAAGGCTTGGGATTGGAAACTTACAGCTACAAATAATTTATATTCATTTTGTATTTGAGATCGTCACTTACAAAGAGAAACATGGTTCTTGTGATAGCAGTTAATGATAATGTCTCATATGGACTTACTTATTTCACATCTTCTATGATTAATGATGTGATTCAAAATTATTTTGCTCAAGATCATCAATAAATACTGTTTTTGTGGTGTAGTCATGGTGAAACATAGATATTCCATATAAGCAGACATGAAGTACTAAACAACAAACTCTTGTTCCTATTTATGCTAGTTAGAAAGACCATATGCACTCCTTGAAGCACTTATTAAAGCAGTGCAACAAATAAATCATTAGGACAATACTTGAATGGTTTTTCAAGGAAGACAATTATATCGGTTCGTACTCTCATATCAAATTAAGACTTTTCAATGTGTTTTCTAGGGATTTTATTAATTTGAATTTGAGTACTCAAATACAATTTCAATATTATTTATAAATTTTGCAAAGATCCTCTCCATTATCATCTTAAGAGGCTTTAATTCTTAAAACGATCTAACTCATGTTGAAAATCTTCATTACCGTTGAGTAACTTACAAATATCTTTCTATTGTGATTGATGGGACTAGACAATTGAATGCATAGAGGGTTATCCTATCCCTCTCAATAGTATCACTTTTGTGTACATTCACATCTTGCACTATATATAAGTGTGAGTTCCGCAATGCTTTGAGTGTAGATGTAATAGAAGCTAAGATAAACTGATATAAGTTTATTTCCTATACTACTTTTCTCCTCATATTCTCCCTACCTCTTAACACGTTATCAGCACCATTTTTCGCTCTCAAAACCCAAGAAGGTAATATTTTTACAAACCTAATTAAGCATTTTTTTTCTTCATCGGTACCCACAAATGGACCAACAATCAAATGGTGTCAACATCATCATCCAAGGTGTTTCTAACACATTTTTATATTTTATAATTGAGCATAATTCCATACCCTTCACTACAAACCCAGCAAGGACTGATTTAAATCAGCTCCGACATAATAATCCCAATAATACTAATGGTCCACCTGTACCACCAACTCGTAATTCACATATACGACCAACTAATAATCCACCAGTTCCACCGACTAATATTCCACCGGTACGACCAACAAATAATCCATCAACGCAACCAACTAATAATGCTCCAACAACAACAGCTGAAAATAAACCCTCACCAAGTAATAAAAAAACCAAAGATGATGAGGGAGGAACAGGTACTAAACGTTGCAAGATAAATTTAAATGACCCATAAAATAATTTATTTTAATAATGTCATTTAATCTTTATGTTCGTTTTTACTTTTCCAGCCACCTATATGGACTGGCTAATATTATTTTGTAATGACCGCCTTTACGGACTGGCTAATTTAGCATTGTTATCGCCTTTATGGACGGTTTTATCTCTATTTATCTGATCATGTCATCATATTATGTGCATATGCATTTGGTTATTTTAGTCTATAAATTATATAATCACTTAATAAACTCATAAAATTTAATTTCACCTTCAAATAATAATAAATAACGATTATAATTTAAGTAATATTTGATTCTATTTTGTTTAACATTATAATAATAAATTGTCTTAATTTACCTATAACACAGATTATTAGCAGACATGACCACATTATTTCTACACAACATAAAATCTTTTTCTAATTGTAAAAATATCACCTTGGGATGAATGCCATAGTGGTCCGAAAATTATAATTTAAGTAAATCGTCAAGGGTTTGATTCTCAAAAAAATTAATAATAAATAATAAATAAATAAATTTTTTTTTTACCTTTTTACCCCCTATAAATAGGGACTTCTACCGTCACAAACTCACACACACCACTCACACCTTATCCCAAACACAATAAATTTTTTTTTCCTTCATCTTCTTCTTCCTTCAACCATCCATGGCAAATAATACATCTACAAACACCCACATCAATCCAATTGCCGACAATATAAGTAAAATACTAGACGCATTTCTTATCATTATGGGTTTAATTGTATTACTCGTAGCGTTAATGCTCTACCTAATTATCCAAAAATAAATTATAAATCTTGCATTTGTTTAGCAATATTTATTTATTTTTTGTCTGTTTTATCATCTATTAATATTATCTATTTTATTTTTATTTATGATTATATTACGCTTATTATGTTTTGAGATATTAAATCAGGGGGGAGATAAGACTAATATGCTTTAATATCTCTGATGATACACAAAATCTTTAATAACCTTGTCATTTTCTCAATTGTAGAAAATAATGGCTGATCTCAAAAAGAGAGAATTCAATGCCCTGGAATTAACAGGAAACAATTTTATACAATTGGCTTCAGATGTCAAATTATATCTAAAAGGAAAAAGTTTATTATGCACAATAATTGAACTTAGTCCCACCGACAAAGGAAAGGGTATTGAAAAAGATCCCATAAAAATTGAGGAAGATAAGGCAAAAGCTGTATCAATTTTGAGACATCATTTAACCGACAGTCTCAAACATGAATACACCAATTATGAGGACCCAAAATTACTTTGGGAAGAGCTAAATGAAATATTTGGCCATAATAAAAGTGTACTTCTCCCAAAGGCCATAGATGAATGGCGAGAGTTAAGATTTCAAGATTTCAAATCAATCAGTGATTATAATTCAACCCTTCATCTGATAAAATCAAAATTAGTCTATTGTGGACAAATAATAACAGATGAAGAAATGATAGAAAAACATTATCAACCTTTCACGTAAATAGCATTTTGTTACAACAACAATATCGTGAAAGGCATTTCCGGAAATATCATGAATTGCTGAAAACACTTCTTGTTGCGGAGCAAAATAATGAACTATTATTGAAAAATCACAACAGGAGACCGGTTGGGACTATGCCCTTTAATGAAACAAATATGATTGAGAGGAATGTGCGCCATCGAGGTCGTGGGAACTATTTTATAAGAGGCAAAGGTCGTGGAAAATATCACGAAAAGAGCGGCATGAATACTTTCGAACAAGGAAATTTCTATGGCCGTAGTCGTGGTCGTGGTCGTGGTCATGGACTTAGTCGTGGCCGTGGACGTAGCCACGTTTATGAAAGAAATATATTTCCCCCCCGAAATGATAATTTTAAATAAGTACAGAAATACAAAAGCACATGTAATAGATGTGGCATGACTGGACATTGGGGGCGAACTTGTCGTACAGCCAAACATTTAGTGGATTTATATCAAGCTTCCCAGAAAAACATAGGAAAAGGGGAGAAGCAAATTTTGTAAATGAAGCAAGTACATCTGGGCCCACCTTAGATGTCTCCGATTTCTTTACTGAGGATGTGAACCTCAACAAACTTGATCCCCAAGAAGAAGATAATTACATCTTTTGATATGACTAGATGCATTTTTCTGTTTATCTAACTTGTTTTTTCCGTTTGATAAGTTGTAATCCACTACTTATGTTTTTGTATTAAGTATTCTAGCTTTATTTTAATAATATAAATTTTTTTTTTCTTCTTCTTCTCTTGTCTTAGAAAAGGAAATGTCAATAAGTGGATCAACATTTCATTGCCTCCTGGACAGTGGAGCAACACATACGATATTGAAAAATCGAGAATATTTTTCAAACCTAACATTGCTTGAGGCAAATGTCAATACCATATCAGGAACAGAAAAATTAATCGAAGGCACTGGAAAAGCATGCATAATACTCCCTATGGGGACAAAATTAGAAATAAATGACGCACTGTACTCGAGTAAATCTCGAAAAAATCTTATTAGTTTCAAGGCAATAAGATAAAATGGTTACCATATGGAAACCAAAAGTATAAATAAAAAAGAATTCTTATGCCTTACAGCAGAAAGAAATGGAACGAAAATTATCCTTGAAAGGATGCCAGCATATTCATCGGGGTTGTATCTCACCCATATACGCCCGATTGAAATAAATATGATAAGATTAGCCAATAAGGAGCTATTCACTTTATGGCATGACCACTTAGGTCATCCTGGCACTGGGATGATGTATAAAATAATATAAACTCAGTCGGACATCCACTAAGAAATATTAAGATCCCCCAATCGAATGAGCTCTTATGCACCTCTTGTTCTCTTGGAAAATTTATTACTAGACCATCAGTAAATAAGATTTTTACTGAATCTCCTATATTTCTTGAAAGAATTCAAGGAGATATATGTGGACCAATTAATCCACCATGTGGACCTTTTAGGTACTTCATGGTCTTAATAGATACTTCCACAAGATGGTCACATGTAAGCCTTCTATCAAGTAGAAACAATGCATTTGCAAAACTACTTGCACAAATCATAAAATTGAAAAATCATTTTCCTGATTATACAATAAAAAGTATTAGATTGGACAATGCTGGCAAATTCACATCTCAAACTTTTAATGATTATTGCATGTCAATTGGAATTAAAGTGGAACACCCTGTGCCCCATGTTCACACACAAAATGGTCTTGCTGAATCCTTAATTAAGAGATTGCAATTAATTGCAAGACCACTGCTAATGAAATCAAAATTATCATCATCGGCCTGGGGTTATGCAATATTACATGCAGCATCATTGATTAGGCTATGACCTACAACTTATCATAAATATTCGCCAATGCAATTAGTAGCTGGTCATGAACCAAATATTTCACATTTGAAAATCTTTGGATGCGTTGTATATGTGCCCATTGCTCCCCCTCAACGTACAAAAATGGGTCCACAAAGAAGAATGAGAATATATGTCGGTTTTGAATCTCCATCAATCATCCGATATCTTGAACCATTAACTAGTGATCAATTTCAAGCTAGATTTGCTGATTGCCATTTTAATGAGACAATATTCCCATCCTTAGGGGGAGAGAATGTGGACTTACAGAAAAGAAATATGGAACTTATTTGGAAAGCAACACATTTAGAATATTTAGACCCAAAAACAAAATCATGTGAACAAGAAGTACAACGAATTGTTCATCTTCAAAGTGTTGCTAACCAATTACCTGATGCATTCACAGATACTAAGAGAGTTACAAAATCACATATACCAGTAGCAAATACTCCAGCTCGAATAGAAATTCCTGATGAAAAGGCAAAAAGTGATGAAATTGTTGTGCAAAGAAAGCGTGGAAGGCCACTTGGTTCAAAAGATTTAAAACCAAGAAAATTGAGAAAACTAGAAGGTGCACAAAATAATATTCAAAATGAAAATGAAAATAAAGGAGAAAATCAAGACATCTCCGATAATGATAAGGATGAAAATTATGAAATCTCAATGAATTATATTTTTTCTCCAAGAAAAAATGGAATCGAAAAAGGATCATTCCAAATGAATCCTTTGCTTATTCCGTAGCTATTGAAATAATAAATGATGAAAATTATCTTGAGCCAATATCGATAAATGAATGCAGAAAAAGATCTGATTGGCCAAGATGGAAAGAAGCAATTGAGGCAGAATTAAAATCATTAGAAAAAAGGGAAGTTTTTGGGCAAATTTTACAAACTCCAAACGGCATAAAACCCGTAGGCTTCAAATGGGTATTTGTGAGAAAAAGAAATGAGAAAAATGAAATTGTCAGATACAAGGCAAGACTTGTAGCTCAAGGTTTTTTCTCAAATGCCAGGAGTTGATTATGAAGAAACATATTCCTCAGTAGTTGATGCAACGACACTTAGATTTTTGGTAAGTTTAACAGTTTCTCAATCCCTACACATGAGATTGATGGATGTCGTAACTACGTATTTATATGGTTCACTCGACACAGACATCTATATGAAGGTCTCTGAAGGACTAAACTTACCAACAAATAATATACCTAGAGAAATGTTTTGTATAAAATTAAAGAAATCATTGTATGGATTAAAGCAATCTGGGTGAATGTGGTATAATCGTTTGAGTGAATATCTTATGAAAGCAGGATTCAAAAACAACCAAATTAGCCCATGTGTATTCATCAAACGATCTCAAGTCGGTTTCGTAATAATTGCTGTGTATGTAGATGACTTAAATCTGATTGGAACCCCAAGAGAAATTGAGATAACAGCTAAATATTTGATGAGAGAATTTGAGATAAAGGATTTAGGGAAAACTAAATTCTGTCTTGGTCTACAAATTGAACATTTGAAAAGTGGAATATTTGTCCATCAGAGCAATTATACTGAGAAAGTTTTGAAACGATTTTACATGGACAAGGCTCATCCACTAAGTTCCCCAATGGTGGTACGATCACTAAATATAAAAGATGACCCATTCCGCCCACAAGAAGAAGACGAAGAAATTTTAGGCCCGGAAGTGCCATACTTGAGCGCCATTGGTGCTTTAATGTACTTAGCAAATAATACAAGACCTGATATAGCATTTTCTATAAATTTATTAGCTAGGTATAACAATGCACCAACAGAAAGACATTGGAATGGGGTAAAACATCTATTTCGGTACCTAAAGGGAACTATAGACCTTGGATTATTTTTCCAGTCAGGAAATGATGCTATACTCACTGGATATGCTGATGCAAGGTATCTATCTGATCCACATACGGCCAAGTCACAAACTGGATATGTATTTACATATGCAGGAACCGTAATATCTTGGAAATCAACAAAACAAACTCTAACGGCTACATCCTCAAATCATGCAGAACTAATAGCTTTATATGAAGCCAGCCGAGAGTGTGTATGGTTGAGATCCATGATCGGCCAACTCCAAAGGGATTGTGGCTTAAACGATAATACTAGGGCACCAACTACAGTTTATGAGGATAATGATGCATGTATCAACCAAGTCAGAGAAGGGTACATCAGGGGAGACAGAACAAAACACTTGTCACCAAAATTATTCTTCGCACATGATCTACAGAGAGATAAAAAGATGAAAGTCCAAGAAATTCAATCATGTGAAAACCCCGCTGATTTATTCACAAAGTCACTCCCGTCAAAGCAATTCGAGTATTTGGTACGCAAGATTGGAATGTGCCGATTTCGAGAATATGTTAACTTCAGGGGGAGAAATATGCTCACTGTACTCTTTTTTTCCTTTGATCAATTTTTTTTTCCCACTGGGTTTTCTCTGATAAAGGTTTTTAATGAGACAGTTTTAGGATTATGAATGTCATAATAAAATTTTCACATATATGTAATGCATTCAATGGGGAGTATTGTGATTGATGGGACTAGACAATTGAATGCATAGAGGGTTATCCTATCCCTCTCAATAGTATCACTTTTGTATACATTCACATCTTGCACTATATATAAGTGTGAGTTCCGCAATGCTTTGAGTGTAGATGTAATAGAAGCTAAGATAAACTGATATAAGTTTATTTCCTATACTACTTTTCTCCTCATATTCTCCCTACCTCTTAACACTTTCTTCCTTTATCTTGTGCCTTTCTTAACTCATCTAAAGCAGTTGCAGTTCGTAGTAAATATATCTTCATCAAAAATAGGACATGCCTCAAATTTATGCCAAAATAAAATTCTATCCAATCCATACAATTTCGACATTAGCGCCACAGTTGCACTTTTCTTCATCAATATCGTTGTTTAACATAAAATCAAAAGGCCATTAAAACTTATTTAATGATTAAATTTAGTTTTACATATAATAAACACAAAATATATGTATTAAAAATTAATAATTTAAAATCGAGTTTTGCTTCAATGGTGGCAATTACAATATTCTCCAACTGAAACATGAGTTGATTTCACATTGATTAACTCCCTACCCGGTAACAAAAAAAATCAAAATAATTAAAAATCAGAGATATATATTGTAACTTGACAAATGTAAGTGTTTAAAGGAAGAAAAAAAAAGATGAAGAATGTGATTTTAGATGGAATAAAGTAAGGAAAATTAGGAAAATTTGAAAAAAATAAGATTATTTAACAACTTAATTCCCAAAATAAGCTTCGTGAAAATTTATTTCTCAAAATAAGCGTCCGTACATCCAAGCCTAGCCTCGGGTAAAATCACTGTTACTAACAGCGAAAGAGGAAAAAAAATAAAATTAAAAGGCCAAAGTCGCTGTTACTAACAGCGACTTAAGGAGTTGACCAGTGTGGGTCCTTGTTCGTCTTTCAAAGGACCACCGCGATCCATATGGCACATGCGGGGGAGGAAGCAGTGGTGGCGCAAATGCACCACGTCCCACACTCCGCATCGGTTGACCAATGAGAACATGCTCCCACGCCCAAAGCTATGAATTACCATTATAAGTAAGTAAAAGAAACACAAAAATATATAATAAATGAAACAAAATAGTAACATGTAAACTTAGCATTACCTGCAGAATAATCAGGGGCCCAGCAATCTCCTTCACGTTCTTCCGTGAAGCTTCACAAAGTCTCTTGTACAGATACGCTAGGGCTGCCGAACCCCAGCTGTACCCGGAGATGACCTCCCATGGCGCATCAAGCAACGTCAAGTACAAGAGTTGTACCCGGTTGCCAGTCTTGTCGGAGAACAAGACATTACCAATCAGATAAAAGAGATACGCCCTAGCGTATCTCAACGGTTGCGTCATCAGCACCTTCAGGAAGGTGCGAGAAGTTTTGTGCAAGCCATGTTACGCGCAGGCTACTCCCTTTGGTTACCTCTGCCGGAGGTCGGACTCCTAATAGTCTATGGACTTTGTCTTGCCAGCTTTCGAATTGGCGTCCATCGATGCACACGGCATGTCCCTCAATGGGAAGCCGTGTAAGCACAGCTACGTCAAGTAACGTGACGGTAGCCTCACCTATAGGTAGGTGGAAGGTATGAGTCTCCTGGCGCCACCGCTCGACTAAAGCTGTGACTAGCGCCCGATCGACTTTCCCGTACGCGATCAGGTGGAAGTCATGCAACCTCGCAAGCTGAACGTACGGGACGATCCGTGCGTCAATCGCCCGGAGCTAAATCGGGATGCCTGGTGTATATGGTATCCGTGTCGGACACCTAAATCCAAATATTATGTTAGCTTCAAGTTAAAGTATTATGAAGTACTAAATTCAAAAGGAGTAAGTTCAATAACCTGTACATCCCATACCACACTGCTCCTATGATTCGCCTGCATCGTAAGGACACTAGGGTCGAGAGGGCCTGAAGCTGCTGCATCCATCTAGTTGATCGAATTGAACCATTCCAAAAGCATACAACAGTCACACGAAATGAATCCATTTCTACAACAACACATACAAAATCAACATCACCATCATGTTCATAAATAGATGACCACTATACATTTCAATTGAACAAAAATTCACGAAAAAAATTTTAATTATGAAGATCAAGGTAAATAAAAACTACATTCGACATATTCATAGAGTTTAAGTGTAAATGACCACTATACATGACATACATTTTAAAATCAACACCAAATGAAAAATTTTATAATAAAAACGTACCTCAATTAGCTGTAGATCAACAAGAATTAGTAAATTGCAAGCTTGTGAACCTATATTAATGTGAAAGATGATTAAAATTCAACAAACCCTAATATTCTGAAAATGAAAAAAAAAACAAAAAAAAAAAACCTTAGGTAGATTTAGGAAGAAGACAGAACTAATTAGTGGTACAAACTTGGAGTTTGATGAGTTTAGTTGAAGAATTAAAGTTGATTAGAAAAGTGAAATGAAGAAGGAGAACTCGTAAGTATTGCAAATGAAAAAATAAAACCGTGAACTGAACTGAGGAAGAAGAAAGCTGGAAAAATAAAAAGGCTAAAGTCGCTGTTAGTAACAGCGACTTTGGCCTTTTAATTTTTTTTCCTCTTTCGCTGTTAGTAACAGTGATTTTACCCGAGGCTAGGCTTGGATGTACAGACGCTTATTTTGGGAAATAAGTTTTCACGGAGCTTATTTTGGGAATTAAGTTGTTAAATAACCTTATTTTTTTCAAATTTTCGAAAATTAGTTAGTATATTTAAGACAATAGATGGTTTGTAACAACGATCCATATAAGGACTATATTGACTAAATGGTTGTTATAAAAGACTTTCTTGGGAAGCAATGGGTCAATGTTAGCAATTTATACAATAATGTAATAATGCGTGTTGGGTACAAAATTAAATGATACGCTGTGGATAAAAATAAAAATAAATTGCTATCATTTACATTTTGTGAAAGTTGAATGTTTTCATGTAGAATATTCCTTTATTTAATATTTTAGTTTTAACCAAAATCACTTTTAAGCTTAGCTTCAACTCAAACACAAACAAATTATGTACAAGTCCACTTTAAGTCAGCACATGAAAAATTAACATGCGGCCCTCAAAATTACATATCTCTTTGAGAGCTGAAGGAATTGTGGTTTCATAATTAGCAACATGAGGAGGGTTGGAGGTTTCGTGTGTTTCGCAAACACTTCTCTAAGTATTTGAGCCTGTATATCTATTTCCTCTTTCATCAACATCATTGAATTTTTTGATCAACAACTCACAAATTGCATCCACAAAAGCAAACCAATCTATATTTTCAAAAATCTTTTCAAACTGGGACATTACTTGATCCCTAGCCACCTTAAGCTACCAACCAGACTCGATCCATTCGAATCAAAAAAGGTAGGCTTGGACAACGTTTTGCAAAAAAATTTTAAAATTTGAACTAGGAAATACCCGTCCACCAAGATAAATGGGCAGGTAACGACACAAAAAAATACTCGCGTGTATATTCGCCAGCCAACTTAGTTTACTATATTAATTATTAAATAATAATTCTATTATTTTTTAAGTTGCTCTAGTCTACTCATCTACTGTCTAGTCTACATTAGTAACATTACCTTAAATAATAGTTACCCAGCTTAGTTTAATGATATTATTAAGGTTAGTAATCCTGTAATACCCCATTATTTTTCAGTTAATTAGTTTCTCAACTATTATTATATTTATATGTTGTATAATAATATTTCATGCCCTGTGACCAATTGATATTTAATAATTATAGATCAAATTATATGTCGAATATAGTTAATAATAAATAACACGTGTTAACGTGAAGTACCATATATATTTAAAATTATAATATTGACAATTGTTCAATATAATTAGCTTTTACTAGGATAAAATTAACACCTTAATTAAAATAACATTAAAAGCTTTAGTTAAAAAACGAAAAAAAGAGAATAATAAAGAAAAAAAAAAGGAAAGATTGAGATGATGGCACAGTAATTGCAAGGACACCAAATGTCATAATAACGTTGAAAAAGGCAAGGTGCTTATACAGAGATAACAAGGATCATCATTTCATTTGCACACCAACATCTGTTCCTTCATTATCTTCATCCAAGGCCGGGCCTAGGGAGGGCCTATGCCCAAGGCCCACCTACAAAAAGTTGAGAACCCATTTGAATTAGCGGCCAACTCATGTTGCATTGAAACTGAAATACTGACAGAGAGGGTTTTTGTAGAGTTGCGCGTGAGTGTCGCATGAGGTGGATCTGTATGAAGGTGTGTGAAGGTGCGAGTAGAAGAGGGACTGAGCAATTGAGTTTAGGCGAAGAGTACTCTGACATTGATGAAGTTAGGAGAGAGATAAATGAAGAGAAAGGGGGTGACTTCTTCACGTGAAAATTATGAAGATGAGAGGGGTAAATTGGTGAATTAGAATGCAAAGTTATAAGTTTGGCCACTTGACCCATCTTAATCCTGAAGTTAAAACTCTATTTTTTCATTTTATATTAATTAGCTCGTCTTATATGAGATCATACACAATTTATATAATTAGATAATTTATCTATTTGATCACTTTTAAATTTTAAATTGATTAATTTATCACACTAAATATACATGAATCAACCCAATACAAATGAAGTATTTGTGTATTTTAAAATTATGAAGTGATTATTTTAACACACTAAACATACTAAATTGTAAAGTGATCACTTTAACACAGAAAAATTGTAAATTGATCATTTTAACACACTAAATATACACTATATAATTGTATTTTAAAATTGGACAGAAAGAGTACTACTTTGATTTTGAAACAATAGTGTAGTTTATTTTTTTTTTATTACTTCCTCTATTTCATTAAGTTAGCTTCATCAAAATGTAACCTATTTGATCAATGAAATGGAGAAAGTAGGTAGAATAAATACTACTGTTTTAGTCCATTGATCTCACTATTTGATCAATGAAAGGGTCAAAATTGATTATTAATAGTAATGGGCGCCTACCTATTATATACTACAATTTATGTAAATGCTTTACTTGCATAAAGAAAATTTGCACCTTAATCACTTACTTTAAAAGACAAAAAAAAAATTAATGTAATAAACAACTAATTTACATACTAAAAACCCATACTAACACCTACTTTACATAACATAAACACATACTTGAATTTATATGTAATACTCCAAATACTAACTTTAACATATATTAAACATCTATTATATAAAAAAAAAAAAAAAAAAATCCAACTATAACATCTACAAACACATATTTGAATGGTACATTCCCTCTTCAATATCTACTTTAACAACACATGCCTGATGCCTTAAGCTCGACTGATTTGATTATATCAAACATCAAACAATTGCTCCTTCCTCTTTAAACAATGCTTGTAACTCTTTTTGGAACTATCTTCTTTTTTTAAAAAAAAAAAAAACGAAAGCAGAGGTTTATTTACGATGACATATTAGCATTACTAGATGATTTTATTCTGGACAGATAAATGTACAAATAAAAATTAAAAAAAGAAATATAAAAAAATGTACCCTAAAATTATACGACATAATACCCCTAAAAACACAATGGCAATCAATATAAACATTAAAATTAAAATATACGAAAATGAACAACATAAACATTACTAGCAATTAAGGTTCAAGATAAATCAATCAATGATGCAAATCGAGCAAAAAATAGAAATTTTTTTTTACCAAAAAGTAAAAAAAGGTGATGAAATTAAAGGAAGTTATCGATTTAAGGAGTAAGTGAAAGACTAGATAAAGAAGAAAGGGGAAGTGTGTCAATTATTTAAGGTTTTTAAATTTTTATTCTTTTGAAAATATTAGGCCGACTCAAATTCACGGTCTCTTAATCTTTTGAGAATTATACCTTTTTATATTTATCTCTCTTTTTATCTTTTTGACACATTATTTTCCACACACTTTTTTCAATTAGATTCTTATATTTTAGTAACTTCTCTACGGTGGGTTACCTTAATGCTTTCCAAACACTATTTAATATGGCCCACCCTTATTTTCTCTCTCATAATCACATATTCATCATTTATGCTTTTATTTTTAATGATATACATAAATTTTGAGTATAAGTAAAAAAAAAAAAAGATAATTAATGTAACAATTAAATTAAGTTTATTTTTAAAATTAAATAAATAAGATAATTTATTTATCAATTAAAAAGTTATGTAAAAAAGCATTATAATAAAAAAAAAATACCATATTCTAACATTTAAATAATTAATAATCATACTTCAACGAGAAAATAGTACATAAAATTATAATACAATTAATACTTTCACTTCGTATTATTTTTTTATGCTTCGTCTTACCAGCCTTGACAATTTTCCCATACATGCTCTACCAAGTAATATATCACCTCTATAATTTCGCCTTTTTTTGATCAGTGCTTATTAATATATCACCTCCACAATTAAGAACACCTGAAACAACACATAAATCTTCCTCGGAGGACCACCTATCTTTGTTTGTCTTTTTTGCCTTTTCTTTTCCTTTTCATTGTGTATTACCAAAGTCATCGTCACCGAGTTGTTGACTAGGATAAAGTTCTTCGATTTGTTGTTTCTTGCTACTCTCATGTGCTTCTGGTGTTGTAGGAGATTGATCAAGGTTTTGAGAATAAATTTGTGCTGGTTGTTGATATCCAACATTAGAAGTAGTTTGAGGTGGTTGCATCATCATGTTTGAGATGTTTGGATTTTGTAAAAAATATGAACGCATCATGTAATGAAATTCGGGAGTATTTAAAAATTTTGGATCAAATTGTGGAGTAATAGAGTTAAAATTTTGAAAATTATTAGGATTTTGTGGGTTGTTTGGATTTTATAGGTTATTTTGACTAGGATAAAAATTTGGATTTTTATTGTTATTTGGTTGTTGTTGGCTATTTAAATAATAAGAATAATTATTATCCATAACTTAAAAAAGAAAAAAAAAATAAGAGAAAATTGGAAAGAATTAAACTTGGAAATTTTTAGGTATGATGACAATATAGCAAATTTGGTGTCAATTTAGAGAGTGTAAAAAAATATGACCCTTAGTGAATTTTTTTTTTAATTTACATTTTTTTTTATCATAATTGACAAAAAACAGTAATTTTAACAATAATACACCTTGTAAATGCTTTAACTTCATCATGCTGACATGTGGCAAGAAGCATGTACACAAAGTCACAAACCATGCCCAACATATACCTGTTAGCTGCTACTGTATTTTTTTTTCTACTTTTTCAAAATAATTTCTACTTTTTAAAGGATTGGTAGTGTACCCATTTTATATGTATACCAATATTTGAGTAGAGTATTAGCAATGCATGAGTATATTAATTTGGTTACCCATTTCAAAATGTGTAACCCCATTGCAGATGCTCTAAGAAAAGCCAAAACGAACCCAAATAGTAAAAATAATGAAAAGACCATCATAATTGATTAAACATTAAAATCAATTATTAAGCCCAAAAACCCATATTGATTTTTAACAATCATAACCCATCAAAATCACCTCCATCAGTTTACATCAGTTGATAGTTCACCATCTACCTTTACAAATCAAAAGTTACCATATTTTATACTCATTGATCCCCATCATTTCCTTTTCCTTTTGATAGAGGTGTTTATTTCAGTTATCAGATTAATTTTCAATGTATCTTATTTATTTTAATTGGATTTTGGATCAGTTAATTTTTGATTACTTGGCACGACGGGTCACGCTCGAATCGAATCGATTAATTATAGGTTGATTTAAGAACAAATATCAAGTTATTTGGTTTGCAGCCGGAGAATTCGAGTCGAGTGTTAGTTGCGCTCACTTATCTCAGTCAAAAAATAAGAATTGTTACAGTGCAAATAAGCTGGTGATTTTATTAGACATGTCAGGTCAATTTCTTTTTATTGCTTTAGTTGAGGATATAATTGTTATTTGTAAAGAATTACTTTTCAAATAGGTTTATAACAATGTTTGATTTCAGGTTTGTTTATCTTTGTTTGTACTAATGTTTTTTAGGATTCATTTGCAAATGTTTCATAATGTAGACGAGCAAATGCCTCGAGTTCTCTCTTCAACCGTCAATTGCCAATCACGAAAGCTAGAACCTCAAAGCCTAGCCTTTGCATCCGAAAGTTGTTCCATCTTAATTTTAATATTTAAAATTAAAAAAAATCCCTAAATGGATAATTATGAAACAAGATTTAATATGATAATTACTATTCATGCATATACTCCAATATCAAAGTACCTAAAAATGCCAAATATAATCTAAGATCAACCCTTAAATATAATCCTAATAATTGTGATTTATTATGGCTTTAGGGTTGGGTAATTTGAACATTTTTAGGCAAATTAAAAGTGATACTTAGTTAAGGTAGTTTTATCCTTAGACACTGGTCATAGCTACTACTATGAGCGGAATATATTAAATATGATAGACGATCAATTAAGGTAATGATATATTGGCTCTTGTCTTAGCTCCTGCTTGAACAAGAATTTGTTCAATTTTAGAATCTCTTTTTCCTTGTGGAAATTGTAATAAGATGTCAAGAGCAGTGGACTTCACCCTATTCAAACTGTTTACATCTACTCCAAGAATTCCTTTTGAATTGTTGGTACAACTGCCTAACAATGCTTCTACCACCTGCAAATCAAAAATAGTTGGTTGTTTCCTTTTAAGGTCATATATATTTTAAAAATTAAGAAATTGATCACTTTAATGTCTTGAAAATTAATTATTATTTAAGTCAAAATTAAATATTTTTTATTTTTTAATTTTTGAGTTTTGATCAGCCAATTAGTACCATCTCATAATGAGGCCGTTGCTTACAAAATTTTGCATTAACGTTACAATAAATACAAATACTTATAAAAATAATCGACCAAAAATATTCTAGCCAATAGCGACATTAGTCTTAATTACTAACAAGTAAAATACATGGAAATAGGAGATTTGCAATTACTTATTTTTCTTTTGTTCCAATAATTAAGCATTAAACCTAATAGCAATTCATTTCAAAAAAAAATAAGAAAACCTAATAGTAATTTTGGTAATGGAAAATTCATAGTCTTCCTAAGAAAATGATGTATCAACAAATTTATTAGGTACATTGATAAAATCAAGCAAGAAAATGAAGGTGTACATCTATGAGACCATGATGATCTTTGTTAATTTGGGGCTTACTTTCATCTACTCCTAGCATTATATGCAAAAAAGCCAAAACGACTAGTCCATTATTTTTCCATAGATATTTATTTTTTACTTTTTTGGGTGAGAATGTATAAAATTTAATTTATAATGGTTATTACCTTTCAAAACTAACTACTATAATAACTAATATTAAATATAAATTATTAAGTTTATATTTAATCTGAGATTATTGACAATTACTTAATGTTATTTGCTTTTTAAAATATTTTTTAAGATTTTAATTATTTTTTAAATTAGTATTAAGAAAAAACTAATGGCTTAATTTTCAAATTTGATTTAAATTTTATGATTGTAGTGGTTAGAATTCTCCAAAATGCAATGACTTCAATTAAATGATATTGTGACAATTTTTAACAAATTGCCATAAATAGATTGACTCTTTTTCACCAAATTAAAGATTGACTTAATTAATTGAATTAGTAGTGTGAAATATGATTATCACTTTATGTGCCAATAGAATGACTTTAACTGTTATTTTTACATAATTTAATATTAATAAGATCTTAATCGAATGATTCAAACTATAATTTAGCTAGGTAGACTAAAACCTAGCTACCTACATTTCCTTGCTTACCCCTTTGTCGTTAATTACACAATAATTCATCTAACAAATAGGTTGTTTAAGTTCAGTATAACCTAAAATAAAACTTATACACTCTTCTATTCAGCCCAACTGTCTCATTTGACTTTTCACATTTATTGAGGCAATATTTTAACGCTTAATATCTCAAATTATTCTTAATTAAAAACTATAAAAAGTTAATATTAATAATTCTTGTATTGAGACGAATCAAATAAGATCTCACATGACTATGTTTTAACTTAAGAGTAAAATACAAATTAAGAGTGATAAGTGAATAGCGCCAAAAAAAAGGACAATTAGGCTGAATAAGAGGTAGTATATGTTATGTGAAATAAGTGATAATAATTTTAATTAAGTATAGATATAACATATATTTTTTGCTAAATAATATGAGTTATTAGTGGTTTTTTATAAAGTAGTTTAAATATCAACAATAAAAAAATTGTATTATATTTTATGTTACGCCTTAAAATAAAACATATATATGTATGTGAAATGAGAGAACCTTATTAAATTACTGGGACGGTTCTCTTTATCTTTTGCTCTGGGGCCTAAAATAAAACATATATATATTTGCTAAATAAGGTGTATTAGGAGTCTTCTTTATCTTTTGCTCCGGGACTGAAAAGTTAACGGGACGGTCCTAGTTGTAACACTAACAAGGAGGTTTTTTAAGTTGAATTTAAGCTAAAATAAAACATATATTATATGGTATGTGAAATGAGAGAACCTTAATGAATTACCTGTTGTTGGTTCATCATGATTGCCAAATGCAATATAGTGTTTCCCTCCTCATCCTTACAATTCAGTAAATCATTAGCAAATCCAATTCTATTCTCATCAAAAGAACCAAAAACCACTCTGAGATAATCAAGCAAGAACAAGAAAACACCCAACTGTTTATTCTTCACTGCTAAGTGAAAAACAGTTTCATTTCTATCAGTCAAATCCATAATCCAAGCTTCATAATTTCTTACCAAAAAATCAACAACTTCAATCTTCCCAGAAATCACAGCAATATGAAGAGGAGTTCTATTCTCTTTACCCCTTAAAAACTCTTTTTTTAAGTCCAATTTTTCAAGTAAACTTCTTACCATTTCTAGTTCACCAAATTGTGCAGCTAAATGGACTGAATTATACCCAAAACTGTCTAATTTAGTTATGTAAGATGGGTTAAACCTTGCTATTTCTTCAGCAAATTCCAATTTTCTTGCTATAATGGCTAAGTGTAAAGGAGTTCTAGTAAATGGGAGTTGATCAATGTAATCAAGAATTTGTGGTTCATCTTCAAGTAATGCATAAAATGCCTCTATGTTTCCTGCTTCACACACATTAACTAATCTCTTATCCATCTCTTGGGGTTTCGATTTCTGTTTCGAGTAGATGTTTTGGGCTAAGAAGAGTTATAAAGTTGAGAAGAGGAATGGGAGATTGAAAAAAGTTTAGAGCTTATTATATAGAAGGGGTAGTTATAGAGGGTTTTAACAGTTTTTCATGCACAAATAATGGTTGCTGATTTGTAGTAGTCCTGATTTTAAGTTGAGGATTACGATATATGAATCAAGAAAAGTGGGCTATTTTATAGCCTAAATCTATTCTTGCACTCATCACATCAGTAAATGGTTTTCAACTTTAACAGCAAGTGTTGTATAACCCCTATGATTATGAAACTGAGTATATATAGTAGTCTAGTTTTTTAATTAATTACTTCAAATTATAAGAATTAATTAAGGTTTTAAGTAATCACTTTAAATTATAAAAAGTGATTACTTTAAAAGTATAAGTGATCACTTTAAGTTTATGAGTGATCACTTTAAATTTATAAATGATCACCATAAAACAATAAGTATATATAGAGTCAATTAATAGAAATAGTCTCACTATATAACCATGTCATTTGAGAATTTATACAGCTTTAATTGTCATACTTTGGGCACTTTTTTTTTTTTTTTTTTAACTAAGACTAAAATTTTGCTTTAAAGAGATTCACCTTTTTAATGTGTATTATACATGCTACATTCATTATACTTTTAGTTCGTGTTACACGAATTCATCTCTACGTTTTGTTTCTACATTTTGTTTCTGTATTTAAACATGATACAATTAGTTAATGACTAAATTAGGATTAGTCAAAAGATGTGTCTTAATAAAAGTTATTGTTGGGATTATAGAGGTCCGTTGATACTATCTAGCCAATCTTGCAATATAATAAGACCACTCTTCAAAATGCTCTATGAGCTGCATAGTAAACAGAGATTAGGAGGGCTGGAAATGGTTTTTCGGGGACCTTCTCCGATTGCCAAGTCGGTGTTATGTTCGCATAATAAACCTTTTCCAAGTGCACAGTGGCTCTTAACTTAGAGGCTATTATTAGGGCTATTTTGTAACGTGAGGCTTATGTAATCGGTTTAACAAATCAAAGTTCGTCCTATTGAATAAATACTCATCAATATAATGTTCTAAATGATTGAAGATGTTTATAAATATAGTTTGCTCTAAATAATATTGTTTGAAGATCAATAAATATTGATAGTAAATATTTGAATTAATTGAATCCTAGATCCCTTGTTCAAGGTGTAATCATAGGTATTTATAGCTTATCATTGAGTAGTTCACGTAATGTCTTAAATAACATTATGAAAATGTCGTTTACGATCTCAATACACCGTCCTTATAGAGTCAGCTACAACTAGTACTAGACAACTCAAGCTGGGAAGACCCCACATCGCAAGGATATGACAAGTCCATCTCATCCAAATGAACTTCAGATGGTGGAGAGGAGCTTTACCCGTCACTAATAGGTTCAATACAAGTTGGGTAGGCTCCTCAACTTCAGAAATGAAGTACTGGAATTATGAACTCAAGAATATGCCTTGGGTAATCATCGCTCCAAACTAGAGCTTATGACGAATGGCACGCCGTGCGTTTGTAATCATAAATAATTGAAATTAATCCTAAATAATGAAAAAGCAAGACAAAGAGCAAAATGTTGAAAAATACTTGCAAAGTAGGTCGTTTCACAAGCCCAAGACCTTTAAGAATTATCCTCTAATGTTTATTTAGAGGAGTAATGAAAGCATAAGATGTAAGACCAACAATTATAGGAGTGTTGTCTAGAGTCAAGTCATTACCTAGGACATCCTCATTAATACCCACATCGTTCTTAGAAGTTGATTTATAAATTCATTTCTCTTATTATCAGAGTTCTAATATACTTGCTCATTTGCTCCTAAGTTAACCATTGTCTCATTTGGAAGTTGGATTCCAAAGGATTTATTATTAGTAGTACAAGAAGACAATGGAACAAGGAATTTTGAGTTTCCAAGGTTAACATAGCATAGGCGTAGAGGAAGGAGTAGAAGTTACATTTAAAACTTGATGTGTTTCTACAATGTTGATATTTTGATTCCCTAAGGGTACCTCTTCTACATACAACTCCAAAGAGGGAATAGGAATAAACTTTGAATGCTACCACATATGCCTCCTTTTTCCTCAATAGGATGGACTAAAAATTGTCCATTCATCCCATATTTAAAACATATATTTACACTACTTGTTGAGTCAATTCCAATCCTTGAACATATATGAAGTCTCAATTCATTTAACTCCACGTTCGAATCGCATACGAAAAGTATATGTTTACCACCAACATACTAAACATTTATATTACATGTTTGAATTTCACCATTTCAAAATATCGTATAGTCACACGATATGATGCCATTTTATACAAAAGTACACATAAAATTAATATTATTATCAATTTCATGACAAAAACAAGTACTTTTAACACAAAAATCTATCTAAATTATTAAATGAAACTAATTGTAAGTACTAATATCATGATTAAATACAATTCACCTTCGACTATTATACTTCAAAAAAATACACAATTAAGTTATATAAAAATTAATTAAGAAGTACCTTAATCAAACGAGGATGAGCTAATGGAGTATTTCTTTGTATATGACATACATTAGAATAAATATTCACTAGTGGAAAAAAACGTATTTGCTGCTTATCATTTGCTGCGGTTTATGTATATTCGCAGCAATAAATAGGAAAAAGAATTGGAAAAAAAAACAATGAATTGCTGCGGTTTTAAGGTTTGACTGCAGCAAATACTCACTACAATATTAATTGCTGCGGTTTTTTTTAGGGACCGCAGCAAATAACCCTTACACATAACCGTTAATCAGCACATTTAATACATCAGCAGCATTAGTTGCTGCGGTTAGCTATGGCCCGCAACAAATAACCGTTGGGAATTAATTAAATATACACAGTATACAGTGGCATTAAAAACCCGATATTCTCTTTTCACAAAACTTGACTACAACGTATTACAGTATACACTTTGCTTCGTTCTCTCAAACCCATTGAAAAAACGCTTCATCTTCATCTTCATCTTCATCTGCTTCGTTCCTCTTCTTCATCTTCACAAACGTAACAGCCTTCTTCTTCAAAGTTCTTCATCTTCATTTGCAAACTCGAAAAACGCTGTGTGTTAACAGTTTCTTCAAAGTTCTTCATCTTCTTGGTTTATAAACCCATGAAATTTATTACTTTGTTCTTGTTCATCTTCAAAACCCACGACATTAAGGTATTTTTTTTCTCCTTTTAATTTGTTAAGCTTTTATGTTTTGCAAGATATTCATGAAAAAACTCGAAAATTATGGCAACCGTTTGTATATTTACTAATTTTGTTTCTCTGTTTTTCGTTGTGCTTTTATTATTTAACATGTAATTTAGTAATTTAGTGAATTTTTGTTTGAATTGTTATTTGCAAATGATATGTACTGTTTTGCTTTTGCTTGTATGCTAGTATGCCAAATCTGGATACTATTTGTGCAAAATTTTACTATTTGTGAATTTTACATTATTCAAGTTTATGTTATTAGTTTGTTAAATATTTGTGTAATTTGTTAAAAATGTGGTTTGTTGTTATAGTTATGTGTTTAACTATTAGAATTAGAATATGATTTATTTACAATGTAGTGCTTAATATTAAAGTATGAAGTATAGAATTAGAATATGAAGTATGTATATTTAGGGTTAAATAGATTTGGTATAAATAAGTACATATTTTTTTAGGGTTAAATATGTTTGTTAGAAATAAGTATATATGTTTAAAAGTTGTGTATTAATTTTGTTTTGAATCAATTAATCACACTAATTAGGATGACAAAAGATCGTTCTTGGATGTATGGAAGCATTGAATCGTCGGAATTTATTGATGGCGTATTAGAATTTTGTAGCATTGCGGTTGAACATCAAGTTAGGACGGGGGGGAGTTGGTTTTTATTGCCCATGTGTCAGTTGTGGCAATGTATCAAAGGTAGATAGTGTTGATATCCTTAGGGAGCACAAACTTCGACGTGGGTTTAGGCCTCAATATCATGTTTGGGTTTGGCATGGTGAGGAGGGAGTTTACAAAGAGAAAAGTGTTGTTGAGGACGTCAATAATGTGGCCGATGTCAATGAGGATGTAGTAGATCATGTTGATGGGTATGAGACAGATGAAGAGAATGTCGATGAGGATGTGGATCATGTTGATGAGATGATGGAGGGAGTCGAGGATGAGTTAGGAAAACGTCCTCGTGTTTTTGACTTGTTGACAGAGGCTTCTCAAAAGCCTTTGTACCCTGGATGTACAATGTTCACCAAACTAACAGCAGTGTTGACAATTTTCAACATTAAGTCAAAGTTCAATTGGAGTGATGCTAGTTTCACAATGTTATTAGAAGCGTTAGGTGAGATGCTTCCTGAGGGAAATGAACTTCCAAAGTCGACATATTATGCCAAAAAGCTCATGTGTCCTTTCGGCTTAGAGTACCAGAAGATTTATGCGTGTCCGAATGATTGTGTGTTGTATCGGAATGAAAATGAGAACTTAGAATAGTGTCCTAGGTGTGTGTTATCGCGCTACAAGCGTAAAGGGGCTCGGGATGCTAAAGGGCCCCCGGCTAAGGTGTTGTGGTATCTTCCAATAATACCTAGATTCAAGCGCTTGTTTTCTATAAAGAAAGATGCGTTAAATTTGAGGTGGCATGTAGATAGGGTGAAGAAAGGTCACTTGCTCACACATCCATCTGATTCTCCGGAGTGGAAGAGTATTGATAGGTTGCATAAGACTTTTGGGGATGAGGTTCATAATTTAAGGCTTGGACTGTGTACGAATGGAATGAACCCATTCGGCAATCTTAGTTCTCAACATAGTACTTGGCCGGTACTTTTAGTGATCTATAATTTGCCACCTTGATTGTGTATGAAGCGTAAGTACATTATGCTTTCGCTTCTTATCTCGGGTCCTAAACAACCTGGCCATGACATAGATGTATATCTTGCACCTCTAGTTGAGGATTTGAGAAAGATGTGGGATGAAGGCGTTTCAGTGTTTGATGCATATGCTAATGAGAAGTTCACCTTGCGTGCAATGCTTTTATGCACCGTTAATGATTTTCCGGCATATGGCAACTTATCGGGGGTATAAAAACAAAGGGAAGAAAGCATGCTCAATATGTGTCGATGACATGGAATCCATGTGGATTCCTAAGTGCAAACACGTATTCATGCACCATCGAAAGTTCCTCCCACGAGACCACCAATATCGTAAGAAGAAGAAGTTGTTCAACGGGGAGGTTGAGGACCGTGTAGCTCGTCGACCGTTGACCGGTTATGAGGTTTATGAACAGGTTAAGGGAGTTGAGACTGTATTTGGTAAAACGGGGCAAGTGTAAGGGGGTGAAGACCGATTATGGAAAAAAGAATCAATCTTTTGGAAGCTTCCATATTGGAGAGATCTAACGGTTAGGCATTGTCTTGACGTTATGCATATAGAGAAAAATGTATGCGATGCCATACTCGAGACTCTCATGAACATTTCGGGTAAGACAAAGGATGTTAGGGCCGTGCGAGATTGGTTTGAATGTAAGGGTCTTCGTCTTTAGTTATGGGCACATGTTAAGGTGTGTAAGAAAAGAAATAGAGCTGATAAAGTTGGTGGCAGTAAGAAAAAGATGAGTAATGACAAAGTTTATTTGTCTCCAGCTTGCTACACATTGTCCAAAGTAGAGAAGCAGACATTTTGTGAGTGTTTGTATGTCATTAAGGTTCCGTCTGGGTACTCATCCAACATGAAGAGATTTGTGAGCCTAAATGGTGAGTTGAAGTTAGGAAGCATGAAATCTCACGATTGCCATGTAATGATGCAAGTGTTTTTACCAATTGCAATCCGTGGAATACTGCCAAAACATGTGAGATATGCTATTACCGAGCTATGTTCGTTTTTCAACACAATTTGTAGTAAAGTTCTTGATCCCTTTAAACTTGATGCACTTCAACTCGAAGCGATTGTAACTTTATGCAAGTTTGAGATGTATTTTCCACCTTCTTTCTTTGACATAATGGTTCATCTTATTATTTATCTCGTTCGTGAGATCAAGCTTTTGGGTCCAGTTTTTTTAAGGTGGTGTTATCCTTTTGAAAAACACATGGGTGTTTTACAAAACAAGGTGAGGAATCCAGCACAACCCGAGGGGAGTATGATTCAAGGCACTGTGAGCGATGAGATTAGTAACTTTATAGCCGAGTATTTGGCCATGGTAAAGCCTATTGGACTTCCCACCTCTAGACATGAAGGAAGGCTTGAGGGAAAAGGAACAATTGGCTCCAAATCGGTCACACCTCCTCGAGACAGCCTTCTGCAAGCACACTTGTATGTGTTGCATCATATTTCGAAAGTTCATCCTTTTTTGAGTGAGCACTTTGATATATTGCACGCAAAACATCCTTCTAAAGGGGATAGGGCATTGATGCAGTTGCATAACAAGACGTTTATTAATTGGTTTCATAATCGAGTTATATGCGAAGAACTCAAGGGTGTATCCGAAATTGTTAAGTGGTTAGCTTTTGGGGCGTGATGATGTCAACAAATATTAGGGTTACGATGTCAATGGCTTCACATTTTGGACTGAGGGTCAAGACAAGAAGTCATGTTATCTACATAATAGTGGGGTTTCTATTTTGGCGTCATCTACATTTTACGCGAGTGCGAAGGATCAAGCGCCGGTTGATGCTAAATTGGTATACTACAGGCGGGTACATGAAATATGGGAGCTTGACTACTCTACTTTCAATATTGGTCTTTTCAAATGTAAGTGGGTAGATAATAATCGACGATGCATAAAAACTGACGACCCTTGTGGATTCACTCTTGTAGACTTAACTCGTTTGCGTGATAGTGAGGAGCCATTCATACTAGCCACACAAGCCAAGCAAGTATTCTACATTGTAGACCCGTTTGATAAAAAATGGTCTATTGTTGTATCGGAAAAAAGAAGCATCCTTGGTATAGGTGATGTTGAGGATGAGGAAGAATATAAAGCTTTTGAAGACTCCCCTCCCTTTATCAATCCAAAATCATTGGATCAAGATGATGTAGATGATGTAGATGTTGGTTATATGCGTGTAGATCACACGGAAGGAATACATTTGAATTAAGTGATTCAGAAGGTATGAATTTAAAGCTTTTTAAAGTTTTTTTGGCACTTGGTTTAAACTTTGCACATAACACTATTTGTTATATATTATTGTGTTGAACGTATTAGAATTGTAAATCATAGTCATATTCTTAATATTACTTAGCTTATGTCCTAATATATTTCTATTCATACTCTTTCAGGTACCGATATACAATGCATCTATTCAGAGACGAAATTGTCCCCGAGATTGAGACCTAGGATAATGAGCATCGTAGTTACGACAGTGAAGAGGACCAAATTGTGAGGTACGAGCGTATGGCTGAAGACGCTCCACCAATTGACAATGATTTTGAGACTGAAGACGCCCCACCAATGGATGCTCCCACTACCAGTAAGAAAAGAAAAGGGCGAGGTCCTACGAAAAACCTCAAAGTCACAGAACCCAAGCATTTGGAATACAATGCATTGGGTCAACCCTGCGGAAAATGGCATAGGCAATATGGAAAACAAGTGGGCCGATGTATCCGCAAGATTTCCATATTGCACGCATGGAACGAGGTTCCATAGGGTCTGAAGAACTCTCTATGGAATGATACTGTGGTAAGCAACTTTAGTATTTTTACTCATTTAGTTTTATTTTAAAATTAATTTAATTGACAGTAATAAATATAACTTTTTTTTGTAGAATCTTTTCCACATCGAGAGCGATGAGGACAAGAAGAATGTGTTTCTTTCAAATGTTGCTGAAAGATTCAGAGATTTCAAATCCAAGCTAGTAACTGGCTGGATTACGAAGAGCCGTGCCCGTACGACCAAAAAGGTCAAAACGGGAAACGAAGGAGGAGAGCAAGCACCTTCGAAGATGCCCTATGAAATATGGGGTCACATATCGAAGAGGGATTGGGAGGCCTTTGTTGCCAAAAGAACAACTCCCATAGAAGTTGTAAGTATTTCATATTATATTATAGTTTTTGATTTGAATTTACTTTTTTTGCTTCAGTCATTAAACTAATACATGACATTCGATTTCTATTGATTAATTAGGAAAAGCGTGGTAAAGCTTCTGATTCTGTAAGCAAAATAAAGTTTTACCATCGCTTGGGCCAGAAAACGTACGATGAGGTCCGAAAAGAGTGGGTGGATGCGGGTTATACCCCAATCAAAGTTCATCCACGCCCTCATCTACGACTACCTCCGCATCCGTGAATACTCATGCTGGAGATCAAATGCGTGATTGGTATTGCGGGCTTAATTCCCGAGATGCAAGTGGTAAATTTACCATTAATGATCTGGGAACGAAGAAGGTTGCTGATGCTGTGGTGAGTTTTGAAATTATTAAGTATATTCTTGATTTGTATTGTATTCTTTGGCTTTGATTTACTTATACTAATTGCTATATATGTCACTTTTTATTTGAACAGATGGGCTGGAAGGAAAAAGAAGCTACGGGGGAGTTCACACCAAGAGGCAATGTTGACGCATTGCATATGGTCTTAGGGAAAGACCACAGTGGGCGGGTAGTCGGAAAAGGAGGAGTCCGCGTGGGGTTACAGAAGGCATTCGACAAAGAGTGTGTTGCTACTCAATCCCGAACGACGCGCGGGATGAAGTAGTGACCCTCCGAGTAGAGATTACGAAGGACGTTCTCGTCAAACTGGCCGTCGTGTTGCAGAAGATGGGAGCACCCATTGTTGACTTGGCAAACCTGATTGTCGAGGATCAGGAAAGTTAACATGGGGATCCTAATGCTTGGGTTGAGCCAACACCCGAGCCTATTACCCCCGTAGCACCCCAGCCCATTACTTTCCCTGAAGGGGAAAACCCCACACCGGTGACCATAAACTCCGTTGCTCAAAATCTGGAGCCAACTCCGGAGCCAGTGCTACAGGTACATAGTTTTTAAATATATAAGCACTTATTAATTTAAATTGCAACGCGTTTTAATATTTTATTATGATGCTTATTATACTAAACGACGCAATTTTCAAGAGGCGACTCCTTGTTCTCTTTTGTTGCCTCAGTTAGGTGTTGCTAGTGATGGCGACTTAACTGAGGTTGCATATGGTGTGGCCCAGCCAACCAAAGAGGGCCAAACAGTGCATTCGATGCCTGTTACAAGTGGCTACATCAGTGTGACCGTGGAAACTATTGTAAAGGGGTTTGAAGATTTCTCACTCCCGGTTCCAATGCCAGCATGGAGCCTTGAGAAACTATCAGACGCCCTAGGTAGTTTCGTCACATGGCCATATGCTTGGGTCCGATTCACTAACATGGTAAGAATCATTTATACCTTATTTATTTTTATTTTTTTAATTGCATGCTACACTAATTTAATTGTATAAATTGAAATAGCAAAAGAGTCTAAAGAGATCTTGGAGAGAGATCGGTTCCTCAACAAAGGTGTCGACTGGGTCAAAGTCGATGCCAATCACTCTAATTTTGACTGACGCGGAGCTAAACGATCTCTCTCAAGATTGCAAATGGCTGCACACTTGTGCATCTCGTCTGCGTGAGGAGGACACAATCATTCTAAACCTGCAGAAGGACCAATTCTGCTTTTTAGAAAGCCCGTTTGTAATTATTGGTTCTAGTGACATTGGGCAATTTTTGAGAGGAGAGATGCTGAACGTAGCTCTTATCCATGTCTACATGAGGTGATGCTCATTATCTTACAAGTTAGGCATTGTTGTTTAATTGTTTTAATAACCGAATTACTAACAAAATTTTCTTATTCGTTAGTTTAGTGCGGCTTACGAGGAGCTAAATTCTTGCGAACCTCCAATAAAAATTGGATGGTTTTGTCCTGAGTCAATTTCGGGTACTAAATGTGTAAATGATCTAGATGACGTCAGAGCATACATTGAGACTATTTAAACTAATTCCCTTGCATCTAAACACACGTTCATTCTGGCTCCATATACGGAAGAGTAAGTTTTATTTTTGAAATTGAACTTATCTTTTGATTTTTAAAGTCACCTAATCTCTAATTTGTTGATTTTAAATTTGTATTTTTAGTTTGCATTGGATACTTTTGGTCATATGTCTTTTAACGAACACTGTGCACGTCTTCGACTCATTACAAAAACCTCAAAGCCCGCCTCGCAACACAAAATTCAAAGCGTTGATGAATGCGTCGTAATACTAATTATTTTACCAATTTGATTTAATTAAGTGTTATACATATATATAAATAGTATTACTTTTCCCATGCGTTTCAGCACAATGAAAAAAGTGCGTGGACAAATGGGATCTACATCCAGAGCCACATTTCCAAAATGGACAGCAATAAAGGTACACAAATTCGATTTTATGCGCTTTTTAAGCTTTTTTGACACTTTTGCGCATAAAATAGCTCAAACTTGGTTTGTTTTGCACGAAACTTGGCACAAAACACTATTTGGTATATATTATTGTGTTGAAGTGAAAATCAAAGTCATATGCTAGAAATTACGTGTTACGTTGCGATTTTATGTGTTTTTAAGCGTTTTTGGCACTTTTGCGCATAAAGTAGCTCAAACTTGGTTTGTTTTGCACGAAACTTGGCACACAACACTATTTGGTATATATTATTGTGTTGAAGTGGTTAGAATTGAAAATCATTTTCATATGGTAGAAATTAGGTGTTAAGTTGCGATTTTATGCGTTTTTAAGCGTTTTTGGCACTTTTACGCATAAAGTAGCTCAAACTTAGTTTGTTTTGCACGAAACTTGGCACACAATACTAATTGGTATATATTTTTGTGTTGAAGTGGTTATTATTGAAAATCATAGTCATATGCTAGAAATTACGTATTAAGTTGCGATTTTATGCGTTTTTAAGCGTTTTTGGCACTTTTGCGCATAAAGTAGCTCAAACTTGGTTTGTTTTGCACGAAACTTGGCACACAACACTATTTAGTAAATATTATTGTGTTGAAGTGGTTAGAATTGAAAATCATTGTCATATGGTAGAAATTACGTGTTAAGTTGCGATTTTAAGGGTTTTTAACCGTTTTTGGCACTTTTGCGCATAAAGTAAACTTGGTTTGATTTTGATGCGAAACCGGGGCTGATTAAGGCCTTGGTTATGCAAGGATTAATGTTGTGCGGAAGCTTTGATTAATGACACAGACAAAAACTACAAATGATCATGAAAAGAACACGAAACAACCACACAAAAAAAACACTTAAGACAATTCTGATCTAGCAAACTGTCGAGTAGCCCTCCTTCAGCTCAACTTCTAGGAGTCCACGGGGATTGTTAGAATGGTTTTAGGACCTTGATAGCTAGATCCAAGTAGCAAGATTCCATTTCCACTTTAGCCTAGGTCTTGGATGCATAGTTTTGGTCTCCACGTGTCGTGCAAGGTGGTCTGGTCGCTAGCCTAGGTCTTGGATGCAGCCTTGTGTGGGCTCCTTTGGTATCTTCATTTGATACAACCACATTTGTATCAGATTTGCACGAAACTTGGCACACAAAATTATTAGGTATATGTTATTGTGTTGAAGTGGTTAGAATTGAAAATCATTGTCATATGGTAGAAATTACGTGTTAAGTTGCGATTTTATGCGTTTTAAAGCGTTTTTTGCACTTTTGCGCATAAAAACTTGGTTTGTTTTGCACGAAACTTGGCACACAACACTATTTGGTATATATTATTGTGTTGAAGTGGTTAGAATTGAAAATCATTGTCGTATGCTAGAAATTACGTGTTAAGTTGCGATTTTATGCGTTTTTATGCGTTTTGGGCACTTTTGCGCATAAAGTAGCTCAAACTTGGTTTGATTTGCACGAAACTTGGCATACAACATTATTTGGTGTATATTATTGTGTTGAAGTGGTTAGAATTGAAAATCATTGTCATATGGTGGAAATTAGGCGTTAAGTTGCGATTTAATGCGTTTTTAAGCGTTTTTGGCACTTTTGCGCATAAAGTAAACTTGGTTTGATTTTGATGCGAAACCGGGGTTGATTAAGGCCTTGGTTATGCAAGGATTAATGTTGTGCGGAAGCTTTGATTAATGACACAGACAAAAACTACAAATGATCATGAAAAGAACACGAAACAACCACAAAAAAAAAAAACACTTAAGACAATTCTAATCTAGCAAACTGTCGAGCAGCCCTCCTTCAGCTCAACTGCTAGGAGTCCACGGGGATTCTTAGAATGTTTTTAGGACCTTGATAGCTAGATCCAAGTACCAAGATTCATTTCCACTTTAGCCTAGGTCCTAGATGCATAGGTTTGGTCTCCACGTGTCGTGCAAGGTGGTCTGGTCGCTAGCCTAGGTCTTGGATGCAGCCTTGTGTGGGCTCCTTTGGTATCTTCATTTGATACAACCACATTTGTATCAGATTTGCACGATACTTGGCACACAACATTATTTGGTATATATTATTGTGTTGAAGTGGTTAGAATTGAAAATCATTGTCATATGGTAGAAATTAGGTGTTAAGTTGCGATTTTATGCGTTTTTAAGCGCTTTTGGCACTTTTGCGCATAAAGTAGCTCAAACTTGGTTTGTTTTGCGCGAAGCTTGCCACACAACACTATTTGGTCTATATTATTGCGTTGAAGTGGTTAGAATTGAAAATCATAGTCGTATGCTAGAAATTACGTATTAAGTTGCGATTTTATGCGTTTTTATGCTTCTTTTGCACTAACATCTATTTTCTCTTAGTGCTTTCGACAATCTTCTAATTTCGTTGATTGCGGCTACTACACTCTCAAATACATGGATGATATCTTAAAATCCGTGAAGGAGGTTGGAGTCAAAAACATAGATGTCGTAAGTATTTGTTACGTTATTAAATTATTTTTATTGGTAAAATCTAATGTTTATTAATTTTTTAATTTTATATTATATTATAGGTTTTATACGACATTCCGAGGGAAACACGCCCTCTGAGAAGTGGAGAGATGCGCGAATTAAAACACAAGATTGCCGCGTATCTTGCTAATTTTTGTCCTTGATAAATTGTAATTAGTACAGATTTTTTAGGACTTTAATGAATATTATTATATATATATATATATATATGTACGTACATAATATTATGTTATATATACGATCGAGAGTTTTTTATTACAAAGAGATTATTGGTGAATATTTGTGATTGTCATTGGATTATTATTGGATTAATCATTGTTATTACATTGTACATTATTATTGGATTAATCATTGTTATTACATGGTACATTATTATTGGATTATTATTAGTATAAAACGAAAAAAGAAAAAAAATAATAGCTATTTGCTGCGGTTTTGGGGGCTGACCGCAACAAATAAAGCCCTTTTTTGCTGCGGTTTTAAACCGCAGCATTTAAAATAGGCCATTTGCTGCTATCATTATTGCTAGGGGCCAAAACCGCAGCAAATAATGGCCAAGAAACCGCAGCAAATGAGGTTTTTTGCACTAATGATTGGATATTAGAAAAAACCCTAAAATAAAAAAAAGCATAAAATAAATAAACTTCTACCTTAGAGCAATCTTAGTATATCCTAGAATACTTTAATAGTGTTGAATCGGCAAAACACGAAGTGATTTGAGAGCTTCAAGAAGGTTTAAGGGGGTTTTTTTTGAAGGAAATATTGTTTTTTTATTAGGGTTGATTAATTTGGAATAATGAAGGGAAAAAGACCATCTATTTTTTAGGTTGTGTCTGTTCGCTCGCTATTAGAAACACGAACAGAGGAACTAATCAAAAAAAAAAATCAAACTCCTTTATTTGCCATTATTAGCAGAGAACAAAGATGTCCATTTTTTTTACCATTTTCTCTGTTGTTTGATATTACTAACAGTGAACATAACCTTTACCTCATGTTTGTGCTAGAGACGCTAAATTTGTGAGTTAAATTATTCCCAAACTTAGTTTTTGAATTTTACTAAAAAATGTATTTATTTAGTTCAGATTTTCTATGGTGAACCAATAATTTTATTCCATTGAGTTATTTAATATTTTTATTAGTATGTATACTTTCTGTAATTTAGACAGGTTGTTGCATTTTCAGCGGCCATGTAAGCAATGGTCCATCAATAATTTATTATTCCATTTATCAGAAACTCTGAGAGAACGACATGTGATATTTTTTTAGTTGTATGCTGATATGATATGTTATGATATGATATGATATATGATACGATAATATGATTCATTAAACTAAATTATTAACATTAAATTAAAAACCAAATTTCATTTTCTCTTGATGAATTTATCTTATTACAACTCACAATGCTCTTTTGGAACTTTAAGTTATTACTACACATTTTATTATTTGCTAATAACTATGCATCTAAATATAGGGTTTTAGATCTAATTAACAACATTTTTTACAAGTCTATATATTTAGTTTGACCTAAGAAGATATACATATTGTTATCTTATACAATAAAGTGAATACCAAGCAATATCTCCTTCATTTATTTTATTTATTTTACATTATACAACGACATAGCATTAATCCTAAAAGATTACGATCGACTAGATGAACCGATTTATCAATTTCAATGGTTGTCCACATGGATTTTTCTTCTCCATTCATTGTGATTTTCAACCATCTCCATTTGAAAGTCTAGGTCATTCATATCCTTTTTAACTCTTGTCCTCCAAGTCATATTTGGTCTTTTTCGCCCTCTTTTTAACACTTTCAAAGTCTAGCTTTCGATCTTTCTTATTGATTTGCTGATACCCCGTTTTCGCACATGTCCAAACCATCTTAAACAATTCTCTTTCATCTTTTCCTTAATTTTTGCAACTCCTAAACTCTTTCATGTATCTTCATCTCAAATTCTATTTTTCTAGGTATGCCATTCATCCATTGAAGGATTTATATTTTTGCTACTTCCATCTTTCTCCTATAATTCTTTCTAAAACACAACATTCTAATCTATATAGTAGCGTCGATCTAATATTTATTCAATAAAATTTATCCTTTATTTTTAAGGGCACACTTTGGTAGCATAATATTCCAGTAGCCGCTCTCTATTTTCGTTACACACACTTAGTTCTATGGGTCGAATCTTGTTGGATGTCCCCACTACTTTGAAATATAAGCCTAAGGCATTTGAAGCATCTACTTCAAGCGATTTCTTTCCTTCTAGCTAGCTTCACAGTGGCTTTTGTTACCTCGTTTGTGCTAAAATAACACTAGATGTACTTAGGCTTAGCAAAACTATTTGATGATCCGAATATCCGATAATTCGATCCGATATCGAATTCAAATCTTTAGATATCCGATTCGAAATTTGAATTCTGAGATTCAAAAATTCAAATATCGAATACGGATTTGAAATCATTTTATGAGATTTTGGATATACGAATACTCGTCATTTTTTAATAGTCAGATATCTGATATCGGACATCTGACATTATTTCGGATAGTCGGATATCAGATATCCGCATGTTATAAGTAAACTTTCGAGATTCATAAGAAAATTTTTTTTATAATAAATCATTTCAACTAAATTTAGATATTGGATATTAGATATTTCGGATATTCGATTGGAAGTTTTCAACTTATCCTCATTGGTATCATATCGAAAGTCTCAGATATTCGAGTTGGATCAGATAAGATATCGGATATGTTAGTTTTGGATATTGGATATCCAATCCAACTGCATGTTTCGGATCGAGAATCTGATTATGCTCACCCCTGCATGTACTTTGTCAAGGTCCGACTTAATTAGAAATTTCGTAACTCCAACTCATGTCTCCATCATTCTTGATTAGCATTTATCCTCTCTCTAGTCAGATCTAGCAAAATAATTTAATCAGAAAATACCATCCACCAAGGCGTTTCTTCTTATATCGAATGCATTATCTCATCTAAGACCACTGCCAATATTTAAATAAGTTTGGTAAATATAGATGCTTACTAAGCTAATACTTTCTCCGTTTGATCTTGTTTAATTCGTCTCAATGTAATGATTATTAATAAAAAATTTTTATAATTTTGTATTATATATAATTAGATATATTAAAATTAATAAAATACATGAAAAAAAAAACGTTGCATTATTTTAAAATGAAAGTAGTATTACAGGCTGAAATAGTACTACCTTCTGAGAAAACAATGAATACAATGAGTACACTACTAACTACTCTCCAACCATTATGAAACACAAATTTTTAAAGGACGGAAAAATAAACAAACAAACTGAGCCACAAGCTTGAATAACACCTCTACATGTATGATGTATGATGTATGTAATAAAAACAAACAACTTAAACAAAGGATTGAAGGTGGACCCCTTAAACAAAAAGTGTCTTGTTTTCTCCTTCAATCTCCATACTCCAACCATGAATTTCCTCCAATGAACCCATGCTTTGAACTTCATCCTTACACTATACTTTCTTCTTCCCCTTAGAAAAATATTCATTTCACAATGAAAATGGCCTTACTTTCTTCATCTTCAACCCCATCTAAACTCCCAGCTATCTCTTCTCCTATTTCCAAATTCCACAATCTTAGCCAAAAACCTTATCTTTTTCTTCTTTCTGGTGGAAAACCCAGAAAAACCCACCTTTTAGTTTCCCCTCTTAGAGTTTCAGCTTCTGATAATGGAGCTGGGGTTGTAAGTTCTTCTACTGCAACTATTGTTGCTGAGGAGAAGGTTCTAGAAGCTTCCGAGGAAAAAGTAAGTGAGAATTCTTTACCTAAAGTGGAAAAGAAAGAAGTAGAGGAAGATGTGACTCCTGTTAAAGTTGATGGTGAGGAAGTGAAGAAATTTGAGAACCCAAAATGGGTTAATGGAACTTGGGATTTGAAACAGTTTGAGAAAAATGGTACCACTGATTGGGATGCTGTTATTGATGCTGGTTAGTTCTTAAATTTTATATGTTCTTGTCAATTTTTGGATCTCAAGTTTTTATCTTTATAATTTGTTGTCTGTTCTTGGTATATTTATATCTGATATTTGTGATTCCTGTTGAATTTGATGGTATACTTGTTCATCTCTGAATTGGAGTCATATTAAGTAGTTAATCTTGGTTTGCACATTTTTGGAGTGTATGAAATCTTGGGTTAGCTTAACATATTGAGTAATGAAACCAAATTTCTTGAATATTCAAACCTGGTTCGCAGTTGATATACTCTATTGATGTACTTAGATATACAGATGAGCAAATTCTTTAATTGGATATACAGATGAAGTTCATTGAAGATGCAAAAATGAAGAGTTCTTCAGATGTAACCCATATGTGATTACACATGAAGAATTAGGGAGAGTTTGACTATCATATATACTTGATGGGCTATTCCTCCTAATACCAATTAGTTTTATGATGGAACTTCCTCGGATTTGTATACTGTCAACTCTCCTATTGTGCCATTGTGCGGGTTTGTTGTGTATAAGCCCACTAAAAATCTATCAGTGCCATTACCAAGGGCCTATGGAAACAAACTCTTTGTTATCACCAACAAGGGTAAGTTACATATATTTGATCCTTCAAGCCCCGTCACTTAAAGGCATTGGTGTGATGGTATGTTGTTGTTATAAAAGAAGCTTTACGATTTCTTGTGTCTTGCTTGTGATCCGGAAGTCTTGACAGTTTATATGATTCTATTTAATGACAATGAGACATCAAGTGTCATCTCGATATCAAAATACTTGGATAACGAGTTTTCGACAATGTTTTTCAGAGGCAAGGAGGAGGAAATGGCTCCAGACCTACCCAGAATCAACCAGTAATGATGAACCTATAGTGTTCGACACTTCAATCATTCCATGGTGGGCATGGATTAAGAGATTCCACCTTCCTGAAGCTGAGCTTCTTAATGGTTTGTTTCTATATTTGATGCACAGCCAATGTCTGGTTGTAACAGCTGAGGAGCTCATTTAACTGATTTCAATCTTTGTTTCGGTTGGCAGGTCGTGCTGCAATGGTCGGATTCTTCATGGCTTATTTTGTGGACAGCTTAACTGGTGTAGGACTCGTCGACCAAATGGGCAACTTCTTCTGCAAAACCTTGTTGTTTATCGCTGTTCTAGGCGTGCTGCTCATCCGAAAAAACGAAGATCTAGATAACTTAAAGAAGCTACTAGAAGAGACGACTTTGTACGACAAGCAATGGCAAGCAACATGGCAAGAAGAGAGCAATGCTGCATCCAAGAAAGATTAGCCTTTCTAGCTTATCAGATTTTTCTTCAAAATATCATTTTGTTTGTATTTTAAGGTTAGGATTCTTTAAATATTGTATCCATGAAGAATTGGTTAGCACCTTATTTATGTTTAATACTATAATTTCATGCTGAATTTTGTATCATTCAGCATATTTGTAACTGCAAGAGATAGAGCATTGTTTGCCTTAGTAGTGTATGTATAAAACTTGTGGCTGGAAGCAACTATCTATCATTTTGCTACATCTCCTTTTGCATTACTGAATATACCAATTTAGACAATAGTCATTAAAATTGCAAACCTAGTAACAAACAGACTCAAAATTCTAACAATGGAAGGGCAACGGTATATAATAAACATCATAATGTCGACTAGAGCTGTTCATGGGTGGGCTACCTGTCAGGCTTGACCCATCCGGCTCGAAAAACGGGCGGACATGGACAACGTTTTTCAAAAAAAATTTAAGTTTAGACGGGTAATACCCGCCCGCCAAGATAAATGGGCAGGTAGTGACACCAAAAAAATACCTGCGGGTATACCCCGCTTAGTTTAATATATTATTTATTAAATAATTAATTTATTATTTATTAAACTAAATACTACATGACCCATACCCAACTTTAGTAATTAGTACTCATACCCAACTTTAGTTTATTACTCTTGTACTAGTCCTATGGTTTGCTTCTTTTAGACTTTAAAGTTTCTAATTCTACCGTCTATTTCAATATTCATGTAATTTGAGACTTTATATATATTTTAAGTATTTTAGACAATATATTGTATTTTAATTGTTATTAAAACTTAACTTTATAATATGATTTATTTTGAATTTTTATATAAGAAATACCCGCGGGTCTAGCCCGCTTTAAAAATGGGCGGGTAGCGACAATAAAATATGCCTGCAAATGCGGGCGGGCTATTTAATATGAGCCCGCGGGTAGAATTTTTAGGTACTACCATGTCCGCTACCCGCTCAAGCCCGCCTACGAACAGCTCTAATGTCGACTAATGGGTACTTTTGGCTTTTATATTATATTCGTAGGTGTTGTAAATGGTGTGAAAAATAATTAATGGATTTACACCTATGTGAATGCATTTAATGTATTGTAGGTAGAACTTGTTTATAAATATGCAAGTTTAAAAAGTAAAAAACACAATTTTAAATAAAATTTTTATCTATTATCTCTATTCCCTCTATTCTTTTAGTCGGAAAGTAAATATTTAGGAAATAATATTATTATGTTATTATTCTCTTCATTTAGTTTCCTAGATTAGTTTTTCCATTCTTGTATAAATAGGGGCTATTGTCTTTTTGATTATTTAATAGAAACCAAGTATTCAAAACCCGAAACCATCATTTCTACTTTATTATTCCGCATTATTAATTTCTTCATTATATCAAAGTCGATGATATTTTCCGGCGACCTATAACCTGACCCTTGTCGGAGTATAAAAAAATTACTTCAATAACCGAAACAAACATAAACCATGATTTCCGTGGTAGACACGTTCAACCTCGAACTGGTTTTTCCGGCACACAGCCCCGTCAACAGAGTTGGGCAATTCACCCAGCTTCACAAATATTCCAACACCAAACCCAGATCTCAAAATAAAGAGGCAAGAACCATCTTTTTTCTTCTTGCTCCGGTGCAGTTCATTAACTTCCGACGACAAGATAACAATCCTCACCCTTACTTAAAAACATGGTCATATGGGAGGGGTAATTGGAATTTAAAAATCAGAAAAAATAGGCCAAATTCAACCGAATTAACATTTGGCTATGGAGGTAAATTGCTCTCAAAGGATAAGAAAACCTGATGTGGAAACTAGTGGGACTAGTTTAACAAAAATGAGGCGAACCCAAATGGAATACTTAGAAAGAAAAGAAATGTGTTTGGTTTAGAAAGAAAGATGGTAAGAAAGTGGTATATGTATGTAGCTATTTTTTGAAGTTACGAAAAATAACAGTTTTTTGTTTGAAATAGCTTTCAAGAGTTTGAAAACGATTCCAAAATTTTCTGGTTAAAAATTCAGGATTTTCAAAGATATGGAAAAACAACTAAACGAACATTTGTTGTTTGATAAGGAACACTCACTTTAATCAAACGAAGGATATGTAAGCAAAGAATACTCACTTAAACTTACTAGGTTGTAATATCAAATTAAGAACACTCAACTCAAATTAGAATATTACGAATCAAAATGTATGGAACTCTCAGAAACATTTTAATCTCATCAAATTTAAGAAAAACTCACAATTTGGATAAACATTAAATACTTAACAAAAGTATATGAATAAGAAAAGTTTCACAACTTTCATTGAAATTTCGATTTTTGTTCATGTCGTGTATTCTATTGCATATATTCCATTCATCAATTATTCCTTTATATAGGCTTACAAAGCATATGAAAAATCAGAAATTAAACTAAACATTTACTTAAATACAAACCATTCAAGTAATTACATAAAGACACACTAAAATCCTATGTAAACTTGCTAGAATACTTAGCATTTAGGATGCTAAATCAAAAGACTATTACATAGCCATAAATGGCTCTTATTTTTTCTAATAAAAATTAGGAATAAAAGACTTTAAAAATCCTACCATTGAATGGCTTCTTTTATCCCTTGTTGATGATAAAAAACGTAGCCCAAAAATCGTGACATTTGGATTCTTCTCTGATCAGTTTAAATGTAACAACCGTTTTTTTTAAAATAATAATAATAATAAATAAACTTCAGAAAAATAAAAAAATAAAAATAAAAAAATAAAAAAATAAAAATCCTCCCTCTAAACCTTATAACTAACCTCACTTACCTCTTATAAATTAAACCAATAACCCTTAATTTTCATTCACATTATTACTCACATTTCCTTTTTCTCCTACAAACTACTTCCTCCATCTCCCATTTGTGTAAAAGTCAAGTCAAGAAAACGCAAGATTTCGATATTAGCGACAGTGGATTCTTAGACCGAGATTATTAGGAGCGTACATTGTCTAGGATCGCGTGACAAGGTAATTCTCAATGTCCATCTAATTAGGACTATCCCGTTAGTATTATGTGCTAAGTGATAATTAATGTGTTTAAATGGGTGCATGATTTGATATGACATTATTTTATATGATGTTATGTTTTATATATTCTCAAATTATATTTACTATTATTTTTTTGGTCAAACTTGAATTTATAATTTTTATTTCGATAAAATTTTTATTATTATTTTGATAACGAAATTAGATATGATTTAATTGGAAGAGAAATATTTGTGATATTAATTCCTATTGCCACCAATTGATGTTAAAATGGTGATTTGGAAAATGAGATTTCAGTTGAATATTCTTGAGATATATTTTCGTTGGGAAAATTTATGATCCTAAAATAAAATAAATAATGTATGTTTGATTATATGTTTGTGTGCTCGCGACTAATTATAAAAATCTATTAAATCATGTAAAGTGTAACTCGAGGGAAATGAAGCTCTTATATTTGTTGTGATCCAAGTATAAGGGTGATGAACAGGTTGCCCTGTTTGGTTAGTATAGATGCCGACAGGTATTATTATTATTATTTCTGATACTTGATACGATGTTTGGTCTTCCGTCTATTTGTTGTGATCCAAGTAGAAGGGGTGTGCACACTAGGGTTCCCTGAGACTACTCTGCTGACCTTGAATTATTTGGGGTGACGACCTCTTGATGAAGTAGGTATAGGGGTAAAGCCTCGGCCTACTGGCGTTCTCGTTCTCTCAAATTAAAAATTGATTAAGTGTTTGTCATTATTAAATATCAAATTAATAAATTGGTTTATGTGATATTACATATATTGTTTTCTCACATTGTTTTCTTTTAAACTCAGTTATATATTATTTTTTAAAATTATTTTCAATTTGATTATATTTTATTTTCTTAAAATCATTTTCAAACTTAATCGTTTTACGGGATGGAGTTGGAATTACTCAATTTTCTTGATTTTGGGAGTTTTTCCCTTGTTTTTTTTTTTTTGCATTCTTATGTTGCAGGTTATCGATTGCATGGGAATTGTGGAGTGCGGATCACTTAGAAATATAGCCTTTATTAGAGTCGTATTTCAATTTAAATTTATTTTAGTTGTTTAAATTTTATATGGACACAGATTACGTTTCAGTCTTTTCTTATGTTGTATGACCCTTTGTTGGGTTTAAAATTATTAAGTTATTTCTTAGTCGTTAAGCCTTACATTTATTTTATTAGAAATAGATGTGGCGGTAACACTCCCATGACTAGGTTTTGGCTCATGTTTTTCATTAAAGGTGTTTTCAAAAGTCCGACCTATTCTAAGGGTGTTACATTAAAAGCCTTGAATGACCTTTCCAGCAACCATATGAATAAAAAATAGAACGATTTTGAATGCTTACCTTAGATGCTCTTACCCATAAAATAACATTGATGAAATAAAATCACTCTTGAATTAGCCATATTGAATTACCAAATGAATGGTGGAAATTGAAGTTGAAATCAACAAAAAACCCTCATTAAAACCGTGAGCAATTATTCCCATAAAAGAATAAAACGTTGCCTTTTGGATGCTCTTCTCAATGATTATCACAATGAAATGAATGGACAATATTACTACAGCCATTGAAATGAATGATAAGAGCAGTAAGCCAGGAATCGTGTGATTTAAGACAAAACTCATAGTTGTCTTAATTAGCCTTTCAAACATTTTGCAGAATAGTCACCAGCAGTAATTACTCAATTCAATTCTTTGATATATGACTATAAAGGGAATTATTCTCTTTTGTAAACTATTCATATTCAAGGCAAGAAAATTACCCTATTCAATTCAGATTTATTCACCCATAAATCACCAACTTAATTAGCAAATTAATCATCCAATTGTCTTATATGCATGCATACCAATTTAGGTAACTTTTGTGGCTAGAATAACACCTCAAACTTATGTTATCCTTAAGAAAATCGTGGCTTTTTATAAATCACCAAGGATAAATTATTATGGTACCATTCCTTACAAATATTCGAGTAATCCCATACCCATGCAATTCGAATGGACCATGCAAGTATCTTCAAAAGTGACTTCAATAATGACTTTGAGTAGACCAAGACTTTGACCCCATTTTTGACCTTCTTGACATTGACTTCGAATAATCCCAACATAAATGAGTTTAGTTGGACCTTTTTTAGTCATGAAAAGTCTTTCCATGAAAAATAAAAAAGTGGTCATGATGGATTTTACATCAAAACCACTGGCTAAATTTTATTTGATAATGAAGAGAGAATGAGTTTGAAGGTGGGAGAAGAAATCATGGTGTTAATCTTGGCATGTCAACCGAAAAAGAAGGAAAAATAGGAGGGGTTGTGAGGTGTCATCCAAAAGGGAAAAAAAAGAAAGAAAAAAGGGTAAAATTGAAAAAGAAAAGTGGGAGGGGTAGTTGTTGTGTGGTGTCCTACGTAGGAGAAAAAGAAAGAAGGGAAAAAGAAAAAAGGGGCAGTTTTCATTTTTTTCTTAATTAAATGAAAAAGTGAGACAAACTCATTTTCCTTGAATTTTTGATTGTGGGGCAACATATACCATGACCTATGATCCTTCTGATATTATTTCTCCCACTCCTACAAATCAGACCCATATTCAAACGGCCAATGGAGAATGTGTTGGTATTATTCAGGTCGATACTGTTGATATTTCTCCCTCGATTCACTTAAAAAATTATCGCTTAATTCCCAATCTATCCCATAAGTTGTTATATGTTAGTCAATTGACTAAACAACTTCATTATACTGTTCTATTGACTTCCGATAGTTGTATTGTGCAGGATGCTCAGTCTGGGGTAATCATTGGACGTGGTCCTGAATCAGGAGGTTTGTACTATATGCATGAGACGACTCAACAAAGTCAAACTATGCTTACTCGTGGGTGCGCTACTCATCAACTATGGACGTGGTATCGTCGCTTGGGTCATCCTTCTCTATCTTACTTAAAACATTTATTCCTTTCTCTTAAAAATACTGTCATGTCCTTAGATTGTGAATCTTGTGTCTTGCCGAAAAGTCATAAACACTCATATTTGCCTAGTCTTTCTCAATCTACCAGCCATTTTCTTTGATACATTCTGATTTGTGGGGACGTGCACCTAATTCTGCTACTCATAATTTCTCTTATTATGTTTTATTTGTGGATGATTATACTCGTATGAGTTGGGTGTATATTTTGAAACAAAAATCTGAAGTTTCTTCAGTTTTTGTCACCTTTTATAATATGCTTCAAACTCAATTTCATGCTCAACCAAAAATATTACGTTTTGATGATGGGGGAGAATACATTAATTCAGCCATAAATAAAACAATTTCCTTTAGACCATTGAATGCTTCACCAAACTTCTTGCCCTGACACACCACAATAAAAAATGGGATTGCTAAACGCAAAAACCGGACCTTACTTGAAATCACCCGAGCTCTTTTGATAGAGTCTCATGCCCCAATTTCTTTTTGGCCTGAAGCAATTGCTATATCTACTTATGTCACCAAACGTCTTCCTTCAAAACCCCTACAATAAAAAACTCCCCTTCAAACCTTGGGATCTTTTGTCTCTCTTCCCTCTTCTCATTCCTTACCACCGCATATCTTTGGGTGTGTTGTTTATGTTTATCTTCTAAACAAACCAGAACCAAACTTGAACCTCAGGTAATTGAGTGTGTTTTTCTTGGCTATGAGGTAAATCAAAAGGGATATAAATTTTTTGACCCTCTACAAAATTGGATGTATACTGCAATGGATTGTGATTTCTTTGAACAATCCTACTACTATACCCAGCCTGGTCCTCTAAGGGAGACAGCTAGTGATGACCTAAGCTGGCTAATATACTTAGTGATGATTGATCAGGACCCAAAAGAGGAGGTAGGTGAGACAACCGATGTTGTTTTTGAAGTCATAGTATCTCCTCTTCAATTCACTCCAATCTCTTCTGACGAGCACCCAATTGAACAAGAGGTAACACCTGAACCCATAATTGATATATCTGATAATGATGGGCCTAGTGTTGATATTTTTAGTAGATATGAGTTACCTCCCAGAAGTAAAAGAGGTGTTCCTCCTAAGAGATATGATCCGGAGTGTAACACCCCGATATTTTTCGATATATTAAATGATTTGCTAGTAATAATATTATTATTATTCTTTTTAGAAGAATATATTTTCTTTTTATTATTTATTTTGTTAGTGGGTTAGATCATGAGATTTCAACTTTTAAGGCAATTAAAATCATTTTAGGCCCAAACCTTTTCCTAATCTATCTTTAATTTCAAAAAAAAAAATAAAAAAAAATAAAAATAAAAGAGGGATTTGAATCAATTTGGCCGGCCATATGGGGAAGTTGGGGGATTTGTAACCTCTTGAAGAATATTGAAAGATAAAGAATAATTGCCTTCCATACTTATTGCCTTAATTTCCTTAATTCCTTTATTTCCTTAATCTCCTAATTAACTTACATCTTTTCATTTCAAACCATTTGCAAGTAAGAAAACACTCCCAAAACACTCTATTCCTCACGCCTAAATCACCTTGGTTCATCAATTTTGGTGTTTTCTTCTTGTGCAATTGTGAGTAATTCTTAATTTAGTTTTTATTTTTTAAGTTTTAATTTAAATTTCTATGATTTATATGTGTGTTATTTTATAGTTTATGATTTGTTCATGATTTAAAAATTCATGTGTGAAAGTATGATGTATTTTTCTATCTAGATTAATGTATGGTTTTTAGGGTTTTAGATATGTTTACATATGTGTGAGAATTTGTTTGATGGATGATTGAAAATATATATATATATATATATATATATATATATATATATATATATATATATATATATATATATATATATATATATATATATATATATATATATATATATATATATATATATATATATATATATATATATATATATATATATATATATATATATATATATATATATATATATATATATATATATATATAATGGATGCTCATAGAAAAAAATGTATGTGGTGTTAGAAATTTATTTATTTTTGATTAATAGGAGGAATTTATAATGTTGGTAGAAAAAAAGAAATATACATGTAAATATGTGATGTGTATGTGTGCATACAATTGTGTAAAAAGAATTATATTGAGGAAAAAAAAAATAATAGTTCATTAAAATTTATTTATGTAGATAATCATGAAAATTATGTAAATTTTGTTGTTTAGATTTAATAGGAAATAAAGCATTGAAATTTATATTTTTGTGATAAAAAAATGGAATGACAAAATCCCGTACGTTTTGAAAATGGTGAAAAAAAATGTGTTTTTGGAACATTTTTGGCTTTGAAATTAAGTTAAAAATACTTATACTATGTTATAAATTATGGAATTTGGTACCCGGGGGTTTTGACGCCTTCCGGACGCAACGGTGAAGTCGCATTTTCAGTTTGACAGTTTTAAGTTGAGTTTCTGGACAGATTGTGTAGGCTGTCCTGTTTTGTGTGTTTACCATGTTATAGTATGTGATGGATGTTCATGTTGTGTGTAGTATTCTAGGTATGTATGTAATTGTATGTGTGTGTTATGGATGATTTGAGGAAAATGTGTATGTGTGCTTATTTCCCGAATACGATTGAACCTTGTAGGAAGTCGATTCGTGACCGAGAATTGATTAAGACGCTTGTGAGTTGGTTATCTTGCTTAAGGTATGTGTTGGCCTCTTAGGTTTTGATGATGACTTCACTTCTAAATAAACAAACATGTTTTAGAGATTGTTTTGTAGGTGAATATCCGATGTTGTTAATCGTTGATGAAGCCTATGACTTGGTTCGTGGAAGTTGTACATGTCTCAAATATCCAAGAAGTTGGACAATTGCTTTAGAAGTCAATTTACTGTTCCTAGAGTTAAAGTCCTGACGAAAGTTGTAGATGGAGACAGTGCGCTGTTCCCCACGATACAGGTCTGAAGAAGACATTGACTGGAAGTCACGAAAATTACGTTTTCTGTTTTTAGTTAATGTAAAAGGTTAAAAGTTTAATTAGTTGCTTAATTAAATTAATTTATTAATTGGCAAAAAGTTTTTTTTTTTAAACGCCTAAAAATATGGAGAAGACTTATTCCTCACTTTGAATTAGTCTCCTATAAATTCGGACACCCAAGAGATTTATTCTCTACTTTGAACAAGTCTCCTATAATTTAGGATTTTCCTAGTGACTCATGTACTATTAACCGAACAAGAAAACCGCAGTCATTTTTCCACCTCTACTTTCAATAACTTCCCAATTTTCTTTGGGAGCAAGTAAGTAAATGGAAGTTATGGGGTGAGTGCACTACATGGAAATCGTGGGTTGAGTGCACTGACGGCTGTTCCCTTTATAAACGAGGGAAGCTACGCTCAACCGATATCCATCTAAGAGTGTCCTTAAGGTGAGATCAAAATAAGAAAAATATTTTGTTCATGAATTTGCCAATTAATTCATTATATTTTTCTTGAGCAACTACTTAATTTTAATCTTCTTAAGAATTGACCTTGTAAGGGTAATTGAGTGTTTTTGTTGTAACTAGACTTAAAGGAAGTCTAGGGGAATAGAGAAGCTTCAAGAGAAGCGTGAGAAGAGAAAGAAAAGGAGAAAAGAAGAGAAGAGAAATAGGCCTAGAGTAGAGAAGCTTCAAGTGAAGCATATTTGTTTTATGTAATTATAATTGATTGCCTAAAACATAGTGAGAATTTTGAAATCCCGGGGGGTCGTGGTTTTTCCTTCTTATTAGGCCAAGAAGGTTTCCACGTAAAATCTTTGTCTCCTTTTATTATTTTTCTTTTCGTTTTTGAGTTTAGCTTTTGTTCTTTACTTGATACAATTCCGCAAAAATTAGAGGCAAAAATCTTAAACCTAATACACAACAATTCACCCCCCTCTTGTTGTATTCGATCATCTATTAGCATTCCTACGATTGGTATCAGAGCCCTGTTCCTCTTTAAATCAGGAAACCCTGAGAGCAGTATTCTTTTCCCTGGCAAGATGTTGAAGATGAACGAACGCATGGAAGAAGGGTACTCCACGCAAATGCCACCCATGTTTGATGGGAAATTCTATACCTACTGGAAAAATAGAATGGAAATCTTCATAAAGGCCGAAAATTACCAAGTATGAAGAGTTATTAAAATTGGAGATTTTGAGGTGACGACCATAAACTCCAACAACAAAACTATTCCAAAACCAATCACTGAATACGAGAAAGAAGATTTTCAAAAGATGGAGATGAACGCTCTTGCTATTAAATTACTTCACTGTGGACTTGGTACTAATGAGCACAATCGTATTATGGGTTGCAAAACTGCCAAGCAGATTTGGGACCTGGTAGAAGTTACCCATGAAGGTACTAGTGAAGTAAAGCGATCCAAGATTGACCTGCTGATGTCCAAATATGAAAGATTCGTCATGGAACCTAGGGAGAACATTCAAGAGATGTTCACTAGGTTCACAAATATCACGAATGAATTAGTCTCTCTTGGTAAGATCATTCCCGTTGATGAACAAGTTAGGAAAATACTTAGAAGTCTTCCTCAAGACGAACGTTAGAGAGCTAAGGTCACAGCCATTCAAGAATCGAAAGATTTCACCAAGTTCAATTTGGAAGAGTTGGCTGGTTCTCTCATGACCCATGAATTGCATTTGGGAACAGCCGACAGTGCCCGAAATAAAGGACTGGCTTTAGCAGCAAAGGATCATGAAGAATCAGAAACTGATGATGAGGAGACTGCTATGTTGGCAAGAAAATTTAAAAAATTCTTCAGGAACAGCAGATATGGAAATCAAAGAAACAACAAAGAAAAGGGAACTGCTAACTTGAAGACAAATTTTGAATGCCACAAGTGTGGGAGCACTGATCACTTCATCAAGGATTGCCCTCAATGGAAAAATGAGAAGGGCAAGGGAAAAGCAAGAGAAGTTGGAAGACAATATAAGAAGGGAAACTTCAAAACTGATTTTAGAAAGGCAATGATTGCAGCTTGGGGTGATACGGAGAGCGAGGCTGAGACAGAAGCTCCAGTGGAAGAAGAAACAGCAAACCTATGCCTCATGGCATCTCATCACAGCAAGGATGAAGAGTCCAAAGAAAAAAAGGTAATGTCTTATAACTCACTTCCTAAACATCCATCTAAACTCAGTAAGAATAAATTAATTAAGTTACTCTTGGAGACACAAGAGAAATTAGATAAACAGAATATCAAGTGTCTCCAAATCAATAAAGACCTCAACTCAAACAAGGATCATGTGTCCTACCTAAATTCATTTAGAATAGATGTACAAAGCAGATTTTTTAATTTGCTGGATCAGAATATTGTTTTGAAAGAGACAATTGAAAAATTGAAACAGGAATTTATTTTTCTTAATATTGAAATAAATCAAAATAAATTGTTAGGATTAAGTAAAGATGTAAACAATATATCTACTTACATGGTTAGCACTGAATTTCAAAAGTTGAAATCAAAATTAGAATCCTATGAAATAGAAAATGAATATTTGAAAAATAAAATAAACTCAAGAGGAAAAGGGAAAATCAATGAAATTCCCAAATCGATTCTAGAAGCTAAAACAAAGAGTAAAGAGGGTCTAGGTTATGTTAAGTATGATAAAAAGAAAAAGATCTATGTTGATCTCCCTAGTAGTAAAATCTGTTCCTTTTGTGGTAAAATTGGACACCTAAAACATCAATGTATAAAGAGGGAACAGCATACCAAAGCAAATAAAAATTATGTCGAACGCATATGGATTAAGAAATGTGATTCAAGTATTGTCGACAAGGAACCCAAGGATGAATGGGTTCCTGTACCTAACCATTAAGTTGCTTTGCAGGTTCAAGTGAGGGGGAACAACTCATGGTATCTCGACAGTGGGTGTTCCAAGCATATGACGGGTGACAAATCTAAATTTCTCTCACTTGAAGCCTATGATGGGGGAACAGTAACCTTCGGCGACAACATGAAGGGTGAGATAATTGCCAAAGGAAAGGTTGGAAGGTCAAGTTCCCATGCCATTGATAACGTATTTTTAGTCGAGAATTTAAAACACAATTTGCTAAGTATTTCTCAATTTTGTGACAAAGGTAACTCTGTTAAGTTTACTTCTGAACGATGCATAATTTCTAGGAACAACACAGGAGACCCTATGCTTGAGGGAATCAGAAAAGGGAACACTTATGTAGTGGACCTGGACACTGTTCCCAAAACCAGTCTAACGTGTTTAAGTGTCATAGAAGAAGACCCACTACTTTGGCATAAGCGACTAGGTCATGCTAGTTATTCATTGATTAATGCATTAAGATCAAAAGACCTAGTTAGAGGACTACCAGCTATAAAATTTCTTAAAGAAGAAATTTGTGATCCTTGTGCCAAAGGAAAACAAGTGAGGTCATCCTTTAAATCAAAGAATTTGGTGACTACCACTAGACCGTTAGAATTAATTCATATGGATTTATGTGGACCTATGAGAACACAAAGCCGTAGTGGCAAAAGGTATGTGTTTGTTGTTGTTGATGATTATAGTAGATTCACTTGGACATTATTTTTGGTAAGCAAAGATGAAGCTTTTGATGAGTTTGTTTCTCTTGCTAATAAAATACAAAAATCTACCAATAATCAAATTGTTCACATAAGGTCTGATCATGGGAAAGAATTTGAAAATTCAAACTTCATTAATTATTGCAATGAATATGGTATAAATCACAATTTTTCCGCACCTAGAACACCACAACAAAATGGAGTGGTAGAGAGGAAAAACAGGACCTTAGAAGAAATGGCTAGGACCATGTTGATTGCTAGTGGTCTACATAGAAATTTTTGGGCTGAAGCCGTCAATACTGCATGCTATATTCTTAATTGTGTATTAATAAGACCAATCACTTCAAAAACACCCTATGAATTACTCAAAGGTGTTAGGGTGTTAAACCAAATATTTCCTACTTTCGTATATTTGGATGCAAATGTTTTGTACATGTAAATGGAAAACGAAATGTAGGCAAATTTGATGAAAGAAGTGATGAAGCAGTATTTCTCGGTTACTCATCACAAAGTAAAGCTTACAGAGTTTACAACAAAAGAACAATGTGTGTAGAAGAATCAGTTCATGTTATTTTTGATGAAACTAACTTTTCAACAAGTGAACTGGATATCAATGATGTTAAAATTGGTCTTGCTCATCTAGAGAACGATGATGAAGAAATAAAAGTGTTAGAACAAGGAACAGCAGGTGAGCAGGCAATACAAGAAGATGCAGAAGAAACTGACCAAGTTTAGGAACTGCCAGTACTCGAGGACCAGCAGACTGTTCCCAATCCAGCTGTTCCCGCAGATGAGCAGAATGAACCAGTAGCTGAACAGAATGACAATCAAGTTGCTGAACAAGAACATGCAACTGTTCCCACAAGAGAATTTGTGCCTAAACCTTGGAAATATCAAAGTTATCATCCTCTTGATTCGATTATAAGTGATATAAATAAGGGAACACAAACAAGATCCCAAATGAGAAATTTTTGTGCACACTTTGCGTTCCTATCATCACTTGAACCTAAAAATCACGAGGAAGCTTTAAAGGACTCCGAATGGGTCGTAGCCATGCAAGATGAATTGAACGAGTTTGAAAGAAATAAAGTATGGCACTTAGAACCCAAACCAAAACACAAGAAGGTAATTGGTTTGAAATGGGTATTTCGGAATAAGCTAGATGAACATGGAATAATAGTGAGAAACAAAGCAAGACTCGTGGTCAAATGGTACAATCAACAAGAAGGTATTGATTACACTGAGACTTTTGCTCCAGTAGCAAGGTTAGAGGCTATTAGAATCTTAATTTCTTTTGCTGCATTCATGAACTTTAAACTATATCAAATGGATGTGAAATGTGCTTTCTTAAATGGTTTTCTTGATGAAGAAGTTTTTGTTGAACAACCCCCTGATTTTGAGAACACCTCTAGTCTTGATCATGTCTACAAGCTTGACAAAGCTTTATATGGCTTGAAGCAAGCTCCTAGGCAATGGTATGAAAGATTATCAAAGTTTTTGATTCAAAATAACTTTGTAAGAGGAAAAATTGATAAAACCTTATTCTTTAAGAATAAAGGTTATAATATTTTAGTTGTTCAAATTTATGTTGATGATATTATTTTCGGTGCGACCAATGATTTGTTATGTAAAGAATTTGCCAACCTTATGGGCACAGAATTTGAAATGAGCATGATGGGAGAATTAAATTTCTTCCTTGGTTTGCAAATTAAACAAACTGAAAATGGTATTTTTATTCATCAACAAAAATACATAAAAGAACTTCTTAAGAAGTATGGGCTAAACAACGCTAAAACCAACCATACACCCATGGCTACAAATGTTAGATTAGATGAAGACCTAAAAGGAACTAACGTAGATCAAACAATGTATCGAGGCATGATAGGCTCCTTATTGTATCTAACTGCAAGTAGACCCGATATTTCATTTAGTGTTGGTTTATGTGCTAGATTTCAGTCCAATCCCAAAGAATCACATCTCACAGCAGTAAAACGGATTTTAAGATATTTGAAGGGAACAGACGACTTGTCCCTATTTTATCCTAAAAGTGATGTTTATGATTTAAAAAGTTTTAGTGATGCAGATTATGCAGGTGATCTAGTTAATAGAAAAAGCACGTCAGGTATGGTATAATTTCTTGGTTCATGCTTAGTTCATGGAGTTCCAAGAAACAAAACACGGTTGCATTATCCACAGCCGAAGCTGAATACGTAGCAGCAGCAGCTTGCTGTTCCCACATGCTTTGGATAAAACAGCAACTAAGAGATTTTGGTATTAAAATTGAATGCATTCCTATTTATTGTGATAATACCAGTGCCATATGTATATCTAAAGATCCAGTGCATCACTCACGAGCTAAACATATACATATTAGACATCATTTTCTTAAGGATAATGTAGAAAACAAAAATATTATATTAAAGCATGTTAACACTAATGAACAAGTTGCAGATATTCTGACTAAACCACTTCCAAGAGAACAATATGAAAAGATGAGATTGGAACTTGGTATGATCAAGCTCCACTAAAGTTAGTTGCATATATTTCCCATTGAAGCATCATGAGAATGAAAAGGTCAGGAATCAACCTCAATATCTTGATTGAAAATCAATTATTGAATGGATCAGGTAAACACTTAATAAAGTTTGTACCATGAATGTCTTCTAATTTGCATGTGTTAATCTGATCAGACCAAAGCAGTTGTTCATTATTCTCTTCATATAAAATCTCACAATATCACAATTCATCTCAATACTATCTTATTTTATTTTCATTATTTTTATTTCATATCTCTATAAAAACAGCCAACATAATCAAAAAAAAAGGGGGGAAAACGGTTTTTTCTTCACTCAAGTAATGCAAAGGGCAATAAAGAGATGGGACTTGAAGGAGTAACCGTCACTTCAATCATTTAAACCCCCTCCCTTTACGTCATAACACTACACTCCCCCAAACCTTTCTCTCAACCTCTCACTCAAGAAACCGTCCTTCTCACTTCTCTCAACACTTTCAAAAATTCAAAAATGAAATCCCCAAAATCCTCTAAATCCGGCAAGAAAACTACCAAATCCCGTACACTAGACCAGCCAAAACCACTAAGAGTAGTTCTTCCTCCACCACTACTGAATGTTGCACCACCCACACCAACAGAAACCACACAAGAATCACCCAAACACTCCACTGAACCCACAGGTACCAAAAGAAAGATTCCATCACCAAAAGGTGGTTCATCTTCTAGAGTAGTTAAGCGTTCGAAGCATGTTGATTCAAACAGTGCCGAAGAAGTTTCAAAGGAGATGACAGTAGGGTTCGGGTTGGATAAGTATTGGTATGATTCTACTCACTTTTCTAAATTGCATGACATTTTAAAAAATCAAGAATGGGAATCATTGATGTCCACTTTCAGTTACAATTCCATTTTTCCAAACCTAATGAGAGAATTTATTTTAAATTTCTCTAATGATGATGGAATGTGTTCTAGTATTGTTAAAAATGTTAAAATTTAATTTAACAGTGCTTTATTGGGGGAATGGTTTAATGTTCCCAATGTTGGTTTTGATACATATTATATTGGGTCGAAGATTGCATTTTCTGGCATCAATGAACGAACAATTCTAAAATTTTTAGGGGTTGATCAAAAGAAGGGGAAGATCAGTCACAATGTTCTGTCTCCTATGCATAAATTGTTGTACAATGTTGCTCGCAGATTCATTTTACCACGAAACTCAAAACGTAGTCAAGTGAGTTTGCGTGACGCCACTTTAACTTACTGCTTGGAAAAACATATTAAAATAAATTTTCCTTCATTGATGATCTCTCATTTATCAGACTGCATTGAAAAGAAAAGTTTCATTGGTTATGAAGGGTTGCTAACCTAGATTTTTAGAAAATTTGAGGTCCCATTGGAAGGGTTGGAGTTCCCAATGGGTCCCAACATGAAAATTGGTGCGAAATGTTTACAAAACTTGCATTTAAAATTGAATGATGAGGGGATATTGATGCATGAGGAGGTTGTAGAATTTGGATCTGAAGAAGAAGGGGCTGAAGAAGTTGAAGAGGAAAAGGAGAACAAGGAGAATAAGAAAGAAAAGGAACAATATTCTGTTCCCTCTGAAAATATTGAAACATCTGAAAAAGGGGAACAGGACGGAGCTGCAAGTAAGGGGAAAAGGAAGAACAGAATGAAGCCTTGGATGATAATGTTCCTCACAATCTCTGCAGTGATTCCAGTGATGAAGAGATTGTGTTGGCTATGAGGAAAAAGGCTAAGTCAATACAAAGGAAGAGTAGGGGGTTGGCCTTGAAACGCAAGGCTACTGTGGTTGATGAAACCACATCTGACACCATACCTAAGCCAACACCTAATGAACCTTCCTCTCCCAAGCCAGCCACTCCACCACAACATCAAATACCATCACCACCACAATCACCTATCCAGTTTACACCACCACAATCACACACTTCACCTAATATTGGTTGTACTAACTTTGACTCTGTTCCTGCAGCTTCTTCAAATTCCATTCTCTCCAAGCTCCTTGATCTACAGTCTCAATTCACTGCCTTTCAAGATGAAATTCGCGTCTCTCTTGCCTCAATTGTTGATCAACTTACCCTGATGGAAAACCGTCTTGGTGCAAAGTTGGACACTGTTGAAGTGCAGACCGAATACATTGATGAAGAAGAGACCGCCCCTTGATCCCTCTCCTCAAAATTTTAATGATTTGTTGGATGTGACACTTATCAAACAATTTCTCTTTCTGTTGTTGTACCATCTGGGGTACAACATTGTATCTGTTTGTTGAACAATTACTACATTTTCTTTTCTTGCTTTTATTTTCATGGTCTGTGATGCTTAACTCTATGCAGATTTGAATTGCTTTTCATGGAACTTACTTTCATTTGTTGTTTCTTGCTTTCATCACTGCCAAATCTATATGGTTTGTGCTGAGGTTTGATGCCCCCCAATTCTTTTTGATTGATGACAAAAGGGGAAAAAGATGCACAAACTTAAGAGAAGTTGTGAATGCACAGTCTCCATATCTTGATAGATTGATTTTGCTCTTTAATGGAAATTATTGCATACTGTGATCTGCTAAGGGCTTAAAATATCATTATCTAAGTTGATCTGTGCTGTTAAGTTTAATTGTTGTTTAATTGTTCTAAATTTTTCATATTATTTGTTAATTTGTGTTAGTTTAAACTATTTTTGTGTTAGTTTAATTATTTTTGTTATGTTTTTGTTTGGAGTAAATTGTTCTACTATGAGTGCTTGGTAAATTATATTGTAACGAGTTAATTTACTAAGTTATTTGGAGTTACTTTAATCTCTAGTATACTCTAAGAATTTTGCTTTACTCTATTTTACTTAAGTTTGTTTATAAAGTTTGTCTTCATCAAAAAGGGGGAATTTGTTGGCCTCTTAGGTTTTGATGATGACTTCACTTCTAAATAAACAAACATGTTTTAGAGATTGTTTTGTAGGTGAATATCCGATTTTGCTAATCGTTGATGAAGCCTATGACTTGGTTCGTGGAAGTTGTACATGTCTCAAATATCCAAGAAGTTGGACAATTGCTTTAGAAGTCAGTTTACTGTTCCTAGAGTTAAAGTCCTGACGAAAGTTGTAGATGGAGACAGTGCGCTGTTCCCCACGATACAAGTCTGAAGAAAACATTGACTGGAAGTTACAAAAATTACGTTTTCTGTGTTTAGTTAATGTAAAAGGTTAAAAGTTTAATTAGTTGCTTAATTAAATTAATTTATTAATTGGCAAAAAGTTTTTTTTTTTAAACGCCTAAAAATATGGAGAAGACTTATTCCTCACTTTGAATTAGTCTCCTATAAATTCGGACACCCAAGAGATTTATTCTCTACTTTGAACAAGTCTCCTATAATTTAGGATCTTCCTAGTGACTCATGTACTATTAACCGAACAAGAAAACCGCAGTCATTTTTCCACCTCTACTTTCAATAACTTCCCAATTTTCTTTGGGAGCAAGTAAGTAAATGGAAGTTATGGGGTGAGTGCACTACATGGAAATCGTGGGTTGAGTGCACTGATGGCTGTTCCCTTTATAAACGAGGGAAGCTACGCTCAACCGATATCCATCTAAGAGTGTCCTTAAGGTGAGATCAAAAGAAGAAAAATATTTTGTTCATGAATTTGCCAATTAATTCATTATATTTTTCTTGAGCAACTACTTAATTTTAATCTTCTTAAGAATTGGCCTTGTAAGGGTAATTGAGTGTTTTTGTTGTAACTAGACTTAAAGGAAGTCTAGGGGAATAGAGAAGCTTCAAGAGAAGCGTGAGAAGAGAAAGAGAAGGAGAAAAGAAGAGAAGAGAAATAGGCCTAGAGTAGAGAAGCTTCAAGTGAAGCATATTTGTTTTATGTAATTGTAATTGATTGCCTAAAACATAGTGAGAATTTTGAAATCCCGGGGGGTCGTGGTTTTTCCTTCTTATTAGGCCAAGAAGGTTTCCACGTAAAATCTTTGTCTCCTTTTATTATTTTTCTTTTCGTTTTTGAGTTTAAGTTTTGTTCTTTACTTGATACAATTCCGCAAAAATTAGAGGCAAAAATCTTAAACCTAATACACAACAATTCACCCCCCCTCTTGTTGCATTCGATCATCTATTAGCATTCCTACAGTATGTACACGCAGCGTGGTTCGCATTAGTCCGATGTATCATATAGTAATGGTATACAAAAGTAAATCATGGATATATAGTACGAATAATGTTATTCTTCGAATAAATAATTTTTATACATTGTTTTGATAAGCAGAGGTAGTATGACTTCACTAACCTTAAAGTGGACGTAGTATGACGTCAATTGGTGGAAATGAATTACTCGCGGTATATGGGGGCATTATGAGCCACCGCGGGGGTATGCATACTTAACCATAGGCACCGAAGTAAGGCGAGTGTCTATGGTAGAGACTTGCTGAGGGGTTAGCTCCCCCTAATGTATTGTCTCACTTATGGAGATTGGAGTGTACCGGCAGTATGGCTGGATAGTACAGCAGTATGGCTGACTAATCTTTACATGAAAATAATTATTCTTAATTAGCATGATCGAAGCGTACGGTTCTGTGAATTGTCAGCTATTAAATTAAAACTTACTCTTGTGTTATTATTTATTGGTATGCGACGATTGCTGACGTGTACTTTTGGTCTTAACGACCCTGCGATGATGTTGTTTCCTATCTGGGCAATGACTAGCAGTAAGTTAAGTTGCAGGTCTGGGGAGTGAGGATTGTCCCTTGGAGAAATAAATCGTTAGGATACAGAAGTCTTGATAAGAACTTCTAATAAAGTTTAAAGAATATTTGGTTTTATGAGGCGATTTCGTTCTCAAGTTGTAATAAGTAGATTTAATTTTTCGTTCTTATCCGCTGCTAAGAATTTCTTATATCTAGTAGTTCATAATAACACTAATAGAACTCGATCCGCAAGCTTCCCTTAATTTGAAACCCGTTTTAAACTGTTTTCTAACATCCCGGTTTGACTCGGATTATAGTTGTCTCGTTTTTAAAAGGTCATCTTCCCTTTTCGTACGACCCGAGTTATTCCGAGATGTTACACGGAGTTTGACTCTCAACGATCTCGGTATCCCACTAACCAAGGAAATGATGGAAATTTATCACAGACAGGAATAGCCTTCAACACCTCCCAATATTCCAATGTTCTTCCAAAAACGACTCACGAAGCTCTCTGGGATCCGAAATGGAAAAAGGGCAATGAAGGAAGAAATTTTTTCTCTTAAGAAAAATGAAACATAGGAAAAGTGTAAGTTGCCAAGAGGAAAGAAGGCAGTTGGATGCAGATGGGTATACACAATCAAATATTTGGCTGATAGTACTATTGAACCGTACAAAGCAAGACTGATAGCACAAGGGTATACTCAGACCTATGGGGTGGATTATTCTGAAACTTTCTCACCGGTGATAAAATCAACACAAGCCGAGTCATATTCTCAATAGTTGCAAACAAAGGTTGGCCACTACACCAGTTCGGTGTGTAAAAAACTTTTCTACATGGATAGATAGAGGAAGAGTTATATATGAAAGCTCCCACAGCTTTTTCTAGTGACTTTACTCCAAGAGAGGGTGTAAACTGAACAAAGCATTATATGGACTAAAACAATCTCCGAGATTCACTGCAGCTATGACAAAGTTTGGCTATAAACAAAGCAACTTTAACCATACTTTGTTCCTTAAGAGACAAAATGATCGTATTACGTGCCTAATTATCTATGTGGATGAAATGATCATTACTGGGGATGATGAAGCGAAAATATGTGCCCTCAAGAAGCAACTATCTCGATAATTTTAAATGAAAGACTTAGGACGACTGGAGTATTTTCTTGGCATTGAAGTATTGAGTTCAAGAGGAGGTATCTTCATTAGCCAACGGAAGTATATACTTGACTTGCTAGCTAAAACAGGTATGCTAGATTGTAAACCTGCAGAGACACCTATTATAGCCAATCATGGCCTTTAGATGATCAAAGGAGAAATTTTTGTAGACAGAGGGCAGTATCAGAGAATGGTAGGGAAGCTCATCTCTCTCTCACACACGACCAGACATTGCATATACAGTTGGAGTAGTAAGCAAGTTCATGCATCAACCACAGATACAACATATGACAACAATCATGAAGATCCTAAGGTACCTGAAGGGTACAAGTAGCAGAGGCATTTTATTTAGGAAAAATGATCACTCAGACCTTCTAGCTTATACTGATGCGGATTAGGCATGTGATCGAGATGATAGGAGATCTACTTTTTTGTACTTTACATTGGTTAGGGGAAGTCATATTACATGGAAAAGTAAGAAACAAAAGGTTGTTGCTTTGTCAATTGCAGAAGCAGAGTTTCATGGTATTGCAAAAGGAGTTCTTAAGTCAAATGGCTAAATAAGCTCCTAACTGAATTAGGTTTCCCACTGAAGAAAGCGTGAAAATTTTGTGATAATAAAGCAGTATCTCTGAAAACCCAGTTCAACATGATCGCACTAAGTATGTTGAGATTGACAAACATTTCATAAAGGAGAAACATGATCACCTTCCCTTTGTAAGATCAAAAGATCAACTGGTAGATATTCTTACGAAGGCCGTTACTTTAGAAGCCTTTGACCAAACATTGTGCAAGTTAGATATTGGTGACTCGAAGACCAAATTTGAGGGGGAGTGTAGGAAAGTAAATATTTAGAAAATATTTAGGAAGCAATATTATTTTGTGATTATTCTCTTTTATTTAGTTTCTTAGATTAGTTTTGCCATTCTTGTATAAATCGGGACTATTGTCTTTTTGATTATTTATTAAAAACCAAGTATTCATCATTTCTACTTTATTATTCCGCATTATTACTTTCTTCATCTCTTTATTTTCTCAAATAGTCGTTAAAATAGAAAACCTAGTTACTAATGCATCCACACAACGCCTGACTCAAAATTCTAACTATGGAAGGCAACGGTAGACAATAGTCATCTTAATATCGACTAATAAGTATTTTTTGTTTTATTAGATTATATTATATGTACATTTAGTAGTTTTTTAGTAACATCTCTTACTTTAGTTTTTGAATTTTATTCTCTTTCCTTTAAGAATTTAAACTTTTTTTCGTTTTACGGGTCATGACATCCTCATATTCTCTTTTTATGCACCCAAACATAATGCATAGTTGAGACTTGAGTACATAATGGACATATCATGTTATTTGTGCTTACATAAGTGAATTTCTTTCATGTATTTTTTTTCAATTTGCCAGAAAGCTTGTAATACAATCTAGATAAACCACGAGTACACGATGTTCCACAAACATTAACAATTGGTTAGCTTAAAAAAAATCAGATTCTAAAGAGCAATTAAAGGCTTTGTAGCAACATACAAATTTTGTTAATAGGAAAGTGAAAGAGCCTATTTTTCTTATTCCAACTCCATGCCCTTTGTTTCTTGGTAGTAACAGTCACCAATGATGAAGTTATTAGTTGCAGCTGGTGCACTCACCATGACATTTGAAGGCCTCAGTTCCCTCCCATGGATCATTGTCACGTATTAATAGTACGAGAAAGATTGCTCACAAGGACCGGGATTATGGAGTGGCATCTACTTGAGCTGGTTAATAGCTCAACAACTGTATTTTCGGGTCATGGGGAGGGCTGCGGGTCATACGGGTTGCGGGACATGTCATAAGTCAAATATTTTTTATGTGGGTCGTTAACGAGCTTTATGATGTAATGGATCCATATGGGTCAATGCAACATATAAATTGTTGCTTAGCATCGGATACATCAATAGATCCTTGTACTTTTGCAAAACCCTTAGGGTGTTTGGCATATGGGATTTCAAGGAGGGAATAGGACGTTTGCCTAAAAAAAGGTTCAAGTCTTTGTTTGTTTTAAGGGGAATGCAAATAAGAAATAAGATTAAAAAATGAGAAAGTCCCTAAGAAAAATGCCTTGGGGGGAAGGATGATATTTTAGTTGAGACTTTCATTCTTATATGTTTCATCAAAGTCTTTAACATGACAAACAAAGGATAAGACTTTTTATTTTAAAAGTCTCATCTTAAAAGTCTCATATTAAATTCTCACAAGTCCTCTTCCATTGTGCCAAACACCCCTTTATTATTTGATTGACTCATTGACTGTTATAAACCCTGAATTAAAAAAATCATTCGCATTAAGGTTTAACACCTAAAAGTTATGAACGAAAAATGATAAAAACAAATATAATGTATGTGCTGATTATAAGAAGGAAAATTTACCCTTTCTAACCTTTTTAATTACAATGTATGTGCTGAATTTTAGAAGAAAAATCCATCCCTTTTGTGCTTCAATATTTCGGTTGTCTTTAAAGATGAATGTAATCTTGATTTTCCTAACGGGGGAAAAGATCTTTTTAATTACCCCTTTTGTGTGTTCAATGCACCTAACGGGGGAAAAGATCTTGAAACTATGGTCCAATGAGGACGTTGTATTCCTAAGTGAGGGTGAGTGTGATACCCCGAATTGAGATTTGAAAAGGATTAATAGACTACTTATATCAACAAGATGCATCTTCTTTTCATGGGCGCCCATTTGCTAAGAAAGTTTTCCTAGGCGCACCAGTGAAGACAAAGTGCGCTGGAAAGACTTGTATTGATCTGTGGGGCCAATCTACAGTATCTATGATTAGTCACCGACGGTCCGAGGAGCCAGGATGTTACACTTTGTCACTAAGATCACCCCTTCCTTGAGACTTTCCCCTTCCTTGATATTATGTATTCTTGGTTTTCCATCTATTAGAGCCCTCACTATACAAGTCATCCCCAACTTTTTTTCTCCCTTTCTTCTCACCATGAACCTATCATTCACTCTCAACGCCGCCAATGCTTGATCAATAATGATAGAATCCCTACCTATGAGCAATGTTTGATCTATATTTCTATAATCCTTGGGAAGTGAAGCCAATAGGACTAAGCTTGCTCCTCATTCGTCAACTTCTCATCCGCCAACTCCTCATTCACATTCATCAACTGGCTCATCAATTTGTTGAATGTGTTTTATGTAGTCTTGCATTGTTGTATTATGCTTTAAGTAATTATACATGATTTCAGGTGCAATAGCAAATTGAATTATGCTTACCACTTTTTTCTTTATTAATGTTCGTCTTCCCTCCTCGATATGATTTGGCCTCTCCTTCTCAAGCGCATCATTGATTCCTTGTTATACCAAATAATCCTCCACGAAACTCTTTCATATGGCAAATTTTACTTTTCCATCAAACAATCGAAGATGAAACTTTCCCCCTTCACTCATCTTGCTTTCTCACACAATAACCTCGCTTTCCCTCACTAATTTTCCCAAAATGCACTCTTCGCTCTGATACTAATTGAAATGAAAGCTTTAAAAGACATTTACAAATGAAAAAACAAGATGAGAACAACAATCAAAAAACAATAGGAAAGATGAACAAAATGATATATAAGGTATCTTAGATACCTCTCAGTTCAACAATAATTTATTTATAATACAATATATAAATAACCCTCCCTATCTTGAGAACAACCTTTTGACATCACAAATACTAACTCAAAAAACTCTTTTGGTTAACGCCCTTGCCCCTCACTTGTGTACTAGCCCTCTCAACTATGTTGTATGTTGTGTTGTGAAAATCTAAAAATGTGCATGCCCTATATATATATATATAAGCTATACTAAATTCTTGAATTATACAATAACTCTACATTAAACATAACAATAAACTCAAGCAAAATGCCCCCTATAATGCCCTAAACATATGAAAATTAAACGTTAGAAGCATCCTAGGCTGCTGCTCGAATGATCCACCCATGTGCTCAAACGAGTCGCCTAATCTGTGAGCCACTGCCTACTGCCTGCATATGTGCTCAAACGAGCATGCAATATGCTCGAATGAGCACCCTTTTCTGGTGCCTTTTATTTGTTGTTTTCGTGTTGCCTTGTTCAAGCAATCACCTTCCCATGCCTTGCCTCGTTCAAGACACGGTTCAATACTTTAGTGAAGTCACATTTGCCCCACATCGATAATGTCATAAAAATGTAAAAACATCACAACTCGACGCATCCACATTGTTAAGAGTTTTGACACTTGCATTAACATGATCGGTGTAAGCCCAATGCATATATGGAAGAGAAATAAGCAATCTCTTAGACAGACTCACATTGCTCTTACCGAAGAGCTCAAATTATTAAGAAATGGAGGCAATTAATTCATTTAATCTTTGAATTAACACAATGAACAAGCTTAAGAGCTATTTGGTATCAATTGTGTAAACGGAATGGAATGGAATAAATTACTTAAAAATTTAAGAACTCTATATGACATTACTCTTGCCAACAAACATTAAGACCATTCGTAGGTGTAAATTTCTTCATCACAAAGGAGAGAGAATAGAAATGTATGATTATGGAGGTAAGTTGAAAATTTTCAAGAAAAGGAGAGAGAAAAATAGGTATGGTTGATTAAGGTAGTAAGTTAAACTTTGAATTATTATAAGGTAGTATGATTATGGATCATAATGTCCGGGAGTGACGGTGAATGTTGTTGCATTCCTAGTTGAGGACGACCCCGGCATATTCTCAGGCTGTTCATCGGCAAAGATTATATAGGCTGATACAAGAGCATTGTCTTCGGCGATAGTCCACGCTTGGTTTTTCCTTTGTGCAGATGTATTATTGAGTTGCACTTCCGAAACAATTTCGACTTCATCATCGTCAATCTCTTCAAGATGTTGTGCTCCTGCTAATTCTTCAACATGTTCACCACTTAACTCAATTGGAGTAGCATTGCTACTACAAACTCCACCTGGAGATTGATTCATATTTTGAGTTAAATGTTCTGATATAGGGAAAAAAGGGGTATTACCAAAAGATTGTTGATATGATTGGGAATTTTGAGGAAAATTTGGTTGTATTGGTGGAATATTATTGAAATTTGTTGGTCTTGGTTGACTATTACACCATTGAAAAAATGCAGCTTGAATTTGAGGATTATTCAACATATTAGGGTCAACAGGAGGATTAGATTGGTTAAATTGAAAGTTTGAATTGTTAGGAAAATTCGGGTTATGGCCGTAATTAGAATTATTACGATCCATATTGAAGACTCTAAGAAATTGGAAGTAAAATGGAGAAAAATAAACTTGAAAATATGGAGATTAGAATAATTTATGTGTTTAAGAGTATTAACTGAAAATGAAAGTATGTGAAAATATGGAAAACTTATACTCATTTTATAGATAGGGAAAAAAATTTTATGACCGTTGGTGTTTTCAGTTTTTCCAAATGTATTACCGTTTACAAATTATGGTAGTTTTTTATTTTTTAGACATATAAAAATACCCACCCACCCATAATCTGACAAGTGGCGTCATTTCCTTGCTCAACAAAAGCAATATTACCGTTGCAAAGCCATGAACTTCAAAAATATGTTACCCATTGCACTGTTTCTTTCCTCTTTTCAGTATTTTTTTTGGCTTCTTGTACAACTTGTGCTCGTGGGCCGAGGAGCCTTCTCCTTTCCATGGAAAGGAATACCCAATTCCTTTTTCTAACAGGATCCTCAAACTTATTTTTACATTGTTATTCATCAAGATAAGTACAAGATAAGGGAGCTAAAAGGAGAGTAGTCCTCAACAATGTTGGTGCTCTTATGATGATATTGGGAGCTTGGTCATGAGTCATCAATTGTTAAAGGTATTTGTTACAACTAAACTTAGAGAAGTAATGGAGTTAACGGTTCCTGACAGCAAAACAAACACTAAGTAACGGTTTTCTTTAATTGTTTCCGTTTCCATCCCTAAAAAAACACGTACCAAACACCCCCTTACTATGTCTTTAATTAATTTCATTTGATTATCACAGAAAGGCTAAAAATTAAAATGACATATAAAATTAAATTTAAAGCCAGAAAAATTAAAGAAAAATGAAAATACATTTTTACCTATCATTTCTGCATTTGCTCTATGGCGTCGTAAACTAATTCTTACAAATGGCGCAGGCGACATAACAAAAAGCAAACACTAGGAAAGATAGGAGATGAAGAAAGATGTTGGCACTTAAAATATCTGAATTTTATCACACCTGAAGCTTCCATGAAAAATACTCTTTGAGACGAGCAATGAACACTTAGGCATGCACAACAACTGCTTTCAACTTGTGACTGAAACAAAATAAAATGAACAATGCTAGATCAACTTTATGTCAAGTAATGGCACAAAAATGTGAATTATTTATGGTGTGAAGAGCGTAATTTTTTCATAGATCACACTAACTGGAAGAAATGTTTTCGATTATTCTCGTTAATTAGGTCTATTCCTGATGCACGTAGTTACTTGTATGATCACCTATCCATGTATTCCTCAATTCTCACCCATTTCATGTCTTACCCATACACAACGTCCAACCATATTTGTGTGTATGCTCACCCTCGTGCTTTCAGACTCTTACGTATCCTTGGGTGAGCTCTTATTTTAAGTGATAGAAGGGTAATACGAACAAAGATGAAATGGTAATGTAGTCTATCTCAAAGGATATCTAAGGAGCTCCTCTTATGGTTGTCAAATTCCGTCCCACCTTCCTCACTTAGTAACAACTGATTTCGCTAATCTCCTTCGACCTATCTTAAATCCACCAAAAGACATGAGATATTAAGGTACATAAAATAAACCTGCAGAGATATGAGCAGCATATCTATCCAAGGATTTCAGACTATAAATAAAATGACAATGATTCAAGTGCATTATTAAGCATCATTGTCCATACCTACATAATATAACACATTCAGATATTATGGACCATCATGATGAGACGTAATTGGAACCAAAACTGTAATGTGTGTTGAGATAGCTTGAAAATTTATACAAGGTAAAAAAGAAAAGAACGAAATCAAGAAAAATGAAAGGAATCAAACTAACGATCTAGTATATTCTATTCAATTGTCATATTTTTTGAGCTTAATACTATGAATGCTACAAGATATTAAAGCAATTCCTAAAGAAAGCACAAAAACAGATATAACCTTGCTGAACATGCAGCAATATGGAGGACACATATCATCAAAACCAGAAAATAAGATGATATTGCTCCATTATCAGAATGAATTTGGGTTCAGATGCGAAATAAAAGTTATCTTGACCTCTGCTGACGAGTATATTCCCAGATAGAAATGGCGCCACTAACATGAACATTGAGTGACCGAACAACCCCTAACTGTGGGATCTCAATGCAAGCATCCAAAATGTGGATTATATCAGCAGGTATTCCTTCTTTTTCACGTCCTAGAACAAGAACCTGCAAGGTAACAGCCTCAGATATATCCTCATTATCAAAATACATCATTTCGTTGCCAAAAAAGAAAATAATAAAGTTAACATTCAACGAGAAAAAGTGTGAAGGTGTTCATTAAGGCCACACTTCCACAAGTTGGCATCATAGTGCAAAAACAAGGCCGCAACACTGCACCGTAACCGTATCATAAGGTTTTGAGTTTACGACCGCGAAATCATCCATATTAACATCAAAATCCATTTTGCGATTGTTATTAGGACTATGACCAAACCCGTATTTTTGTACTATGACTGGCACATCACTAACAAGCCTATACCTACGGCTTAACTAATGAAACATGCGTTTATGGATGCAAATTAGCCAATTTCTGATATAATCCGTAGGTTATTGAGTTTCATGGACATTACCGTTCTTTGGGGGAAGCTGTATTTGTCCAAGGGTGTACTATTAGCAGTTTGCTCCAATCCCAATGTTGCGAAACCTTCTTTCTTCTTTTTCTCCAAATAGTGTTTGATACTATTAACAGGGAGTTCTATGATGGGCACCCACTTCTCAGCAGTCACACTGGCCAAGTAAAAACAAAGACTGAAAATAGTAATCGGTACTATCCAGAAAGCTAAAAAAACACAAGAACCATTTTTGGAAGGTCACAAAAATAAGTTTGAACAAGAATAGAGCAAAATGTCACCCGCATCACTGTATGCGACCATATTGTAAAGATTTTTGAGCTACCGCGACTTCTAAATGCTCAGAATTATAGCTTAGGGACACGCAACGTAACCCAACAGTATCAAGGAGATGGTTTAATTTGGAAAGACAACTAACAACAAAGCACAAGTGGCAGGAATCGCTAACCACTTTTGAGACTAGAATACACACATTATACCACAAAAGAAATTCTACTCAAGACAGTCATATAGAAACCTTATCAGCTGGAATTGTTTGTCTTGTAGCACATTAACATCTGATATGGCCAGACAACTTGCTTTAAAAACCTGCAAAAGACACATGTGAAAATCAAGAAGCAAGAGCAGAAAAGAGAAATTAATGTAGGAAAAAAAGACGAACTTAGGGGAAGATATAAAGGAGAGATCAGAACCAGCAGTACTCAAAAATAAAGTGAAGACCAGTACTTTACCTCACAAGTCCTAGCCAACCCAGCAAGGTTAGGTATACGATCAACAAGGGACGCAACAAGTATGAGTTGTTGACGATTTTCCTTCAAAGTTTTCATTGAAATAATTCTTGACTGCAATATTTGTTCGAGAAGTTGGTCTTCCTTTTCCATTTCTGGTATGAAAGAGTTGAGAGAAGAAAATTAAATTGGTTAAATAGGAAGAACTATCCGGAGTTTGCATGTAGCATTAATTAGGTGCGAAAAGCATATCATACATGTACAGGAAAAGCACCACCAACAACAATGCCAAAGGCTTAATCCAATATTAGGTTGCCTACATGAATTAAAACGAATCAATGTTTACATTGCTGACATAAGTTTTTCTTCATTCAGCCTTATTTAATACTAATTTACAACTAAAAATCAATTCCAATGGTCATTTACATATATTATTCTCCTTCTTTCATTCTTATCCGTTGTCATATGCTCATGTAAATCATGTCTAAGGCACACCAAGACGCGACAGCCCCAGCACATTAGATGGACTAAGCGAGGCATTTCAATGAGGCGCACTTTCTATATTTGCAAGGATTGTGCCGATGGAAAAAACTCCCTCGTTACGTTACTTAACGCCCGTTATGTAACCTATTTGAGATTTGTCATGACTTTAAATCCCGTTATATAACGGTGCATGAATTTTCATGGTAAAAACGTTGCGTTGACCATTACGTAACGTGTAACGCCGTTATTTCACTCCTACAACGTCTCTTCATTAACATTTCATTAATACACATTAACTTTAATTATTAAGATCACTTAAATTATAGTTGCTAAACAAAATAATTGAATTAAGAAATTAGTAATTATCCATTAAAAGTACCTTATATAGCGCAATTACAATAGCTAGGGGCATAGGATTGCATAATAATAGTACAACCACAAAAATGCAATTATAAATTCAAAACTCCTTATGTGATTATCTTTTTCAAAACATGACACCGCCTTGGCTGCAATTCGCGTTATTACTCTGTTATAGCCATTTTTCGCAACACTGCGAATGTTTCCGCAAATGCATCAGCGACCGCATTTCTTCCCGTGATTGCACCTCATTTGAAGGGCATGTGCTTTGCACCTAGGCTGTAGGATCGTTATTTCTTTTGTGTACCTTGAGCCTTAATAAACATGGTGAATACATCCTTCTAGTTGAGTTATTTGTGTCGAAAAAAGAAAATGATGGTCCTACCTGTGTAGCCTCTTCTCTTTTTCCTCAAAATGCCCAAGGATTTTTGAAATAAAAAGAGAAGTGGAGGACAATGGTCCGTTCTCGCCTAAATAACAGGAAGAGGTGGGAATGCACAACTAAGACAAGATCCAATTCAAAACAAGCTCATTGGATGTATTTTTTTTCCTTGTAACAATTCAAACAAGTAGACCACGTAGAGGCATAGATACTTAAATTGAATAAAAAAATTTACAAACCTAAGATAGAACTTACAAGTTAACAAATAGCCTCATCCCAACTTAGAAGAAGGGTGGCACTAGGTTGCCTTTCTAATATGCTCACAAATTTAAGATTCAACATAAATTATAAATATCCAAATGAATAAGCACCAATTCATCTTGTATTCTTACCTTCATTCAGCATCTCATGTTTTGACAATGTGAACTTCTTCTGAAAATCTAATTGCATATTACTTGGTGGAGTAGAAAGTAACATTTCTTTCCCACCATTTTCTGATAGGCACATACAATCTTGATCTTTCACAATCATTAAACTTTCGTTTTTTAGAGCTGCATCATCCTTAGCCATTGAACTTCTTAATTCTTCTCTAACATCCTAGACATTTAAGCATGATGAGACAAGGACATAATAGAGGAAGTAGCTAGTAGCAACATGATCAACTTACATTGAGGAAATTTGTCACTCGCTCAATTAAGCACATTGGAACGCATTCAAACTCCATATCCTACAATATTTCAAATAAGTGATATCAACAGATAGGCTCGTATAACAACCAATGAAGTTAATACATACTTCTCTATGAAAAATTCAACATTGTTAATCTCTTTGTTTTGTCATCCACCATAATGCTTAAGAGGAAAAACAATTTCAGCCTCTCAGTTAAACAGCCAAAAACTAAAAAAGACCTTTATTTTCCAATTTCTGCAAGACATACACCCTCCTTTTCTTTTCAAATGTCCCATTTGGTTTGGGCACGTTTGCCAACACACTAATACTACCCTTAACATCTCTAATAGATATTAATAAACTTTATGTTGTGACAAATTAAATAAGATCTCATTTAACTATATTTTAACATATAGATTAAGAATAAATTACAAATTAAGAGTGAATGATGAATAGTGTCCAAAAAGCAAATGAGACGCTTGAAAAAAAATGGAGGGAATATATTATATTTAAATAAACGAGGGGGTGTCCCTCATATATAGTAGAGAAATAAATCAGGAATGAGATGATGGATGCTCAAGTGTAATGGCATTACAAAGCAGTATTCTTATTAAAATCTGGCTTAAGTATTCCAATTGCCAATGGCTCATCTCCTTTTCTTTATTTATTCTCTTTTACTTATTCCTTACAGGTTAATGGAGTGGAGAAAAATGACATTTTTCCACGGGTTTTGAAGGATAAGGTTGTAAATCAGGAATGAGATGATGGATGCTCAAGTGTAATGGCATTACAAAGCAGTATTCGTATTAAAATCTGGCTTAAGTATTCCAATTGCCAATGGCTCATCTCCTTTTCTTTATTTATTCTCTTTTACAACCCTTACGGGTCAATGGAATGGAGAAAAATGACATTTTTCCACGGGTTTTGAAGGATAAGGTTGTAAACATCAGCCCCTCTCCTACCCATTACCTTACCCTGGGAGGTGCCACTTTAACGGCATTGGGGCAACGCTATGTTGTTGTGGTTTGATTCTGCACTAATAAATTGAATCCTTGCTAGCTAAGTTCTAACAAAAGCTTAAACCAAAAGAAAAGTATTCTGAACATCATCAATACCCTAGCAGGGTGTTTTGAAGTTTGAACCGCCAAATGCCAGTGTTAGAAGTGTAAATTATATACTAATAGTACTGAGAAAATGCTTACTTCACTATTCAAATTTTCATCTTTTTAAATATACTAATAGTACTAAGCCACTTGAACAACACCACATGCAAGGATCAACATCTAAGATGTACCTAACTAGAAAGAGTTGCAAAATACCCTTGAACAAATCTCAAATAGTGAAAGACTGAAACAAAAAGGTGTTTCCATATTTCACAGTCTATCAACTAAATAATCCAAAATATCACTCTCAAGACCATCAACTCCATGATTTAGAGGATAAGATCATCAAACAGGTTGATTGACATCTTATACAAAGAAAACAAGAATCAAATTTTGCAAACAACTGACAGAGAGGAAAGGTACATCCAATTTGTCCACCTTAGTGGACAAGCGTCTAACCTCAACACGACTGGAAAAGATTCCAGTAGGGCGAACAGATTCAACAGGATTAAATGTGTCAAGATACCCTTCCATTGAGGCTCGCAATCTGTGAGAAGTTAAATAGGTCATTAGATTGTCCCAAAGTACAACATAAAATATTGATAATAAAATAATTAATAATTATGGATGAAGAGTATATAAGGAAAAAGGCCATCAACAATACAGATAGCTCATGGGAAAACAATACATATAGCTTAAGGGACATAAACATATAACCCTTTATGTCCTGTGAGTTTACAAAACCAACAACTTTTCTTGTCCTCACCAATTCCACTTACCCTAATAAAAGTAACCAAGCAAAGTGATGCAAATTCAAACAGGAGTAGTAAATTTTATACTTGTGGAATGTAGTTATCTTCCTTGTTAAATGGATATCATAAAAAAACTGACAAAATAACTTAGATTTACAGAAAAATGGCAGTTTTCAAGTCAATATGTCTATTATCACTAAAAAGAGAAAATATTCAATAGAGGCTACAGTTTAGAGGTAATTAATCCGTGGACCTGGCTGGCAGCCACACCCAGATGCCCTACTGATTTAGTGAAACTATTTGCCAATAGATTTGTGTGCCATGGGCTTGCTGATAGACGCAGCATCAACCAAGGATCTTTTCATGAGACAAGATAGAAATGCCAAATTTCAAGCTTTCTTGCATCACTAGATTTGCTTTCTATACAAATAGGTGATATGTTCTAAGCAGAAAAATATATTACCTTTATCCTTTTGACAAAGATTTGTACAGACAATTCATGTTACCCCCAATGAACAATTATGAGTCATAAGAGAAAACAAAGTGCGAATCCAGCTATTCAACGATAAAAAGTCAGAATTGAGCATGCAGAGTTATCTAAGTCTCTTCTTGGCTATATTAATGAACCAAGAAAAGCGCAAAAGCAGAAAATTCCTTATTCACCACCTAAGGCACATAGCAAGTATGAAACCAAAGAAATTAGGTCAACGTAGAAGTGGGAAAGTGACAATAATTCATCTTGCTAGATATTAAAAAAATATTATAAATTTGAATACATTACAGTTTCTGCAATGATTTCCCAAGTTAATTTGTTTTGGTTCATGTACCAGCCTACACATTGTCGGGATCAAGGATTTAGCATTGCTGTTGATAAACTTGCAGTTTCTCTTTGCCAAAATATAGAAGAAAAACAAAATGACAAAGACCTCCTAAATTTCACTAGGCCATCGTAGAAACTGCCGATGACTCATAAGGCTAAAGTGAAGAGAACATTTTTCTGAGATACAAAGGCACTCATATTTTTAAACCAAAAACCAAAGTTTAATAGTACCTTGCACAATCGGGATTCATTTCCAAGTACGCCTTCACATTGCTGAAACACTTTTTCTCCAAAATGCTTGATTCACCACAGTTCGAATCTAATGTTGGCAGCAACTTACAGAAAACTTGATATACTAGCAACTGAATACAAAAAAAAAAAAAATAAAAATAGGGTGGAACTCTTCTATACTCAAAATGTACAAGTGAATGTCAGACAAGTGTAACATGGAAACCTGAGTAAAACCACGTAGCGTATGGTGGTGGGACGTCAACAACGGAATTATAGGTGGAAGCAATTCGTTCAAATGCCTAGATTGAACTTCTACTTTTGCATGGAGCATGACGTTAGCCGCTATATATACATATGACGAGAGTGCCTGCATTCATTTCTCATATTAGTTATCTTCATCTGAAACTAATTGATATCGATAATACATGTGTTATATCTCAAGAATAACTAAAATACAATATTCAATCCATTTACTGCCTCAGTTCTAATTGGTTGCAACACAACCTGTTTGGAATATTTCACATTAGTTGCAATAGTATTTTAGGAATGTTACCCCACCTACTTTTTTACTTCATTACAATTTTAGGAAAGAAAATAGAATTTCATGCACTCAACAAATACATGATAGGAGAATAATGAACTTTTGTTCATCACAACTTCACAAGTGAGGTGATATCAACTCATGAAGAATTACAACTATTACGTGGCTTACCCCTAATATTAACTTATTTTACATTTATTTTAGAGCTAGTAAGGTCTAATTTTGATTCATTTACGACTCATTATATTAGTATTCCTTTTGGATTGTAGTACTCTTTTTTTCTTTGAACAAGTCTTTTTAATTATAGTGATCATATTTAATTTTGGGAAGTGAGTAAACCCTATTTTATTGAGTAGGAATCAAGTTTAACCCCATAAATACCCTTACCAACATTAATGATGTTGCATAACTATTTGTGTGAGATTCATGATTCAAAGCCAAGCTTATAAGCACTTCGATTTTATCCTACATCATCATCTTTGTAATGTATATCCTATCCTAATAATGATACATTCATGATCTTTTTTCCATAATAAAGTCAAACCTTATATTTATTCCTTCCTTATCTAATCATCATCAGTATCATAGTTTGTTTCAACCTTACATCTATTGATATGAGTCAGACCCATTTAATTCCACTTTGATCACAGAATACCCATGATCATCAAATACCATTAGTGCATCAATGATCAATCTCCATTCCCTTTTATCTTTGACTTGAGCGCCTTAAATAAAATTAAAGAAACAATTGCTATTGTTGTTGGTGTTGCACAAAAAAAAATGCAATGACAGGTCATTCAAGTGAGCTTAATTGAAGCTTACACTCATCCAAATGTGATCATCTTAACCATTGGCTAAACCATAAAATTAAAGTAAAGAAAACCTTTACACATTTGCGAATGAAAATCTCATAAACTAGTACCTCAAGAACAACACCACTAACACCCACCCTCAAAAAGGAAACAAATGAGTCATAATTACCTGTATAATAGACCATGCAACAAATTTGAAGGAGAATGTAATTATTTCAGTGGAAATAAAATTAACAAGAATCCAAATACAAACCTGAGTCTTCATACTGTAATCACATAAAATAGGCACTAAATGCTTCTGTACCTGTGGAGAAAGTAACAAAAAACAAATGCAGATGCTGACTTTGTCTTTTAGATATAAGAATGAAAACTTTATCTGAAAAGAGAACTTAAATGATACCAGAAGTCCTTCAAAGAACTTCTAGAACTTGATTGTACACTATCAAAAGCCAAAACTCTAGCAGCATGTATAAGCAAAAGTTTGATGACATACCAAAAGGCATACGTTATCCATGTGTAACTCCATTAACATAGTACAAAACGGCACAAGAGACTACTTAAGCCCATATTTTAAAGCAACTTATCTAATTGTCTGAGTGTTAACATTACACAAAATTCAAAACCATTATTGTAGCTCAAAATGGCTCAAGATGAAGAACCTAGAAGATGAGGGGAAAAAAGAATAATCCACATAACAAAGGATAGGAAAATTGGAGATTGAAAGAAGAAAAAAAGAGGAAAATAGACTACATATGATTGCACGAGTTGGAAACAAATATTAAGTATGAAGACAATAACATAGCAGCGATAGATATGCACTCCTTCCGGCTTTACTAAAATTAAGCAACTCTTCTTTCAAAAGTTAAACTTAATTAAAATAAGCCAAAAATTATTTTATCGACACTTCAAATTAAAATTAACAGCACTCATGCATTACACAAGTGGCAAACAATTAATAATCAAACAGATTGGTCACATACCAAAACTGGAAATTTCAGGTAAACATGTATTGCAAAAGTTTCCATGTATTGCCGAACTGCAGGCAGGTTATTTCTCTGAAAAAAATGTGACTATGATTAGCTTGCTACACCTCCCCTTAAAACAGAGAAATGTAAGAAAAGCATAAACACATCAGAAATTATACAACTCATTTCTAAACAATTAGAATGGACCCAGTTTAACGTAGACAAAGTCGTTGACCTACACTTAGGTAATGCTTTCATGCACATTATACACATTGGCATTGACGAAGATTTGAACAAAATAAGGTTTTTTTAAAAAAAAAAAAAAAATCCCAAAGGGAGCTTGGGATAATTTTATTTCCCAAAATAAGCGAATCTGCGCCCAAACCTATGGTATGGAATTGCCCGCTTTTACCAACAACGAACCATCTGAAATCAGCTTAGCCGTTGGTCGTTGTCACTAGCAAACTATTTTAAAAGAATTAAACTACAAAAAATAAATGACGAGCTGCTCGATGTTAGTAATGGGCTATCTACAATTTATTTTCATGAGCTTTGTTCTTTTTTATATTGAGGCATTACACTATCAATTCAGACTAAGATACAATGGCATACCACAGGTTCAGACACGATGACTTATTTTGGGAAATAAAATTATCCTAAGCTCACTTTGGTTTATAATAAAAAAGCTTATTATGTTCAAATTTTCGGCATTGACCTAGACCTAATGCATATTGAATATCAGGTGCATTAAGCCATCAAGTAGGAACAATAAACTTTGAGACATAGCTATATTTGAGTTTTCTTTACCCTAAGAATAAAACTAAAAGTTTTAATGATTAGTGTACACCATTATATGTTTAGAACATTTGACATTGAATGCTAAAGTTCTAAACTCCTAGCCCTGATGAAGACAACAATTTTTAGTTTACACGAATTCTCAAGGTAAACGAATTCATAATATTGTAACAATGCTCCATTTTCAAATTTCTTTTAGGTTACTTTCTGATACATCTGTGCCCACTTTTTGTTTGGTATAATATCATAGATAACATGATGATAAGAAAAGCAACTACAGATATAAATATACCCTTTTACTTGCATTTTTTAAAATATTACAGAATGTTATTAGTGCGCAAAACAAATTGATGCTTTTAGAAGGACCTTGCTCTTTCTATTCAACTCCCCCATCTTAAATATTCCCTCTTCGTTCCCCTTTTCTAAGTGGAAAACCTCACTTCTTTCTCAACTCCGCCGTCTTGGCATGTTCAAAGTCATGTGAAGTTAGCATATAGAGGCGCATAAAACACATGATGATTGATCGATAGTGCATGAGGCAGTCACCAACTATCCGCGTCTTGACTTTGTATCCAGCACTTTCTATGCTCCTCAGAATATTCAATTAGCAAGTAAGCCCAAGGATGTTAAAGTGCACATAGAACCTTTAGATGTGTTCTTTCTAAAGCAACCAAATGACACCACAAAGTTCACTGTTGAATTCCATATCATGTACGTAGCATTCACTCCATGAGTCATAGTTATCGCTTTCATCTCAAGAAAATCATTTTTTTTTTCTCATTCATAAACAACGGCTTTTTTGAGGAAACATAGAGAACATTCGATGTTGCAAAGAATATACTTACATACAATGATGCTGACAAGCTCTGTATTACTTGTTGAACAATATCTTCACGAACGAAATTTGAAAGAACGCACAACATTTGCAAAGCACGGACTTTCCGACGATGAATCTGTTTAATAAGAACCCCCATCACAATAGGGCAAACACCATAGAAGTTGCCCAAGTTAACTAGTATTGAACAGCTAGGTTGATTCTTGACAGTGAAAATCTGATATCATTTCACATTTGAATTCCATGTACATATTGAAGAAAGTTTCTCAGCCTAGCTTGAGGAGGTTCAACACTTACCGCACTATGCTTCTTATATAGTTCCTTTGCTAGATCCTTGTCATTAACCTGCAAAGTTGGTTAAAACTAAATGACGAATACTGTATATGCAAGAATTTGTGAGGATGTGATAGAAAAACTTTCCGGAAGTAATAGTAGTAACATGAATATTAAGGGAAAAAAGGGATAAAAAGAGCCAAAAAGAGATTTCGAACAACCCAAAACAAAAGAAAGTACAATATAAAACACCACATGATTGACTCTAACAAACGCAAATACACACCAACGAGTTTCTACCAAAAATTTTTCAGCTACTAACCACTAACTATCCCTACCCATATATAAGAAAATCTTTTAACCATATGATAGACAGTAAAAGTATTCAAAAAAAATTGAGAGCTAAATGATTAATTAATAAGCTCAAGTCAAATTCAAATATTACACAAGTCAAATTGAAGGAAAAAGTAATGCTATTTCAGCATTAAAGCCCTGAATCTCAAGAAACAACGTAAATGGTGTGAGTTCGGAAATGGTTTTATACTTTCAACATGTATATGGTGTAAAACAGAATATTATTGTACGTTGGCTGCTCCAATCACAAATAAATAGAAGGCACTCACACACACATGGAATAAAAACTCCCCCAATACGTTACGTAACAACCGTTATGTAACCTTTTTGAGAGTTGTCACAACGTTAGTCTCGATATATAACGGTGCCCAAATTTTCACGGTCAAAACGTCGCGTTGACCATTACATAACATTAATCGTTATTTCCCTCTTCGTTAAAATTTCATATACCCATTAACTTCAATTATTAAGATCAATTAAAACATTGTTACTCATAATTTTAGTTGTTAAACAAAATAATTAACTACTAAGTTAAAAGATTATACACGTCACTATCTCATATAGTGCAATAATAATAGTTATGGCATATTATCGCATAATAATAGTAGTTCGACAACCAAAATGCATTTATAATTTCAAAACTCCCCTTATGTGATTTTTTTTTTCAAAACTTCACTGGCCGTGATTCGCGTTATTACTCTGTTATAGCCGTTTATCACGACATCGCAACCGTTTCCGCAAACACATCCACGACCACAATTTTTTTCCATGACACATATACAATAAATACAAGTTATATGGCTAAATGAAGAACTAACATGTTGTGCACAACTTAGAAGATTATCAAAGATGACCATATTAAAATGTGAATTAGAAATGACATAAGTTTATGCTCAAGCAAAGTGATATCAAAACCTCAAATTAACTCCAGGCCTCCAACATCTAAAAAAAAAAAATCAAGCTCTTTGGCATCCACATAATAATGAGAATCTTGAAGACTTGAAGGAATGTAATATCATAAAAGTTGTGAGTCCATAAATATGCTTACAAAAATGACTGACAGCAAGAATATTTCTTGTTCTTGTTCACATACCAAAAAGATTCCCAAAACATTCAAACAATGCGAATATAAAAAATCTATCAAAATTTAAGAAAAGAAAAAGAAAAAGAAAAATAAGCATTTCAATTGCACTTGAGTTGTACCAAAGAGTCAAGAAGCTCCAATAAATATAATTTTCCAGATTCAAGTGCAGCACAGCTAACATCAGTTTCTCCATCGGACCCAACCATCTTAGAAACCTCCGCGAGTTTATAAAAGAGCACAGCAACTGAGACTCGTGCATACAACTCCGTATTAATATATGCCTAATCACATAAGCAAATTATCAACATTACATACCATTAACATGAGATAAATGGAAACAGAAAGAAAGAGAAGTCAACTAGCAAAATGTTGAGAAATGGGGCATGTCTAGGGGTGCACAAAGTAATAAGGAATGTGAAAACTGATTTGCCTGTCACACTCAGAGTCACAGCTAGAACACAGAAAAACTGAAAGCATCTATTATACTAGAGATTTAAAACTCTAACGTATTTTACCTTTATATCTCATTCGAATCTAACCAGATGATAGCATTTTTACTTCGCATTTTCTAGCTAAGCCCATCTTTAAAATTAAGATTCAAAATTAATCAAAAATTCTATATCTCCCTAGAACCAAACCATAGCTTCTATTAGCAAGATATACTAGTTATCATGATGACGACGATGAATTAAAATCTTAAATTCTCAATAAAATATCTTAGCCCTGCTTCTGTCTGGGCGACTGACAATAATTTACAATCATCAACTAAAGTGTACTGCAGTTTAATGTAAGTTGAAATAAACATTAAGGCTTTAAGCTTAACTACAGCCCATATTATCATAGATTGCATCTGAAGCATCATAAATACGATGTTGGGATAGATCACATACTTCCATCATCTCACAATCTGGAATTTTTGCCAACAATGATATTTCAGTTCTTGCGTAAACATTGTCTGTTAGTTCACCTTCAAAATCCTCATCAAAAGCAACTGGAAAGAAAACTTTTTTTCTGTTATAAATCTGTTAAGTGGTTCAACAATTATCCTAATAAAAGTGAACTATAAATAATAAAGAGCAATAACAAGCAACTCACCAGAACCATAAAGTGTCAAAACCTTTAGCTCTTTCATGTAATACTTGAGGATAGTAGGATTTAAGAGCCACAACCCTGTCAAGTGAAGGGCGGCAAGGCGAATAGTACGAGGACTTTTCATTCCTTCTTCAAGAACCTTTTCGCAAAACTACAACAATGATGCAAATACATCATGCAAAGACATGAAAACTTGGAAATATTCAAAGACCAAAGTGAACGTAAAAAATGCATACCCACTTCAGCGGACCAGGTCCATTAGAAGCCACGTGCATTTCAATTTCTCTGAAAACAGATGCATGCAGCACAGCAGAGAGAAGTGCTGCAATTGGTGCAACCCTTCGCTTATTGCAGCTGGTGTGCAGTATCCAGGAAGACCTAACCAATTGCCATATCATCTGGACACAATATCAGAAAATCATGTCAACCCATAACAGTAACAAATCAAGAAAAATTAAGTTAAATCAATCCATACTTGTGCATCAACCCTGCTAGAGGCTGAGACAAATGAACCATTTGGCGCTAATAGATCCAAAACCATTCTGACAGATCTCAGCATGGACAAAACAGAATCTTCTCCAGCATTCTCCAGGCTGCATAACTCATTCAAGTAGATACGGTAGAACAAAACTCCACGTAAATTAGTAAGGACTACAAAAAATCATTGAACACTTAAAACTACGAAGACAATATGATACAGATCTGGTTAATTTGTGATCTTCTATGAAAGAGTATTGGGATTCATGTCTTACCTTTCAACAAGGTCAGTAAAGATAAATCTGACAGTGTCATATGAGAAGAAAGTAATATCATGTCGAAGCTCCATTCCATTTTGAATAGCATGATAGGGAAAGGATAATATAGCTTCTAGGCATAGCCACTAAAACATTTTAAAGAAAATGTTAATTCAGTATGATGAGATGGAAAGAAAATAGTTAAACATAGATATGTAAAACATAAAAAAGTAGCAACGGGTTGGGGAGAAGGTGATAACCAAAACAACCTCTCGCATATCAAAATTGCTGTTACAAAGACCTGAAAATCTTAAGAGAGAGCAAAGTTAACAATTATAGAGATATACCTTCCAGTTCATCAGCACAGCCCTTCTTGTTCTTGCTAATTGTCGTACAGCAAGAAGGCTATTTATATGATTAAGAAATGTCAGCACCAGGGGATCAAGAAGAGGCCTATCATTTGCCAATGGGTCCGAGGAATCATTCAGATCTTGAATAAAACTGGCAGTTGCTGGAGAAATCACTTGTAAAGAAACTTTGAGAGCATTACCCAGAGCTTCGTACGCCGCCAAATGTATTTCTGCATTAGTCTGCTTGAAGACATTAAAGAAAATTGAGTGGAAGTAAAATTAAAATCATATCTAAAAATGTGTCGGTCAACATAAATCAAAGTCCTCATTTGTCTCCCTCATCATGCTGCATTTATAAATTGGTAAGAAAAGTAATTGTGGCTTCTTGTTAGTGGGAGAATAAGACCAAAAAAACAAGTTGATGAAAGAAATATGTTAATGAGATGTAGAGAGAGATTGAGTTTGTGGACATTGCCTTCAAAGTCTATTTCAAAGTCATACAATTTCAAAAGTTTGAAAGTTGTGTTACTTTTTGAACATTGCCTTGAAAAAAACCTAAATTTATTAAGTTGAACGTCACCAAAATTACGAGAGGTACTCTGTAAGGCACGATACAAAGCATCATTTGGCCTCATAAGCATGTTTTTTACCAAGTCATGCCTGCCTCACATTTTCCACGTCACCAAAGTAAGTCTACTATACATTCATAATGCTTAAGCTTTGGCAAGCTTTTGTGCTTCAAAATACTCAATGAGACAAGTAACCATGGGCTTTACACCTCTACTCAGCTGAGCCTTTTCAAACAAATCAACTAAACCCAACCTTACCTTTTCCATTAAACTCCATGCCTGAGATCAAATTCTAAACTGTGACATCTCCTCTATTGATATCACAAAAAAACTTATATGCATCCTCCATCTGATCACAATTCTCATAAAGCTCAACAATTCCAATCTTTCAAGAACTAATGTGTTGTGATCCCAGTTTTATCACCTTACTATACACAGTTTCCAACCTTTAAATCAACAAATATTGCAATGTAACTTAATAAAAATCGAAAATAAAAATTCTTTTGGTAAATCAAACATTAAAATTTTATGAAAATTTTTGGGAGCTAAGTGGGGTAAATGACCCCATTGCGTTGCACTTAGCTCTGACGCTGATTCTAACCCCAATGTTCTATAAAATCAAAGAGATGTATAATCTAATATCAGTACGAGTGAAATAAGCTTTTCAAATATTCCCTTGGTAAATCAGCTATCTTTGCAGAAAATAACCAAGATTAATCACAAGAAAAGTACGCTACATTCAATATTGCATAGTTCTCTAATTTCATTTTGGCTTTCTTATCTCTGCCTAATATCCATTCCAAGTATATTTTTTTCACTAGTTCTCCCAGTTACTTACGAATAAGACAATTTTTGTAAATAGCACATTCATTTAAGCCACCCACTTGTTCCGGTTGCCAGAGATGTTCAAATGTTCTTCAGCATAGTTCTCTAATTTCATTATTCCCTTTCTTATCGCTGCCTTATATCTAAATCAAGTATATTTTTTTACTAGTTCTTCTCCCAGTTACTTATGAATACGACATCTTTTTTGTAAATAGCCATCAAACCTACCAATTCAGTTTATCATAAAATTCCTTAAGCTTGTTCTATCAACATCTTTGAATTGGTGATAGGTCTACACTACAGGCATCACACTGAAAATTAAAATCATTTCAAACTTTTACAGTACCTCACAGTCACTGATGGCCGTGGAAACCAACATGTGGAAATTTCTCCACAGGAAAGTGGAGGCAAGGTTTAGTCGAGCATCTTCTTTCAAATAAGCACACCATGATGACACATTTGCAACAGTTCTCACTGACACAATCTGCCAACACATCAAGAAAAGGATTAGATGAAGTAACGTCAGGAATAAGCACACAACCACCACATTGTAGACCAGAGAAGCAACTTCATCCATAACTCAAATTATAGACAAGAGTAGCAATAATCAAGTAACCAATAGACACAGCAGCATGAAGTGGATACTCATGACTAGAGGAGCGGGTTTCGGCTCAGGTCATTTTTGACGTGGTCAATCTCGAATGGGATCATTTTCAAGTTGGGTCAACTCGGGTTCGGGTCAATCCACCGAGTCAAGTTTTTATATAAAGCAATATCATTTTTTTCATTTTTTTTTCCCAAAAAATTATTCATAAAAATTTTATTATTTTGAAAAAAATATTTTCTTTTTAAAAAAGGACAAATATACTAATTTTATGACCACACAAAGAAATGTTCGACTCAAAACACAACATTGACTAGAAATATAGTGGGTTTATGCTAAAATAATGATGTGGAAGTGAAAAGGATTAATTAAATCAAGCAGAACGGTTGGGTTTGAGTTACAGTCCGATTTGACCCAGTTTTCCAGTATTTTCGGACCGGGTCATTTTTGGGTCACAAATCAAACTTGTAGGGTTATAACCCACTAAACTCCGGTCGGGTTCCGGGTGAAGTAAGAATCAAACCCCAAGTATAACCAAAAATAGTAGAAAAATGGAGGCCTATCTTACTTGTCAAGAAAAGCAACAAACCTATAGTTACGATGTGTTATATGCTATTTCCTTCATAAATTACAGTCAAGAGTCACATTTTGATCACATTATATGACTAACAAAGTAATCAATGGACAAAAAATACAAGGGCTTTATTTGGTGAAATACAGTTGTCAATAACAACCTTAATCTAATTTACATGCATATTCAGAGTCCAATAAAATTTTTAAAATCTTATCTTTCTAGTTCTTGTTTCAAAAAGGATGCAATTTAAAAATATATTTCTTCTTTCTTTCTGAAAAAGACCGACTTATTGTAGCTATGTTTTTCATTTCTTTTCTTTTCTTTTCTTTTTGTTTTGCCTACCACCTACTTACAAATGACTCATACATTGAATTCTCCTCACTTCAAAATGCGGGAAACCCCACAAGAATCTGGTCTACAATCATGTTTGTTAATTTGCTAATACTTTGATAGCTCTCCAGAAGAAAGAACCCTTAGAAGCATTTATTAGACTTTGACAATTAATAAATAGCATGTACCTTTTTCATAAGTCTCATTCATAGTACAATTTTAGGTCGGACACTTCCATTTGCTAGCAGATTACAGAATTCAGTATATTCGACTACATGCAAAGGCAGACACACAGAAATCATAATTGCTTGATTTACAAGGGTAAAAAAAAATAACAAAATTCAAGCAATATAGAGGTTAAGTGTCCAAGGCCAAACTATTCAGGATAGAAAAACATGTATACTATAGGGAGCAGCATGGGAGGCTAGCCTACAAGTTAATGCACCACACAAGTTAATGCACCAGATTGTACAAAAGCAAAGAAACAATACAGCTTGCAGAACAGAAGTTGTCATAGGAGAAGATAGCCTTCGTTGACTAGGGCCCCCTAACTTTCCAGTTACAGAACCAGGCAGCCTATTTTCCATCACAAGATGAGACCAGAATATTGAACAAGATGACTCAGCAAATGAGATTAAGTCCTCCTGCATGTCAAATAGAGTTTAAGAAAAAGAGTAAGACTTGTAGAGTTGTAATAGAATGCCTATTAGAAACTAATTTCAACTAAACAATAAAAAATATGTTACCAATATGACCAGAAGAACATTTGAGAATTTTTCTGCAATAACACAGCCCTTATTCTTGGCTTTAGAATTATTCTTTTCTAATTTGGTGCATTCACCGACGCTTTTCTGCATAATTTCAAGCTCATGGACAATACTCAAGATCAACATGAGAAACTTCACAGGTATCCACTCCCCCAAGTTGCTTTTTTGGCAGATGGTTACACCCTTTTCTTCAAGAAACTGCCATATTAACATCATACAAATTTCCATCAGGCAGACTTTACAGTTAAAGCAAATGATATCAAGATGGGAGAGATTCATAATTTGATATGCTCAAGCTACAAACAACATACAAATTAATTCCATGATAAAGAAGCTTAAAATATATTGAATACAAAATATGAACAGACCAAGAAAACTATTTAAACTCTTTCGATGTCATAGAAAATAGCTGTCAAGGCCTATTATTAACTTCTTAGTACTATTTACTTTTATGACTCAACTTCAATAACTCGTATGGGCTATGCTAACCCGTTAAGGCATATGGCGCCGTTGTACATGTCGACTTGATATGATACGCAGTCACGCACACAAACAAGAGACATGCATTGGATCATGCTTGTGTAGACAGACACAACTACCTTGTTATCTTTCTCTTCTCTCCTTTTTCAATCTTTCCAACTGGAAGGATTTGTTTCATCTAAAATGTGAAGGACCTCATCACTGTTATTTCCTTCCCCCCAATACCCATCCCTCTATTTCCCTCCCCTCTTCTTTTGCTATCCAAAGAAAGGTAATATCATTCATCCATTTTCCTTCCGTCCTTTCCCTCCAATTCCTCCTATTCAAACATAATATTATATTATATGAAAATTTGATATGAAAAATTAACAAAAAAAATATAAAGCAGGACCCCCTTCAGTGTATATATAGCTGGAAGTCTGGAAGTGTCAAGATGCCCTAATTGAAATCGCTTGTGTTATTGAGTGCCTTAGACATATTTTGTATTAAATCAATCCTTGCAATAAAGATTCAAAGTTCCCCCATGAAAGCATGCTGCCACAAGGAGAGAAATTGAACAGAGCAAGCAATGAACTAATCACAGCATGTATATGACCAACCAGTCCAAACTCAGGTCTGTACAAAAGCCTCGACAGGGCAGGTCCGGCAGGAGGTTAGGATGTACGTAAACAAGTGTCCAGAACAAAAGATGTATATCAAAGGACCACAAAAGCACATCAAAATGATTTGTAAGAAGAATTGACCAGACACAACCTACCAATAACTTGATAGCCTGATTTTGACTTCGAACTGAACTTATCAAACTATATAGTCCACCGTCTAATGGAACATTTTGACATACAAGATGTACTACAAAACACAACGACGGAAAGCATTATACCCTAAAAAGAGGTTCGAAATGGTGCTCTTCCTCCATGTAAAGGAAAAAAACTCTAGCCCATCTTTCTGCTTCAGCACTCCATGCAAACAAGTCTTCATCATCATACGAAATGCCAACATTTGAACTATATTGATGAGAGGAAAATCTTATTGGGAAGTCATGCAAACTTTTAGCAGTTTTCATATTTAAACTAGATATTTTCACAGCATAATTCTGCTTCTGATCCCCTGTAAACCATGCTTTCACTTTGATCCTTAGAGTACCTATACGAAGCAACAATAAAAAGAAATGAAAAGAGATTTGAAACAACGTAGCTTTACAATGAGTATTATACAATCTAATCACAAACAATGGCTCATTAAATCATGAGCACTTCTTATTTATGTGAACTTGTAAATGATGCTTGCTATCAAGGTTCAAGCGGAAACAAAATTCTTTATTTTTACAAGGGGAAGGTTGCATACATCCGACCACAACAAACACTCCCTAGGTGAGTGTCATTTAATGAAATTGGGGCAATTGAATTATGTCGTACTCTCGTCTCTTTATTTTTAGCTATGCTGGCAAATTATTCTATATCATTGATATTGATTCGATTATCAATTTAACGATCAGTAAATTGCAAGGTATTTTAAAAAAAGAATACGTTCATGAAATCTCTTATCATAAAAAGTAAAAAATCATATGGATTATATTCTAGTGGTTTTGAATCAAATACATTAACTATTTGAATTCATGCCTTATTCATTTAAAAAGAATTGAAATTGATATTTAAATACATTTTTTATTATTTTACTCAAAACGGTATCTAATTGCAAGCAAGATTAGAAAGATACATTTGATACATAGTGGTGATGCACAGATGCACAGATGCTCCAATATAATACAAGTGTTTTATATAATTATATATAAATATATATTATGAGTTTACAAATAAGCATGTTTACCTTTGATTGAAAAAGGTAGATATATGATTTATACTGCAAATTTGAATTACAAAATTCATAATCTAAGTTTAACAACCAAGTATATTTATTCCGTGTAGAAAAGTTTGTACTTATGATTTATTATGATGAGGTTACTATTAAACATATTATCCCAAGTAGAACAGTTTTGAAATTTCAAAGATGAAGTTGTGCATACAAAAGTATTTTTGTGCTGAATGAAAAAGTATGTTGGGCAACAAAGGTTGTGTACGTGGTTAAGGCATAACAAAGGTTATGCTCGTTTTTATCATAACAAAGGTTATGTTAATAATGTCATATCGCGCGAGCTGTAGCAAACGAGTCACAAGATAAACTCAAATTAGTACCATTTCAGCGATGCATTAATTTTTCCACCCCCAACATTTCAGCAATCGAAAAATATAAGCTATACTATTTCAACAATGAACTCAAATTATGTGGATGGCATGTTGGTATTAAGTTGTATGGGAAGTTAAGCTATACTATCAAACGAAATTGTATGGAATGAATCTTTATGGAATGTCTTCCCTTCCCCACCCCATATGCACACACAGGATAGGAGGAAGAAAATTGCAAATTTTGAAGAGAATAACTTAAACCAAAGCAAGTGATATGAAGAAAAAGAGCTTAAAATACAGATGGTAGAAGTAGTTACTTACCACCACTATCAGTAGATTCACGTGGAAATGCTGCTATGAAATGCAAAAGTGTCTCAAAAGATAGCTCATCCACACACACTAATGATACAGCAGCTTCAATAACATTCTCACAAACTGATACATAAAAAGATTTAAGGTCAAAGATGCCAATGGAAAACACAAACATGACAGATCAACAACAATAAATTGCACACCTCTGAGACGGTAATTAGGATTGAAGTGTTGCTTGCTATTTTCTACAAGATACCTTAGATTGTCAATTAATTCTGCTTTATCAGCACAAAGTTGACTTTTTGGAGATTGCAATCCATTCATATCAGTTAAGGCATTCATGCATTGCCCAGCACAACCTGCACCTTCAACATGCCCCTCAGCTACCGAAAACTTGAAAGATTCACTAGCAGCAAAAATACATGCTGACAGACTCATCAAACCGGCTCGGCCGAAGGCATGCTGTCTTGCTACAGATGTCAACTTGCACAAAAACAATATCTGCTCCCTGCAAAACATTCAAAAGTCATAAAATAAAACTACCAAATCAAACAAGTATTGCATTACCTTGTGTCATACCTACACAATGCACCAAGGCTCTTAAGGTGTATCAAAGGCGCAAAAAAAAGGGGGGAATGAATGATGAGTTGGCAAGCTAATTAACAGAATTCTATTATAGGAGGGGTAATAGGAGAAATACTCTAGAAGGGGAATCTTATAACTAATCCAAAAAGGGCAGCAAGTTGTTAGGCCTCATTAGATCTATAAATATGCTTATGTAATAAAGGATTGTATGCAATGAAATACTAATACATTCTCCTCCTCTTCTTGATCCTATCTCTGTCATTCTATCTATTCTTCTCCCTCTTCTTCTCTCCTTTCTCTATATTTTGCTCTTCTCTCTCCCTCTATTTCTAACTTCTCTTACATATTGTGTGCACAGTAGCTTGATTCATAACAAACTGGTATCAGAGCAATTTTTGCTTTCTCTGCTATGGGAAATCCAACAAATCAGCAGAGGATCGAGCAACTCTAGCATGAGCTTGATAATCTCACCCAGCAATTTACTTCTCAGTTGCACTCTGAAATATCGCAACTAGAGGAGAGGATGTCGTTGAATCAAGTGTTTCTTGAAACAAAGTATGGAGACTTGGAGAAATCCATCACTGCCATAGCTGGAGGCCAAGTAAAAATGCAGGAGACTCTCACATTGTTCATGGCCAGTAACTCAAGGCCACAACCCATGACCAGCATTCTTTGGAGCCACAAAATTTACACAGACGAAGTCTGGTGCTAGTGGTTAACAACCAAAATAGCCAGAGCATCAATCAACAAGAGAACCATGATAATTTTATTGATGAGAATTTGGGCTTTACGGCATTCCAGAATAGCCAGGGAAACAGTCAATGGCCAAATTGGAAGGTTGACATACCCATGTTTACCGGTGAGAAACCCGATTGGTGGATTTTGAAGGCGGAACGATACTTTACCTGCTATAATCTGTCGGAGTTGGAACGTATGGTGGCGGCAGTCATAAGCATGGATGGCGATGCCCTAGCTTGGTACCACTAGGAAGATCAACAAGAACCGATTACCCGATGGGTTGACTTGAAGACCCTCATCCTCAGGCGATTCCAGCCAGCTAATCAGGGAAGATTGGTAGAGCAGTGGCTGGCGGTAAGGCAGACAGGAATGGTGGCGGAGTACTATCGGGAATTTGTGGAGAAAGCCTCACCCATAGGTAAAGTACCCAGAGACTTTGCTTTAGGGGCTTTTATAAATGGGCTCCAGGAAGATATACAGTGTGAGTTAAGATTGGTGGACCCCACCTCACTTAAAATAGCCATGGAATGGGCTGAAAAGATTGAGAAAAGGATGCTGTCAAGGCTAAATTTATGAGACAAAAATGGCCCTACCGTCCAAATTACCAACATACTCCTCACCCAAACCTTTCTAGAAATACCCAAAACTTTACTCCCACAAAACAAACCTAACCCATCTTCCCCACACACCACACAAAACCAAACACCAGCCTACTGGGAAGAACGACGTTAATCTATACGTCTCAGCGACGGCGAACTGTGGGAAAAACGCTCTAAAGGGCTCTGTTTAAAATGTAATGAGAAGTGGTCACTAACGCATGTTTGCCGCAACCGCGAGCTTCGCCTCATCCTAGTTGAAGAGGGCGGGGTTTCCTCGAGTGACTTGGAGGACGTGAAGGAGCTCAATGAAATGGCAATCGAGGACCCTTTCCAAGGAATCTCACTTCAATCACTGATCGGGTTTACGAATTCGAAGACCATGAAAATGGAGGGGAGTATTGGGGGAAACACAGTACTAATCCTCATTAACTCTGGGGCAACGAGCAATTTTATTCCCACGTCCGTAGCTCGCAGATTAGGACTTCCATGTACAGATTGCAAACCTTTTGGTGCCACTCTGGGGACGGGTACGAAAGTTTATGGAGAAGGCATCTGTAGGCAGGTCTGTTTGTCCTTACAAGGAGTGGGGATTGTGGAGGATTTTTTCTCTTTGGAGTTAGGCAGCCTGGATGTTATTTTGGGAGTGCAATGGCTCGAGAAATTGGGGACTGTCACCATCAACTGGAAGACACAGGAGGTGTAGTTTCAATTGGGTGCTATGAAATGTGTTTTACATGGCGACCCTTCCCTCCGTTGCTCCCAAATATCCATGAAAGCATTGCTGAAAATATTGCACCATGAAGGGCAGGGAGTACTCATTGAGACTATGGGCTGGAGCAGTATGGAGGACCCACCATCACTCGACATACCACCCTCACCTCTACTATCAACCGTTACTCTCTCTTATTTCAACCCCCATCATCCCTTCCTCCCCACCGAACTCATGACCACTCTATAGTATTGAAGGAAGGCATCAATCCCATCAGTGTGCGTTCCTTCCGTTACCCTCACGTTCAAAAGGCTGAAATTGAACGTCTTTTCCATGATATGCTCAAAGCGGGCATCATTAGGCCTTCCACCAGCCCTTTCTCAAGCCCTATCATCCTTGTCAAAAAGAAGGATAGGTCATGGCGTTTCTGTGTTGACTATCAAGCCCTAAACAAAGCCACTGTTCCAAACAAAATTCCCTATTCCAGTGATCAATAAGTTGTTAGATAAGTTGGGAGGCGCCTCGGTCTTCACTAAATTAGACCTCCGATTTGGTTATCATCAAATCCGTATGAAGCAACAGGATATTTCTAAAACGGCTTTTCGCACCCATAACAGTCATTATGAGTTCGTCGTCATTCCATTTGGTCTCATGAATGCCCCGGCTACTTTTCAGTCCTTAATAGACGAGGTATTTCGGCCTTTCCTTAGAAAAATTGTTTTGGTATTTTTTGATGACATTCTTATTAATAGTAAAACCGAGAACAACCATGTCAACCATGTCGCCACTGTTCTTGATACACTCATGGCTCACTCCCTGGTTCTCAATGGGAAGAAATGTCACTTTGGGGTCACTCAAGTTGCATATATGGGTCAAGTCATCTCTTGTCATGGAGTTTCGGTTGACCACGACAAAATCAAGGTTGTCTCTTGTTGGCCATCCCCCAAAACTATCAGTGAGCTACAGGGTTTTTTGGGTCTCACTGGTTATTGTAAGAGGTTCGTTAAGAGGATATGCCCAGATTGCCCAGGCACTCACAGCCCTACTTAAGGACACGTTCCACCGGAGTTCAGAAGTTGAGACAGCCTTTTCCACCCTCAAACATGCTCTCACTACAGTTCCTATGCTCGCTCTCCCCGATTATACTCTACCTTTTACCATTGAGTCCGATGCCTCAGGTTAGGGCCTAGGGGCTGTTCTAATCCAAGCGGCTCATCCTAGTGCTTTCTTTAGCCATATCTTAGGCCCACGGGCGCTACGGCAATCCATCTATGAACGCGAACTCATGGCTATTGTATTTGCCATCCTTCATTGGAAGCATTACCTAATGGGGAATCGTTTTGTGGTTAAAACGTATCAAAGCAGTTTAAAGTTCATCCTTGAGCAACATGAGGTGGGTGCTGAGTATCAAAATGGCTCTTAAAATTCATGGCATTTGACTTTGTTATCATTTATAATCTGGGGTCGTCCAACAAAGTTGCCAATGCCTTATCCCGACGCTCTCATGAGTTGGCCGAATGTACTCTCTACAGCTCCAGCAGTATTAATTGGCCTGTTCTTCGTCAAGAAGTTGATAAGGATTCAACCCTGGCCCGCATTAAACAAGCAATTCGAAAGGGTAAGGATATTCCAGTGGGTTTCTCCATGTTCCATGATGACTTATTTTATAAAGGGCAGTTGTCCTTGCAAAATCCTCGCCTTTCATTCGCATCTTATTACATGAGTACCACGATACACCTCTTGGGGATCATGCTGGCGAAGTTAAAACATATCAAAGACTCGCCTCAGAATGGTACTGGGAGGGTATGCGCCGGCAGGTCACCCAATACGTTCAACAATGCCGTACTTGCCAACAACAAAAAGCTTCGTATCAATCACCTGCTGGCCTCCTACAGCCACTACCTTTTGCAACTAGTGTATGGGAGCATATTTCCATGGATTTTGTCAAGGGTCTTCTGAAATCCCATGGCATCGATACCGTTCTTGTGGTTGTTGATCGCTTTACTAAATATGCACATTTATGGGGTTGACTCACCCTTTTACAACAACTTCTGTGGCAGCTTTATTTATCAAAGATGTAGTTCGTTTACATGGGTTTCCCTCCTCCATTGTGACGGACAAGGATCGGGTTTTCTTGAGTAATTTTTGGAGCAAGCTTTTTCGTCTCCAGGGCACTAAACTCCTTAACGGTACGGCATTTCATCCCCAAACCGACGGCCTAACTGAGATTGTTAACAAGGCCTTGGAGACTTTCCTTCGATGTTTCATCCAGGGCAAACCTAAACAGTGGGCTAAATGGCTTCCATGGGCTGAATTTTGTTACAACACCGTCCCCCATTCCTCCATTCGTATGTCTCCTTTCCAGGCTTTATATGGCAAACCTCCACCACACTTAGTGCGTTTTGGCCAGGGCAACACCGTAGTTGACAGTGTTGAGCACCTACTCCAAGAGAGAGATACCATGTTGGATACGATTCATTTTGCCTTGGTTAAAGCTCAGCAAAGCACGCTCCATTATGCTAACTCAAAACGTCGTGAAGTCGTTTTCTTGAAGCTCCAACCATATCGCCATCAATCTCTCGCTCGTCGCCCTCATGAGAAGCTATTATGGGCCCTATAAGATCACTCAAAAGATTGGCAAAGTAGCATATCGCTTGGCGCTGCCTTCACCTAGTCTCATCCATCGGTTTTTCATGTCTCTCAATTGAAACCAGCTGTGGGAATTCCTGATTCTGTTGATATCCCCCCTCACATTACTGAAGATTTGATTTCTGTCACCATTCCAGAGGACATACTCACCTTACGCCAGCCTAGTTCATCTGTTTGGGAGGTTTTGGTCTAGTGGCAAGGCTTACCCACATCCGAAGCCACTTGGGAGAACTACCATCAGCTTATTGCTACTTTTCCTGACTCTCACCTTGAGGACAAGGTGCAACTCTTGGTAGCGGGTAATGTCATACCTACACAACGCACCAAGGCTCTTAAGGTGTATTAAAGGCGCAAAAAAAAGGGGGAATGAATGATGAGTTGGCAAGCTAATTAACATAATTCTGTTATAGGAGGGGTAATAGGAGAAATACTCTAGAAGGGGAATCTTATATCTGATCCAAAAAGGGCATCAGGTTGTTAGGCCTCATTAGCTCTATAAATATGCTTATGTAATAAAGGATTGTATGCAATGAAATACTAATACATTTTCCTCCTCTTTATAATCCTATCTCTGTCATTCTATCTATTCTTCTCCCTCTTCTTCTCTCCTTTCTCTGTATTCTGCTCTTTTCCCTCCCCCTATTTCTAACTTCTCTTACATATTGTGTGCACAGTAGCTTGATTCATAACACCTTGCCAAAGAATCATATATGATCACTCCCACAAATAATCATTCTACCACACACTTAAAAAGCATTAAACGCTGATGTACATATTTGAAAAACTATGTGCTTTCTTATACATATAACATATGCAAAAGATAGCCTCAAAATCATTTTTTAAAGATAGCAGCCCCATAACCATTGTACTATGCACAAAAGTATGGTCTTTCTCCTTTTTCTCAAGGTAAGATTTCATTGATGAAAGAACAAATTAAAAAGAGAAGAAACAGCAACAAAGATGATTAAAACAAGATATTGGAGTTCTGACCAAATCAGATATTCAAATGCTACACTATAATACTTGGCCAGACTAGCAGCCTCATCTTAAGTCTTAACAGTAACAACCAATACTTAACCAGATTAGCAATCTTATCTTAGTAGTAACAACTCTAAAGCACCAATATCCTTCACAAGGTACAAGTTCATGTATGACAGACAGTATGTATCAATCTTCTATTGACTACCATCCAGTGTCGGAACTTTAGATTTTGGAAGCTACAGGTGAGATATTGATTTCATAACAGGTGAACAGCTCAAGAACTAATAACATACGCTTGCAGAACTCCTTTTAAGATATACTATCTAACAACTCCAAACTCCAAGGACAAGGTCACAAGAGGATTCCATAATCTAAAAATTTGCCAAGAAGATTATATTAAAGACAATAAAAAGAATCCAGAGTGCACAAAAGCAAACATATATTTATTTCCCTAACACTCAGAAGGTGGACCTCCAACAATTTAAAAAATTCTCTAGCACATCTTTATAGAATATGAAGTACATTTTAGAAGTCCGTTTAACTTTGATCATTAAAAATGGCCAACTCACTTAGAGCATCTAGGTAACTGCCACCGACACATTGATCATTCAGATCTATAGATAGATTTAAAGAATGACTGCCAAAATATCCATTTATGATATCCATTAAACATGTCACGAGATTTTCCTACCAAAGTTGCACTATTTTTTCCGTTAACATTCCTTCATTTAATACCAACAACCAAACGGGGTGTTAATACTTATAGAAATACATGAACCTTGTGTTAATAAGGTACTCTTGCGAGAGACCGTCTCTAGGTGAGACGACCTCCAAACAAAGAGCCATATGCTAATAATTGTATTAGTTGGTTACTTAACCCGTGTATAGGGAACGTCTCACGGTAAGACCGTCTCACACAAGAATTTGTGTGTTAATAATCTCTGACTGCACTTCGCTACACTAAAATCTGGCAGCAATATTCTTAATAATCTAGTATCAATCCAGAGATGAACAGCCTATTGCTAGCCATAAACTAGAACATATTCTAGAACATACCTTCCCACAAGGAAACTACAATATTGATGAAAGAACTTCGAGGCCCCTTCTATTGTTTTCGAGGAGTAGACTCCTTTTATACCTAGAACAAATATCAAGCGTAAAATATCATTCAAAAGATAAAGTTAGCACTTCTGACATAATTCATGATATAACATGACAACAATGGAACACCAACTCCAGCAAGCATCCGCTTTTAAAGAACAACGACAATAAAACTTGACAACTTAAATCGCGATGAAAATCAATAGAAAAAGGCTGCATGCATTTTCAAGCAACTAAATAAGAGGGAAAATTGTTGTATGATGGCAAACGTTGAACATTGCTAAAATATAAACTCTTTGTTCTTTTACTTGGTTTATGTTCACACAGGTTTTCAAATAATTTCAGTTGATGAGCAAATAGACATAAAAAGTCATTCATGCATAAGCAACAGGACAACCAGACCTTTCTCTCTTCTAAAAAATCATTCATGCATGTACAATCTGAATGGATCAATTTAAAGCCATGTGAAAAATTCAAAAACAAAAAGGCACAAATCCACAAACATACATGGCCTTTTTATGGCATAAAGTACAATTGGAGAAAGTAAATTGATTTAGATATGCAAACCAAAATCTTTGTGGTGAACTGGATCATTCAGCCCTTGCATCAATGCACCAAGTACAAAATCCACCCGAAACAGCTCACTGCAATTGCCCTGATTCTTCCACTCGATATCCAAAAATGACTTCATTATCAGGCATCTAACTGAATCATCCAAATGAAAGAAATTAATATACAGAAAAGGAGAATTATATCAAAGGCAAGAATCTCAAGGCAATTAATACTACCATGAGGGTTATCATGAAATAGTCCTCGTTCCCACAATATAGCTAGCCAACCAAAGTTTCCACCATGCACACCAATTTGCTGCTGGGATACATCAGTATCCATGGAACTTTCATGGGAAACGCAAGATTGAAGTAGCAGAATTATCTGCAAAAACATATAAGGCATAAACAGATGAAAAGCTTCAGCACACTTTCCACATTTTTCAACCAACAAAATTTTTAAACCAACAAAACTTTTAAACGCAAGGATACCAAGGGATGTGTGTGTACCAGCAGAAAATGAGGTTAGAAACCAGAAACACTAAAGTCTTGAATGAAAACAACCTATGATCAACCACAAGGAAAAGAAGGGATACTTCAAGCCAGAAAATCATTGAAGTATCAGCAAACAACAATTCAACATTGAACTAAGCAAGCTAAAGCACATAATAGTACAATGCCGAAAAGGGTTTCTAAGGAAAGGATATAGTTTTACACTTACACCTGAATTATTCAGCACCAATGATAATTTCAACTTTTTCAGTCAACAAAGACGTATTAAAGTGAACAAGGCTGAAACCAGCTGATCTCAAACAACACTACTGTATAATGATAAGTGCCGACTGGAAAGAACTCAAACACACCTGAGTAGAAGATAAACCGATAAAGACACAAACTCCAACGACGATCAACAAAAAGGTTACTTCTCTTAAGATCATCCTCAGTTGGGACATTCTTGTTAACCAAACCACAAGTAAAAAAGGAAACTAACAATACCACCTTTAAAACTCCCTTTGCTTAATTCTGACTTAATTTGAAACAAAAGTTTCAGTTACTGTGAGCGTTTTAAGGCAGAAGCAAGCATAATACAATATTGATGCTAAATAATTGCTCCTGAAACAAACACCTGTATTGGTCATCTCTCCCAGTATGTTTACTTTATGGCACCAAATTACAGATTGAATGAGTTTAGCTTCTATGCCAAACGGCTCAATTTCTGTTCGTGTCACGTCAAGAGTATATAGGTTTCTCCCTCTTCAATGGTGTAGTATTTGTACATACATTTTATGGGAATTGGAGAACAAGAAACTCTAGTGACATGTAGCATTATTAGTCTAACAGTGCAATTAGCTAAAGCAGGATTCGCACATTTTGTCACTTGGGAGCCTCCCTTTCAAGTAACTTGCTTTAACAGAGTTACATTAAAAAGGCAATACATGATTTTGAAGGTTCCCTCACAAACACCATAATAAATTATGCTTACTAATAAAGGATTTTGGTGACCACATCTAGGAATTACAAGTATGAAACTCCAATCCATGAGCAATCTGAGATTATTAACAAGGCACTTAGCCTATATGCGTTATTTTGCCAACAAGCAGCCAAAGAAATGGGCAACTTGGGTGCATTGGGCTGAATTCAGTTATAATACTTCCCCACACCTATCCATTAACATGTCTCCATTTCAAGCTCTATATGGTCGAGTACCTCCCCACATAGTTCGTTTAGTTCGTTTTGGGCACAGACAAACAACGGTAGACGCATTGGATCAGATGTTACAAGAGAGGGAAGCAATGTTGGATAAGATATAGTTTAACATCAAGGCACAACAGAGGATGAACCAATATGCAGATTAGAAACGAAGAGACGTATCATTCAATGAAGGGGAGTTGGTATTCCTTAAATTACAGCCCTATAGACAATGTTTCTTGGCTACGTATTTATGAGTAACTTGTTCTTTGTTACTATGGACCTTATAAAATAATACGGAAAAGTGGAAAGGTGGCCTACAAGTTAGCTCTACCTAAGAACTGCAGCATACATCTGGTCTTTCATGTTTCCCAACTCAAGAAAGCCGAAGGACCTAATTTAGCATCTGAAGTTGCACCAACTGCATCTGCTCATTTGGAACTGTTGCTACATACTCAAGATATTCTTCAAGTACGTCAGTTGCATTCCAATCATCTCAAAGTATGTTTGTAAGAGCGAAATTCCTTTCTTTCCATGGATAAGTATGACTTCGAAAAGGGAGGTTTAAGAAAGGGGTTCATAGAGAACCTTTTATATGGATAAAATATATTATGGATCCATTCGGTTCTTTTAATTCTTGCTCGAGCCGGATGATGAAAAATTATCGTGTCCGGTTCTTTTGGGGGATGAATTAAATCTATAAGAATTCAACTTGCTACATCCATTTTTCAAGTTAATCTTAATTCTTAAGCGACTTGAGTCTCATCATAAATTTATAACCCTCCCATCCATTTTCTTGAAATTGCTCCCACCACTCTTTTATTTGTTTGAGAAAATTAGGGAGCTTCAACCGCATGTTTCAAATCTAAATGGACAATGGCCCCAGTTGAAGTTTTTTGCCTCAAGAATAAGTGGAAATGATCAAATACCACCCTTGATCCCAATGATAATGCCAAGTCTGGAAACTCAAAGCATTAAAATCTATTAGTTTTGCTTGCTACATTTCTACTCCCCGCTACTCACCATGTAAAAGACTCGTTGGAAATTGTCTAGTCAAACAAATTGCAATCCTTGATGCATTCATCAGACATCAAGAGTAACGGTCCATTTTAATTTTTATAAATACATTGTTTACAGCTCAAGTATAAGGTTTCAAGGCTAAAACATTTACGAAAGGTTTAACCAACCCCGATTTAACTACCTAGTCCAAAGAGAAAAAATTTATAAGGGGGAATGCGTAACAGATCAACCGAGATAGTAACAAAAACTGACTTTATTAATGAATACAAGAACGCTACTATGGGACATTCGAGTCTCCTAAACACTCCTAAATGGTTCAACTTCAATGCCTAGATACTTTCTCCCCTAAAACATCCCATACTCCCCTCTATTTATAAGATATGGGAGGGAAAAATACAAAAAAGAATAAAGGCTAATAAAAGACTAACTAACATAACAACCTAAAATACAACTCTAACTTACTTTTATTTATTTACATTATTCAAGACCCTATGAATATGCCATGTATGACAACCGGCAGCCTAAAGATCCACCTTGCCCTCAAGGTGGGTAAATGTAACTCGGTTCGAAGCGATAACACCAAATTTCAAGCAATCAATAACTAGAACACTTATAAACCCGATTAAGTACTTGAGTGTGCCTTTAAGATTGTAGCTTTTGTAGAAGTGGTTTAAAGGAGTGAGTCGTCCATTTCAAATAAATTCCACGATGCACAGTAATTCCGACATAAGAGATGTTGAAGCCATGATAAAGCCCAGCTATACCATCTGATTTCCTCAATCAAACCTTTGAATTGTCTCTCGTCGGCCTTCTTTGCAGTCTTAGAGTCATTAGCTAGCCAGATTCTTGCATAATTTAAAGAATACACCAAGAAAAAGGAAGTTGAATACTCACCATATGCCAAATTTCCGGTACCCAACTTTTTCTTTTTTGAAATTTAACTTTCTTTTAAAGTAATCCTTGAAACAAAGTTAATGGCATCGAAAATTATATTCAGGAATGCTTCCAAAGCCCAGCTGATTTTTAAGAGTGTAAAAAGGCCCAAATTATGATTTGTCATGATGACATCAGCAAAGATGAAATCAGTTAGACGTCATCAGGAAACCCTAAGATCCCTTTCATATCCCTCTTCTCCCTTTGCATCTTAGAAACCCTAAAGAAATTTGCCTTCCTTTCCAACTGCTTCCCGACGCCGGCCAAACGCTGCATTTTTTCGGTGAGCCCCCAATCTCTGGCCTTCTCACCGGTCCGTCTACATAAATTTCCGACAACCTTAAGATCGTATAGTACCGCTATACTTCCATGTCGGAATTCCATCATTGATTCTTCTCCATTGTGGCTGCTGTCTCCATCCATCGTCCGAAATTTTCCGATGATACCTTTCCCTTCTGCCTTCTTCACGTCCCTGGCCAGCCATTCTCTATTCCTATTTCTTTCTTGGGAAAAAGATGTAAACCGCTCTGATACCTATGTAACAGATCAGCCAAGATAGTAACAAAAACTGACTTTATTGATGAATACAAGAACAATACTATGGGACGTTCGAGTCTCCCAAACACTCCTAAGTGGTTCCACTTCAAAGCTAGATATTTACTCCCTTAAAACATCCCATACTCCCCTCTAATTATAAGATATGGAAGTGGAAAATACAAACAAGAATAAAGGCTAATAAAAGACTAACATAACAACCTAAAATACAACACTAACTAACTTTTATTTGTTTACTTTATTTAAGACCCTATGAATATGCCATGTATGAAAGAATATTCCTATGTCTTCCATACGTAAATTACACTCATAATTTTTGACAGACATATAGGACTATAAAAGCTCAAAATGGGGGACTTCAAAGTTTTATGAGCCAACTAGCCAAGTACTAGTAAAGGGGCACTTTTAGTTCTCTTCACCCAGCCTATGAGGATAAAAGGTACTAACTAGTTGACACTTAAAAGATTTGCGCCTACAGAAGCAACTTAGATTGAAGGGGTGTAAATGTATGTATGAACCTGATGATTCCATGCAGCTTCAACCAAGTGAGTGCCATACTCATCAAGCATCTCATAGAGAAGTATGAATGCCTCCCACTTCTGCAGTTCACTCAAATGTTTATCAGCTGAGAGGGAAGTTTGTCCAACACCCAGCGACTTGGCTTCCTCTTCAGCCCAAAGATCCCTTTTTGTCATGCCGCGAGCAATTGAACCTCTCTGGCGTGACTTTTTCTCAAAAACAGTTGTTGGATTAAGCAGTTGTGCCTCATTTTTTACTACCACTCTCTTCAGTATGAATAAGGACAACTTCCTTATTAAGCTTTCTTTCTCGACCTGAAAACCCCAAAATCAGAGCACAAATATGAATTTCAATCTATGGAAAATTAATTGTGCTTATGATTAAAGAAACAGATTCCCAAGGCAGAAATCATATATCACTACAAAAATTAATGAAAAGGGTGAAAGAGTACCAAGCCTCTTTTAATTTCATCCCAAAATTCTTGTTCGGCTCTTATGTCAAATTCTTCTGCCTTATCATACATTTTCACTTGTGCACAATCAACAGAACAAAAATAAGATAGATACAAAGATATTACGCCATATGCATCCCTCCTCTCTACAGATCCCATAGAAAATAACGCTTTGGAACACTTCCACAGTCTCAAGAAGAAATGTTGCCTGAACACCAAAAAACACTCTTACAACAACAAATTTGATAAGCTGATTTTAAATGGAAAAGAAATTCTGTACAAATAGTATAATATTGCACCTGGAAATACAACAATTTTCTCCTTGAATGCAAACTTCAAATGAGCACTTGCATGCAAATGCTTTAAAAATGGAAGGGAGGAGAAGACTGACAGTGCAAGACCTATGATCAAGGGTCTGAGAAAGCATTTTGATAGTCAAATTACATAAATCCCATAGCAAATGCCCACAAAATGTTTCAGCTTGGAAGATATTGCCTGAGATGCAAGGCCCTTTCTCAGTCTGATACATCTCTGTAGCAGTATCTAATACGCAGCTCAAAACATAGCAAGACAAAGTCAATGAAAGAAATGGAATAAAATCTGATGCACTGCCTGATTTTAATGATTCTCTAGAGCTGTGAAAGACAAACTTCGTACTCCATTCGATGACAGACTTCTCTTCATTTTGATTCATTTCCATGGAAAGGCTTACTGATCTCAAGAGAATCGGAACTAGTGTTGTCTCAATAAGCTCCCAATTATTGGTTTCCCTAGCAACTTGAAGAAAAAATTCTACAATCTAAAAACCAAATAGAAGTTAAAACACCATAAACATATGAATGAGCAATAAATAAAATACAGAAGGAAAATCACAACATCCCTCTCACAAGCTTACCTCATGAAGCATTGATTTCTCATACAGATGAACCATTTTTATCAAAGGAATGAAACCTTCCCACACAAAACTCTCTAAAGTGGCAGAACTAACAACTGAAACGAACATTACACATAACATTAGTTTTGAATTTGTGATCAGCCAATCATTTAATATCTAAGGAAAAAAACAGAGCACCAATGTTCACATAGCTTATTTAATGTATTACCAATAAGCTAACTAATTTCATTTTAAATTCGTATATTGATTAAATATAATCACAACAAAAATTCCTTTAAAGATATATAATGATGACAACAGCTACAACAGTCCAAAGCATTTAAACTATAAGATGGGATTATATACATTAACCAAACAAATCAATCCATGAGATCATATACTCCTTCCCATTTGTTCCACTGAAAAATATATGACATTGTAATCCCAAATCTGCCATATCCTTTTCCCAGCAGAAATTGACCCGTGTAACACCCTCCAAATTAAGCATTTATAAAATCGCAAACATTTTTACTTAAATGACGTAAATTTAACTTGGGGAGTCTTAATCAACAGAAAGACAACAAGATCAATAATATTTTTTTAAAATACAAATGTTTGTGTTTTAAATGTTTAATTTGGAGGTTGCTACAAAATCGTATCAAGAGTTGAGGTTAAAAATAGTGTTATGATATTTGCATCTTAGCACATAGATTAGTTGATAGGGTAATTTTGGTTTAATGAAAAACCAATAACATTTCATTACCACAATGACGTTGGTGGCGTTTGAGAGGCTCAAATGTACACAACCTTAACCTTGCTAATGATAATAAAGAGATTATTTCAATAGGGGCCAAAGATAGTTCTTTGGTTTTGGATATAATTGACTAAAGTAAAATAGCTCGTTAAATCATGTGCATTTCTCATATATGAGAAGTGCATAAAGTGGTTTAATGAACATTAGGTTAAATTGAGTAGGGCGAATAAAAATAGGTTAAACTAAGAGCGAGATCAAATGAGGTATAAATTTTTTCTTAAGTTTGAGGGTGCTTATTTAATTGTTTGTATTTTGTACTTACCTTTTAATATTTTAAATGCCTAGACTCATCACAAGGAAAAGTAGCGAAAGCAAAAATATGGGACCTAATGCCAAGTCCCCCAAAATGATTCGTTTGTGATGTAGGGAGGACATGTGCGATTACGTCCACTGTTTATTAGTAGTTATTGAAAGCTACTATCTGATGGGCCAAACGACAAACTCATATTTTATTGTGTATCTTGGGCTCTTTAGTGGCCATACAAAGAAAATATAGAGATCTGATGATTAATGATGCACATGATAAGAGTAGGTATATGCATGGTACTAGGAGGCTTTTAGCTCTTGATTATTTGAGAAGAGTTATGATTGATGCAGTGAAAAGTGGCGCTATAACGAAGAGTTATGTGAAGAAGGGAGTGCTAATACACTAGATCCTTTCCCCTTTGATTGATATTAGCGGAAAAGAAGAAGATGCTCAGGACGATGAGGATGAGGAGTAGTTTATTTCTTTTTAGTGCATGTAATAAGGTCTTTACCATGAACTTCAAACTTTTGAGTGTTGGAACTTTTTTTCTTTTGATTAACTTGAATATGCAATTAATATGTACAATAATTATTTTAACTTGTTTATTAGATGGTGATAATACCATTATATTTCGTATAGGTGTCTTATGCCTTGTACATACTCCCTCACACAAACGTCAACTTGACTATATGGCTGAAATTTCAATTAGTTGCTCATTTAAGGGTATTGGAACAATTATTCCAAACTTTTGGACTTTCCAAAACCAAGTCAATAATCAAAGAAAGTGAAGAACAATAAAGAACTATGGCAAAGATGATTGCCAATTAGAAATGGGCAAATTTCATTAGACGGGAAGACCCAATGACTTTAAAACTAGTTACGTGACATGGAGATAATTTTCCCAACTAAGCAACCACCTAAAACTAGAAAGTTTCTTTTTTTTTTTTTTGAGATAACCAAAAACTAGAAAGTTGATCAAAGAACTTTCTATCTTCGAGAAAATGTTGATTGATTGGTGGGAAACTCAAGGAGACTGATGATTCGCGCCAAATTGAACTTCAATTGGGTAGCCTTTAAGGGCCTAATAACAGACTGCTTCTTAACTGATCACATTAGGAGGCAAAAATGTAGCAAGTTCATTGGGTTCAAACAAAGGTCCATTAATGAGTGTAGAAGAGTATCCCCAAAAGTTCATGGAATATGCTAAGTTTTGCCAAACATAGTCTCTAACGATGCCATAATGTCTCAAATAAGAATATGGGTTAAGCTTCAAGATCCAAAAGAATGTAGTACCTCAAAAACGTTTTTGGAACCTATGCGAAAGCATGTAACGTGGAGAATCTTGAAAAGAGAAAAGGATGTTTTGGGAAAAACTGAATGGAAAGATGGTGGAAATTTTCAAACTCAAGGCCACGACAAAAGGACATGATATAACAATAACGGAGGAAACCTCCCAAACAACCGCAACAATAGCTCTAGCAACAAGCAAGCGTATCAAGGTGATAACAATAACAAGACATTAGTCTGCAAGCCATGCAACAAGAGTCACCCAAGATTCAATTGTTAAGGTAAGTGATAATGTGTTATGAGTGTGGTGAACCAGGACACAAACTCAAGCAATGTCCAAAGAGGTTCAAACACACATAAATGACAAAATGGGGGCTACAATAACAATGGAAGCTACAATGGAAATAGAGGTGGATCTATTTTCTTTACAAAAAGTGTAAGACAAAGTCATAGGCTTTGATTATGAGTCACTACTTTACCACCTGTGTGTATGGAAAAACTCAAAACTTTTACATTTTTTGATCTATATTTTGAATATTTACTACATTTGAACCAAGGTGGAAGCTTGTGGAATATGGTCCGGTGATATAGAATCATAGAATGAGTAGAAGCTAGAAAAATCATTTTCATATTAATTTAGATAATTGTATTAGAATCTTTGATGTATAGTGGTTATACTATTAGATTGATAGATTTAAGCCTTAATAGGAAAAAAATATGTTTTTAATTGGTTGGACTTTTAATGTGTACTTGCATTTTGCAAACATTCTCATGTAATGCAATGCAATTTATGATTTTAATTCTGATTTTAATTCATGGGCTTTTATTTTTCTAAAATAAAAGAATGTTAATCATAGCCATCATTTCGTAATCAACTTATGTAGCATTCCACATTCCTATTCCCATCCCACTTCCCGAACTGTTCCAGGTAAACATTGTTCGGGGTATTATTGTAAGAGAATAGAAAAGGGATTTTTTGTTCTCATTTTAATGGAGGAAGAAAGGATGAGTAGTTGACCATGTTTAAGCCCATATATGTGGTCAACAACCACAACGTTAACCTTCCAACGCCACCCAAATCAATTGAACAACCACCACAAAACCCAACATCGCAAAATCACCCTAACCACCCAGAAGATCCTTATTCCAAAACCATAACAAACGCCACTACCACATTTAGATAGCTACGATAATCCCCACCCATGCTCATACACTTTCCAAAATCTACATCCCACGACCTATAACTAACCGATCAAAGAACCGAAATCACCTAAAATTACAATTACAACCAAGTTTGATTTTCTCAGCAATTCCCAACGTCAAGCTTCTGTAACAAACACAAAAAAACAACTCAAGATGTTTGACTCACTGGGAAATCCTCAAATACCCAAACTAGATTTTTTTTTCCTTTTCCATCACAATTTTTCCAAATGAATTCCAAATTTGCTAGAATTCTCGATTGTTACATCACAAAATTAAGTTGCTCAACCATAAACCCACCAAGATTATCCAAAAAAATTGGGTTGAAAGGAAAAGGGCATTAAAGGACATATGTGGAGGAAATTCAAGTTTCTAAAAGAAATGGGAAAATGTGGAAATAAACAATCCTCCGCCCCCTATAAGAAATAGAGAAAGAAGAGATACGAAGTAAGGAGGAAAAACAGGAAAAAAAAAAAAAAAAAAAAAAAAAAAAAAAAAAAAGAAATATTGGAACAAATAAGAAGGGAAGAAAAGGTAAGAGACACAAAAAGGAGATAAAGTGGAAACTACCCTAGAAGCTTTGAATCTGTTAGTGAAAGGCAAGTAGATGATGACTGGTTTGTACCCTAGAAGCTTCACAAGACATGTGGCCAAAGGGGGTTTGTTAATGTCGCCATTTTTGGATTGTGCGATATTGACTGAGAAGTTGGAGGGGTTAGTATTTTGTTGACCATAGTTAAAACATAGATGAGGGAAGTAGTTAACCTTAGTGAAGCTTTCTTGGAGATGAAGGAAGAAACTAATGTCAGCAAAAAACTCAACAAGAGCATTCTGATTCTTTTCATGTGAAGAAACTTCTTTCTTACCCATCCACTCATCGATCTTCAAAGATTAGCACATATCTAAAAGCAAGCTCATATATCTCTTCATCTACTATCCCATACACCCAGCCTATTGCCTAAATACAACACAAACAACAAATTTCTTTATTATTTTCCATTCAACCTTAATTATTCCAAATTGCATCTTGCCTCCATTGTCACAAAAGAAATTGGTGCAAAGTCCATACAAATTGCACTACTTATCTACATCCAAAACCAGATTACGACCGACCTAATGGACATGGTGGATCTTTGTGCTGGTGGTAATGTGATGAATAATGAATGACCAATATTAAGCTAAAGGATTAGAGGGCATATTAGTCCAAGCAATGGAAAAGGAATCTCAAGTAGAAAAACTGCAATCTGTTATGTTCATTAGTTTGTTATTTTTTTTGTACTGTCATCATTTCCTTTCTATATAAGTAATCATTCTAGTATAAATAGAGAGATCTAGAGAGAGAAATAAGTCATCATAAAAATATAATTCGGAATGTAGTACTCTTTGGGAGCTTAGAGTATGCTCGAAATACTCTAGCTGGGGACTTTACTCATCATATCAATGCAATCTACCACTTTGTTTCTCTTGTAACATTCCCTTTTAAACCTTTAACTACTACATTGCATTCTCTCCCAATTATAGTGCTCCACAGTTTTTCCAGTTCAACCCTAACAAAAGGCAAAGATAGTTCGACTTCTAACTCATAAATAATTACAGGTCAGACACCGTATATCTCAAAGGAAAAGCAAACAAGGTGGTAGATGCACCAAGTCAAAAAAATTTTTTACATTGAACGTGATGGTTTTAGCAAATGAATTATGGCAGGATAAGAAGCTAATTCTTGAAATTGTGAAGCATGGTTTTGTTGATCTTTCCCAGTGGAGCCAGATATATTTGATGAAATTCGAGAAAAACAGTCTTAATGCACAAAAGAGAACTGAGAGAGCTTTTAAGATCGAAGAGGATGGGGTAGAAAAATACAACATTGGTGCATGCCTAATAATGAGAATCTCAAGTAAATGATATTGAAGGAGACCCACAACTCAAATTACTTAATACAGCCTAGTGAAGATAAGCTTTACAAGAATGTAAAAGGATACTTTTGGTGGACTAGGATGAAACAAGAGGAGGTAATCTTTGCGACAAAATGTTTGACTTGTCAAATAGAATTCAACACGTGAAACCTAGTGGAAATCTGCAACCTTCAGCGGTTCCTAGATGGAAATAGGAGTCTATCACTATGAACATCATCATGGCTTTACCAAGGACTAAAACTGGAAAGAATGCATTTTTAGGTCGTGGTAGAGCGATTGACAAACACTGCACGATTTATGGTTATGAACGATATTTGGGCAATGCAGCAATTAACGTCAAGCTCAACGAAGTAACAAGAATGCATAGAGTTCCAAAGGACATTGTCTTAGATGGGATTCTAGTTCCTGTCAAACTTTTAGAAGAAGCTTTTAGAAGCCATGAATACTGTACTCAAATTCAGCACAACGTTTCACCTATATGAGCACACATAAAGAACCACTCAAACCTAATATGTAAAAAAAACGTGTGTAATGGACTTTGGTGGAGGGTGAAATGAGAACCTAATGTACATTGAATTCTTATATAACAATAGCTTTCATGCCAACATAGGAATGGCTCCATATGAGGTGCAATAAGGGAACATGTGAAAAGCTCTATTTGTTGAAGAGTCAACAAGTCATTAAATTTAGGATCGAAAATGGTAAAGCAAAAACTACAGAGAAGGTGACATGGAGAAGTGACAAATAGATTAGCCTTACCCACAAAACTAGCTAAGGTCCATAATATTTTTCATATATCCCAACTACGCAAATACCTTCTCATTCTACTAAAAACTCCTCAACTTTGAAGATCACCCTATTAAAACCCTTGACACAAAAATTACACTCGCAATAAAAACTATTATATTAGTCAAGGTATTATGATCAAACCAAAAGCAAGAGGAAGCGACATGAGAGACTAAGGATGTCATAAAACATCGATACCGTAAACTATTCAACTATGTAAGATCCAGTTTTGAGGATAAAATCCCCTAAAAGGAAGAAGAATGTAACACCTTTGAGCCAAAATTTTACTTCACCAAATTATAAGTCCGATGTCGAACTTTATTTAGAAGTAATAACCCAAAAATTTTACAAAAAATTCAAAATTTTACAAACAAAAACTTAAATTTGAAATTTGACTTTGTATACTAAAACAAAAACTTTCTTTCACTGTTACGAAAATTAATTCATCACATATTTACATAATCATTTTTTAAATCTTTTCCAATTACTTACTCACTACCCACTATTCCATAAACTCTTTCCCCAATCTACCAATTAAAGAATTAATTCCTAAATTAAACCAACTATCTACACCATAAATTCTCTTCAACCCTATCTTGCAAACCCATCCTTCTCTTTAAAATCTAGTAAGAAAGCCTAAACCCTAATGTAATTCATTCTCTATAAAAAAAATAGATAAATAAATAAAATAGAGTGAAACAATAAGAAAGAAAATCTACCTGGAATCTATGGAGGTCAGTATTCTCTTCTCTTCTTTTATTTTTTTCTTCTTATTTTAAATGTCGAGGATGAGGAAGAAAAATTTCTCCCTCCTCTTATCTTATTCCTGATTTCACGTTTTTCAATGAAAAACTCTTACCTCTTTAATTTTTTTATTTTACCTTTTAGTTTTTTGTGGTATTGCTATTTTAAATTTTTTTAATATTAACCTATTATTTTGCATGTTAATAAAAGAAGATTTTGAAAATTAAATGAAAATTTTATCTTTAGTCTAATTATTATTCTTATATCAATTTACTTTTCAGATTCTTAAATTATTTCATAAGCCTAAAGAAAAAAAGTTAAGAGATCTTATTTTTTATAATATGCAAAACAATAGGGTGATAAAAAATAATTAAAAAGTAATACCATGAAAATTAGTGGGTCATAATTCGGAAAATTAAACATGTAACCTGAAAATAACTCAACCTAGAAGAATCAGAAAAAATTGGTCAAACCTAACCATTTCAACCCGTTTTTTCAATTTTGTCAAATTTCTTATTTTTAAGTCTTCATTTCTAGTTGTAACCTACTACATTTCAAGCTCATTTTTTTAATTAAAGTTAAAATTAAAATTCCTTTCTATAAGCCTCATAACGATATATCGATCCTTTTATAAGAAATTCCTTTATATAAAACAAAAAAGTTATCTATTTTTTTGAAAATATTTAATACTAAAAATTTATCAAAAAATAAGTAAAACAAACTTGACCAGTTAGGCCAACCCAATGTCACACGATTCATGATTCAGTTTGATTCGTTGTATGGATTCGGATTCGTGATTCGCTAGTCAGCATATATGTTGTTTGTTCTCTCAGATTGTTTGGTTCGATTTTTTGGTTGATGATTTGTACAAGTTTTCATATTATTTTATTTAAAATGAAAATAGAACAAAAAAAAACATAAAAAGATTTTAAATAAAAAGAATACTTTTTGAAGAGAAAAAAATATAACAGTCCAAAATAACAATGAAATACAGTAAAAAAAAAGGGAAAGAAATGCTTAAAAGACCACACATTTAAAAGCTCCAAAAAAAAAATAGTCAAAATGTTGGGAAAAGCAACGGTCACGTGACATTAATGACAAAACAAAACATATGTACTTCAAAAGCCCACTCATCCATTTCAAACCCTAACCGTGCCTCTCTTCCCTCTTCACGCCTCCTTCTGTCCTTCATTGTAACGTTTCCATGGCAGATTTAACCATTTTCATGGCAACAACTACAGGTTAGATATTATATCTTGTTGTCCTCTTTCTTTGGCTTATTTCACCGATTTGATTCGCGAACGAATCACAGTCGGGTACAATCGAACCCAATCGCGATTCGGTGGTCAAGTGACCGAATCATGTGACACTGGTCCAACCTGAATCCAACCCAAATTGAAAATGTCCAACCGGGTAGATTCACCATACATATCATATTTGATCTCCCTTGTATAGACTCCGTGTTTCCTAATTGAGTTTCCGAACACCTAGCATAATTAGGCCTTCAAACCGATGAAATCAATTCTCGTTAATCTATTCGCGAAATTTGCAACACTGACTTTCTTTGCATATATTTGTTTCAAATTTTAGAATATGCCCACACATTTTTCTCACACACGTATCACGACTACTCCTATCTTGTTACTATACTCCTTATTTGTGAAATAGTGCTATAATGTGACCATAACTCCTTAATTGCATATATAAGCAACAAAGAATATCATGGTGATCTTAAAAATTATATGAAGCACTGTATGTGGGACTGGGGTACTCTTACCAAAACATTTACTACTATCGACATCCATATAGTTCTCCAAACCCCATTGTGCTATGTCTTCAAAACTTTTGAGTCACATACGGAGGAGTTGATGACAAGAAATTGAAGTAAGATGCAAGAAAAACTCCTATCAAATCAAACATACCCCATATATAATCTTGAATGGAACAGAAAATTCCAAAGTCGTGTAATTACTATCAAAACATAATTCATTAAAATGCCAAAAAAAACTATAATTTAAAGATCAAGAAAGTAAAATTCAAAATTTTTATCCATATATAATTTTAATAAAAAAAGTTAGCACATCACTACAATGTTGTAAATCACAAAGTTTGAACTTCAGGAGTTGCCACGTAAATATAAGAGGAAGTTGAAGTCCTTTCATACTCACATGATAGGCTCAAGTTCATTAAAGTCCAACAGCAATTTAGGCAACCAAGAAAGGTGTTATGCCTATTCATATTATCTTCAAGGAGAAAGTTTGAACATAATTCTCAGAGTGGACTTTGAATTGAGGAAAGTGTGTGAAGAGTCTAACAAACTCTTCCACGCGACCAAAAATAGGCAATAACAAAGATCTCATTTTTACTTTTAATTAAACTAGTTGGTTAGTTCATTACCTATTCTTAGCTAGTGTAAACTTTCAAAATTAATTGTTAATAGAATGCTATTCAAACTTTGATAAATAAAATTCCTTTAGAACGTTGTTCGATATTTGGCTAACTTTCCGATTTAAGAATTAGGAGTTAATTGGTCGACCATGCCAACTAGATCATAAGAAAATCTAGTTTTTGTTCATGGAAAAGTTTGTATTTACTTTTGTAGTACATTTTCCTAGGCAGACAGATAAAAAATATCTTAACGTAGTGGCATTTTAAACCACCAGACACCCCAAATTAAGTTTGAGATTTGTTGTTTTATCCTATCAAAATTAAATTTCTTTCTTTTGCTTAACAATACATACAAAAAAAATTATCCACCTCTACACAAGACGTGACGCCATATCACAAGGTAGGACTAATAAGTCTAAATTCTATCTGCAACTGTTGCTTATTGCCAAAATATTTTTTGTTTTTCATCAATCATCAGAAATTCCAAAAAACTCGTATCCAGACTCCCTTAAACCCTTTCCTGCACGTCATTCATAACCCACACCATAAAATTTCGTCCCTAAATTAATAAAGACAGAAATTATGTCTCAAAACTTCCACTCCTAAAATCGTCCAACCATCGAATCATCTATCAACGATGAAACCTTTACCGATTTTTCTTAATCCCTTAATACATAAACTATTTCGAAACTCATCGCCCACCATAAATCCGCAAAAAAATTATAACTTTCCCCTCAAAAATCATAAATTTGAAAACTCTTATTAGTCTGAAATTCGCCCAAACCCATGCCTAACCAGAAATTTATCCTATAAATAGAATCTTATTTGACGGCACGGTTCTATATCAAAGAGTTGTCCCTTCCAATCGTCTTCCTTCCATTTTGGTATTTAAATGAAGAAAATGCATTCCTTTCGTTTTTTTCTTTTTGCTTTCCCTCTATTTTCTTCCATCCAAACATAGTTTTGTTGAGAAAACTAAAGAAAGTATGGTAGAGTAATAAACATAAAATTACTACATTGTTTTTGTTTCCTTTTTCTTATCAACCTTCACCTTTTCAATGCACTTCTCACCAATTTTTACCCTTTTTCTTATTTATTTTTTTATATGTACTTCTCACCCACTACCTATTCATAGAGCACTTCAATCTCTCTTCCCTTCTTTACTTTTATCACACAAGTCTGGGTCATATTGGCTCTTGATACCACTAACTTAGTGCCAAATGCGGGAAATTAAATAACCACTATTACTAATAACTAACTAAAATAATTAACTCCTAAATAATAGCTATTTTAATTTTCAATCAAATCTCAACATTCCCTCTTGATTCAAAATTTCTTCATCGTTTTCATGGAGCATCTATTTACATGATTTGTAAAGCACTTCTCTTCATACCGCGACGCACTTCTCGTCTTCATCAATTATTAATGCACTTCTCATCAGTAACACTTCTGTTGATGCACATTCTCACCAACTATCAATAAAGCACTTCTCTCTAAAAAACTTGTTAATCAAATTTTGAACATTGCACCTTCACATAAACTTATTACTCACCATCTTTTTCATACCACTCATACAAACAAATTTTCGTGGGCTAAAATGTAACCCATTAAACATACCAAAAAGAGCAACCAATTTTTATGGTTATCCCTGACATTTATTATTGATTTTTTTTGGAATTATTTTTATTCTACATGACTAACTTTCTTGTTCATTGCTCTTATCTACTCTACCTCCTCTCTCTTTCTTTAGAACCTCATTATTCCGAATCATAAACCTTGAATCTGATACCACTATGTTGGAAAAAATTAAAGAAAGTAAATACGGTAGAGTGATAAACATAAAAATACTACATTGTTTAACATTCCTTTTTCTTGTTAACCTTCACCTTTGTTGCTGCACTTCTCACCAACTTTTACCTTTTTTATTTATTTTTTTATATGTACTTCTCACCCACTACCAATTCATAGAGCACTTCAATCCCTCTATCTTTCTTCACTTTTATCTCACAAGTCCAGATCATATTGGCTCTTGATACCACTAACTTACAGTCAAATGAGTAAAGTTAAATAGCACACTAACACACTACTACTAATAACTTACTAAAATAATTAATTCCTAAATAATAGCTATTTTAATTTTCAATCAAATCTCAATGAGTTTTCGCTATTGTTATGACTTTTTATCAATTTGCAAATCAATATGTACTACTAACTAAGACTTACCTAAAAGAGCAATCAAACTCATCAAATTGGTTTCTTTCAGCTAAAAAATTAACAGGCATACCCATTTTCTTCATAAGATGACAAAGCCCTCGGAGATAGGATACAAGATATCCACATTCCTCAGAACTCATCTTCTTAATATCATCGAAATTCTCCTATTCACATCAAAAAAATCCAATAAATAACAAGTAAACTAACATAAACGCAATCTGGTACAAAAATATTCAAATTCTGGTACAAACCTTTGTAAGATTTGAGAAATCTGAAAGCAAGGAATCGAAAAGGGATAAAGGAGAAGTGCCCGTTGAAGTTAAGATGCAGTCTAGCATTGCAGGAATAGCTGCTGAAGGAACAGTTCGGAAACTTTGGGACAATGAAGCGAGCAAATTCGCCATTTGAAGAAATAAAATTTAAGCAGATTCGATTTATTGATAAAATGGTAATCGCCCAATTGATAATCCAGCAGCTACTTTGTGTAAACTGCTATCAAATTCTAGGGTTCTACAACATAAACCTCTGATAAACCCCAGAGTCAAATGCGCGCCTATGCGTTATTTCTCTCTCGGGTCTCTTTCCTCTCCCTGTTTTCAATTGTAAGTCCTCTGTTTTACTTTTAAGTATGTGATTGGTCCATTTGTTAACAGATTAAATTGTGGAAATTATAATAATTTATATGTTTTTTTATATTATTTATTATGTCATTCACATGATTTTGAAAGATTGATTATTATTTTTCATTACCACTTAATACCACATATTTAAATGGTGATGCATTAAAATAATTTTTATAAAGAAAACGAGATTGTTGAAGAAGCATAATAATAACCATTAAACTTGTCGAAATATATTCTTACCAAAATTACATTAACTTTCTATTATCTTTCCCACTATTTAGTATCGATTACCAAATGAAGCGTATAGGCATTTCTTTGTGGATTATATTCATTAGTTGAGCTTGAGGGTCGATTTGATTTATAATCTAAAAGAATTAGATTAACCAAAAAGATTTCTAAGTGCAACAAGCATAAGAAAGGATGTGTTTGGCTTTGAAAGATTTAGGTATAAAAGTGGAATAATTTTAAGTGATTTATTTAGAACTATTGTCGAATGATAAGAGTTGTTTTTAATTGGTTTTTCGAGGTTTTTGGATGGAATTTAGAGGATGGCATGAACTTGTTTTCAGAGGTTTGAAAATGTTTTTAATGACTCTTTTTATTATGATATTTGGAAAATAAACAAATAAACTAGGAGCACTCATTAGAATGTTATAACTCAAAAGATATGCAAGGAACACTCATTTAATTTTACTAGGGTGTACTTTTAATTTGAGGAATAGTTAATCGAATTAATCATACAAATTAGTTTATTTAGAACTCTCAACAAACATGCTAATTCCTTAAACAATAAGAATTAAACCTCAAAATTGGAAAACATTCAAAATACTTAATCACAAGTATAAGAACAAATGCATAAGACAAAGCGTTTGATTAGAATTCAGATTATTGGATGATTACTCATAGGAAAAGAAAGCCTTTATATAAGCTTACAAAGCAAAAGAAAAATGAAAAAATATTCACTTGATTATAAGCCATCAAGTGATTACATTAAACATATTTAGAATCCTATGAAACCAATTAGAATTCTAATACTTAGGATGCTAAAATTAAATAGATTTTACAACATTTCATCTAATGTTTTTATTGAAAGAAAACTAAACAATTCTACTAAGAAAATCAGAAATTAAACACCTTTAAATTCCAACCATTGAAAGCTTGTAATTCATCCTCTTTTGATGCTTGAGACCCGAAACTTTTATTGTTCATAAAACTCTTTTCCTGAATGCTTCTAACCCTTGGGTACTCCTCTCGAATTCAACCATTAAACCTTCAACAATAGAGTTATGAGTTCTAACAACCATATGGACCAAATAACTCTCCCAAACATCAATAATATCCCCTCCAATAGCTATACGACTGAGACAATAAACCCCAATAGCCATATGGACAAAAATAGGAGCAATAACCTTAATATCACAAACTTTCCTTTCTTGAAGAAGCTATAATTGATGTAGTGAACATAGGTGAAGCCAAGTCGAGGGCCAGCAGAGACCCGACCCCCCTTGCGGAAAATGCGATCCTTTGTAATTTTGGCTTTGGCCTCCCTTACTAATATATTATACATAATTTAAAGAGTGCATAATTATAACAAAAATATCTATAGGTTAATGATTGGGATAACATATTTGTAATCTAAGGTTAATGGATCAAATTCAAATTTGAACTATTATTTTTTAGTAGACTAATAAATTTAATTAATACTATAATGTCATGTAACACCCACATAATTAGGTCTAATTTTAAAAAGAATTTTTATGACAAAAAACATAAATTAAAACCTAATCATGGGAGCGTTACCGCCACATCTATTCCTAATAAGAAATAAATGTAAAGCTAAACAAATATATAAAATATTTTATACAATTTAACAACCAAATAATTTTTAAAACTGGGAGTGAAATTTTAACTGACATATGACTACTAATTACTAATTTTCTAGATTTTCTAGGTGAACCTCACTCCACAATCCCCACGCGATCAATAATCTGCAAAAATAAAAATGCAAGAAAGACAAGAGAAAAGCTCCCAAAATTAGGAAATTGAGTAATTTCAACTTCATCCCGTAAAACAATTAAGTTTAAAAATAATAGTTTAAGAAAATAAATTATAATCGAGCTGAAAATAATGTTACAAAATAATTTATAGTTGAGCTAAAAATCAATTTGTGAAAACAATATAATATCACATAAACCAATTAATTAATTAATTTGATAGTTAAATGACAAATACATATATTTAATTATTAATGTGAGGAAACGAGAACACCAGTGGGCCAAGGCTTTGCCCCTGTACCTACTTCATCAAGAAGTAGTCACCCCAAATAATTAATCGAGGTCAGCAGAGTAGTCTCAGGTAACCCTAGTGTGCACACTCTTTCTACTTTGATCACAACAAATAGAAGAAAGACCAAACATTATATCAAGTAGCAGAAATAATAACATGTCGGCTGCTATACTAACCAAACAAGACAACTTGTTCAATCACCCTTATACTTGGATCACAACAGATATAAAAGCTTCTTTCCCTCGTGTTACAATTTACGTGATTTAATATATTTTAATAATTAGTCGTATGCACACAAACATATAATCAAACATACATTATATATCTCAATAATATTCATTCGTAATCTCATTTTCCAAGTCACCATTTTAATATCAATTGGTGTCAACAGAAATTAATATCATAAATATTTTCTCTTTCAAATTCAATTACATTTTAAATTCGTCATTAAAATAAAATAATAATATAAATTTCATCAAAATATTATTATAAATTTAATATGTAACAAAATAGTAGTAAATAAAATTCGAGAAGTAAATATATAAAGTATATATCATACAAAATCACACATTCCAATTAAACACATTAATTATCACTTAGCACATAATACTAATGGGATAATCCTAATTGGATGAATATTGAGAATTACCTTATGGAATGGCCCTTGAATGTAATTCGATTAGGAAATTGACGTTTGAAGTATAATTGTTGTTTGTTACTTGTAGATAGAACATGGGCTAAAGATTGAAATATAATATAAAGGAAAAAAGAAATTAATAATAGATGTAAAGAAAAATAAATGGGTGATGAAAAAATGAAGGAGAAGAAAGAAAATTGAAAGTAATGAATGAGTTAAAGAGTAAAATGATTTAATTTATAGTTGTAAAATGTAGTAGTTAATAGAATTAGATGGAAAAAGTGGGAAGAAGTGGAGGAATAAGGAAGTTATATTAGAAAATGTGAGATGCAAGTTTTAAAATTTTTTTTGAGAGTAAACTTTTCAAATTTAATTAATTTTTTTTAAAATTTTTTATTTTTACTAATTTATCTTATTTTAATTAATTATTTATTTTTATTTAAACCTAATTTTCCATTTTTTTTAAAATTTAAAACCTGTACTTAGTTTTTTTTTAAAAAAAATATTTATTTGTTTTTTCTTGTTTAAACGAGTAACAGTTTCTTTATTATTTTTTTTGTGAAAATATTTTGGATGTTACATGTTATTACTATTTATCTTTCATAATTTTACATTATCCGTATATTTACTTATATTTTTGTTATCTTAATTTAAACAATGCCTTTTTTTAGGAGATTTAGAAGGCAAATATATGGATTCAAACACTTAGTTTTTTTTTAAAAAAAAAAGGTAATTATAAGGAAGCTTCAATTCTATTTGTTAAATATGATTTTTGTTATGAATTAAGTTCAGTTCAGTCATATGATTTTAAAATTTTCATAGTTTAACTAGTTTTAAGATAAGTAATTTGTTAGTATATCGACAATTTGGCCCTCTCTAACTTGAAATGTTGGCTTCGCCCCTAGTAGTGAAAGGTAAGAATCAATTCAGCAATTAACACCTCTTAAATGGCTAAAATAAGGAGGGAATAATTCAGCAATATTCCTTCAAACTTTTTATATACTAATGCAAGACTAAATTATTCATGTTTTCCAAACAAAAGAGTGTATTTTGACTTATTTTTTTAACTGATTATAGAAAGATACGTGCAGCATTTCAAGCAAAAATATATATGTGACTAGTCGTACACCTCAAAGATGAATTATCAAACTTTATATTCCTACTAAAATCTTAATTTATAAGTCAAAGCAAGACTTGTAATAGAAGGATCATGCAATACGAAGGAATCAAATGATGATTCTTCAACAAAACTTAGCTAAAATTATACCTATCACTTGACTTATAATGCTCTTGGATAAATTTTACATTACGTATTTTCTAAATTGTATTCCTCATGAAAAAAAGCGTCCCTAAAATTAATCGTTGAATGTAATTTTTCAATTATAGGTGGATACATAATTATGTTACTATGGTTAAGTTGACATAACTTAAATTCAAAATAAACTCAAATAGTATATGTAAATATACCCCAAATGAATTAATTAGTCTTATTATCTCCTACAACAAAGACAAGGGTTTAAAACCCATTATGTGCTATGTATATAAACTTTTTTTTAATTTTCGTTTTTACCCACCCAATAATACCCCTAATTCCCAAATAAACCCACATCAATGATAGTCGACATTAATTCCAAATTTCCAATTCCCAAACCTTACTGTTGTTGTCTCCTGTCGGCATCACCATTATCTATTGATGCATTGTCATATAACGTACCACTTAGGGGTGTTCAAAAATATACGCTTTAGAAAATTCAAATTATTCGGTATTCGGTATTAAAACCGGATAAATTATCCACTTAACTTTATAGTTGTATTTAAATTAACTTATAGTTGTATTTTAATTTTTAAACTCTCCCTAACCCTTACCTCATTATTTCTCTTTATCTCTTACCTCATTATTTATCTTTTATGACTAATTAAGTATTTCTAGAGAATTAGTATTCAAATTATACATAAAAAAATATTCTAAAAGAAATAAGAGCAAAAACAACACATGTTTAAGAAAATAAACAAAACCGGATATCCGGCTTCCGACCCGATTTAATTCGGGTATCCGGAATTCGGATACCCAGTTTAAACCCGGTCGAAACTGGGTCGCATTTTTATGTATCTGGAAAAGCGGATTTTCGAATTTTCGAATCCGGATTGACTCGGTATCCGGTTTTGAACACCCGTAGTACCAACCACCAGTTGCACTATTGTTGTCGCACCAGTCACCGACAGTTTCTCTGCTCTTCTTTTCAATCTTTTTCATTGATTGGACAATTTCTCCTTTTTTTAAGGTTAATTTTTCTTTTTTATTTGCAATTTATTGTCATTTGTTCTTAATGACCTTAATTCCTCCATTTGTGGCCTACCCAAACACCTTCCTTTATGTCTCCCACTTCTTATGTCGTCAATCCAAGTACAAAATGAAATTCATAAAGTTTAAATCTATCCTTTTCTCTTATTTTGCCTACGAACATATTTGGGTTTTCCTCCTAGCCACTCATTAACTTTTCCAATCCTTACTTGCGCATCCACTCATTGCCGCTCTTTTGGCTAGGTTACCCTTTCGGGTTTTCAACCTAGATGGGCTTTTCTCTTTTCAAGCATTTTTCTCTTTTCCCTTTTTCAATCAAAAAACAACGTACAAATTCAGCTATAATGAAAGTAAATTACATTGTATACAAAAGCCAAATTCATATTAGATAAAAACTATGAACAAGCAAGCAGTAGGTTCCCTCATGCTTGATTTTCATGGTGAGTAGCAAGAGGGTGTTAAACAACCTTTATAAGCATAGGGTCTTTAGTAACCCTAGATATGTCAATCAAAGTAGAAAGAAGTAGAGAAGGAAGTCTATTCAATGAAACACAAATGCTGAAACTGGGATAGCACCTTCAGTTACAACATTACTTCTTAAAATATGATACACCGGCTCTACTTATGACTTCCCAATAGTAAGACGCTTCCTATCTTAATCCTCCTTTTCTCTCATTAAATAATCTCACTTTGTAAGCCCATAATAATCTCAAACCCCTTATTAACCTCATACCCATCCTAACACAACATCACCATCACAACCACAACATAATGTACCAAACACATTACCCGAACTCCAATACTAAGGCTCATATAATGGAGCTCTTGGATCTCACAATCTAAGAACTTAGTTCGGATCAAAGGGGATGAGGGCTTATGTTGGTTCAAAGCTTTAACTTATGTTACAGGCAACGATTGATAAAAAGGTGATATGCGAGAATCTGAGTAAGGATGGCTAGGTGGGTTAGGGTGTGACAATCCAGTAGAGCAAGAGTGTAGAGAAAGACAAAAATAGGAATGGAATTATACCTGCAAGTGCCGTGACAAAGGATGAATAATGATAGCAGCTGATGAATGCTCACTTTCCTTTGCCTATACCTCATTCACAGGTTATTGGTTAGCATTCTCTCTTATTCTTTTTTTTTCATTTTTTTCATTTTTCTTTTTGTTAGGTAGGGGGTAAATAAAAAGGAAAAACAAAAAATAATCACAAATACTCCCTCCATTCCTTTTGGGTGTTTCATTTGTTGTTTCCATAAGGAATCTTTTCATTTGTATCACAAATTTTGGACAAAAATAACCTTACTTATCCTCATTTTAATATTTTAATAATGCTTATGGTCCTCACAAATCTTCCACCAAATTCTTTTTAACATTTTTATATTTCATTTGGTCCCCACATGTTTTTCACTAACTTTACAAAAATGTTTTTTTATTAGTTGTGGTCCCCATATTTTTTCCACTAACTTTCTTTTAATATTTTTTTAATATTTATGGTCTCTACTTTTTCTCCATCAAATTTATTATTCAATAAAATAATATCTCCACTATCTAAAAGATTCTATTTTTCCTAATTTTCATAAACATTCCTTATGTGAACTTTATTAATTAAGGGACGGAGGGAGTAATAAAAATCCTAATCTAAGAAATCATAAAAAAAAGAATTAAACTAAGAAAGCAATAAAAACTACAACTAATAGGTGTAGACTCCCCCCCCTCCCCCCCATGCTTATCAAAAGCATTGTCCTCGATGCTTTACAGTATAGCAAAGGGATAAATACATAAAAACACAAGCACAACGATAAGGGAAGTCTAATGTAAACAAAAAAATAAAGCAAATAAAATCAGGCTAAAAGTAGAGGTTGTCTCCCGCAAAGCACTTAATTTAACGTCTATAGCGCGAAAAGGTTCCTTTTAATAAAAGAATTCAATATGACACTTTCTAGATACTTTACCCAAGTAGTAGTGATGGCCACGGAGCGGGTTACCCGGAACCGAACCGGTCCCGAACCGCTTGAAACCGTCCCGGAACCGGAACCGTTCGCGACAGGTTCCGAACCGGCCCGAACCGTGGAACCGTGAAACCGCCGGAAAAAAAGTTGTCGGAACCGTGAAACCACCGGGAAAAAACCGCTTGAACCGGACCTAAGAACTGCGGGTCGGAACCGGAACCGGTCCGGGTGAACCGGACCACAGGTTCCGTGGAACCGGAACTCGAACCGGAACCGGACCACAGGTTTCGTGGAACAGGAACTGGAACCGGAACCGGTCCGTGTGAACCGGCCCACAGGTTCCATGGAACCGGAACCGGCCCACAGGTTCTTTGGAACCGTTCGAAAAAGAGTCGTTAACTACCCGTTGTGATTTTTACTATAAATATATATCACTTTCAATCATATTCATTTACTCTATCTACTTAATCACGCAATTATTCTCTTAATTACATAATTAGTCTTTTAATTATTTCTTAATTCAATTAATTACATAATTAGTCTATTAATTATTTATTTATTTCTTAATTCTATTATTATTTCAATATTATCATGTCTTCTTTTTTGAAAAAAGTCTCTAAAAAAGTTACTGAAGCGGCAAAATCATTGGGAGGTTCTAGCTCTAAAAGAAAGTTCACTTCAACTCCGTCGATATCAACAACATCTTCCATTAGTAATTATAATTATGAACCAAATTATCCAGAAGGGTACGACCAAGAATTACACGATTATGTAGAAGAAGTGGAAAGAGAAATACAAATTGATGAAGAAGAAGAACAAGAAGAGGAACCAACGACCCCTATTGGGATACATAGATCTCGACAGTCATCAACAAGATCACATGAAGAACAACTACAACAACAACAATAAAGACAAGCTCGTGGTAAACGAGTCCATTTCCAAACTATCGGTTAGTTTTATAAAACAATTAAGTGATTTATTAGATCCCATTAGAGACATAGTGAAGTGGCTTAGAATTGGACAGATAAAGAGACGATATAAGCAATTATGTGACCAGTATCAACTAAAAAAAAGTGTATTGGTCATTAGATACTCCTACACGTTGGGGCTCAACCAACGATTTATTAAGAAAAGCGATTGCTTATCATCCAATTATAACACAACTTTATAGTGTGTGTACAGATAGCTATATAAGTGATGACATATGGGAACTAGCTATAGGTGTACATAAAATATTAGAAGCGTATGACCACGCAAATAAGATTTTTTCATATGTTTACGAACCAAACGTTCACTTAGTAATAAGTGAGTGTATTACTATTTTTTATCATCTTCTTAAACATTCGCATGATGATACTAACCCATATTTAAAGCTGATTCTTGCAGATATGATGGATAAGTGGAAGACATATTTTACCGATTTTCCTTCTATTTATGGAATTGCAACCATTTTAGACCCATGTTTTAAGACAGAAGTCCTTACTAAAGTAATTGGATTTTACTACCAATCATTAGATCGCCCGCCTAGTGATGTACATAATTATGTTGGAACTTGTAAAAAACTTTTAGCAGAACTTTATGATTACTATGCTAGTGTATATAACCTAAAACGCGATACGTCTAGGCGTGCTAGCGTCTCGGCACGTCCCTCTTATTATAATTTCGTAATAGCTAATATAATGAGCCAAGATGAGAGTTTTGTAGGATCATCTTCTTCTTCACCCTCTACTGCATATTTAGGATTAGATAATTATCTTAAACATCACTTTGAAATTGACCAAGGTAGCTATAATATTTTAGAGTGGTGGAAAGAAAAATCTATAAAATTTCCCATATTATCAAGAATTGCAAAGGATATCCTTGTAATTCCTGCTTCTACGATTGCGTCGGAGTCTGCTTTTAGTGCAGGTAGAAGAGTTTTAGACGAAAAGAGATCTCGTCTTGCTCCACATAGTATTCAAACACAAGAAACATAGTATTCAAATATGTGTTTGCAAGAAAGATTATGATCAAGCGGAGATTCGAACACAAGGACTAAGGAATGATGATGATCAAGGCGATGATGATGATCCATGGATGATGATGGATACATCTGCATCATCGTCAAGAGGAGAGTCAGCGGAAGCATCTAACCAACCAGATGATGATGACGAAGACGAATAGGATCCATCGGACAACGATAAATCAACATTCAGCAACTACAAATAAAAGGTATGACAAAGAACTACGTGGGCTTTGATTCCTTCGGGAAACGTAGGCAGCTTAGTATTCCTTTGGGTACTAGGTTCAAGTCCATTTTCTCCCTCTTTTTTTATTAATCGCCTTTATCGACATTATAGTTGATTTTTCTTATTAATTTATTTTTTTCATTCTTTTTAGTAAATATTTTAATAACGATTACAACTTGACAAGCAATGAATTTCGCTAATAATCAAGTCATCATCAATGGTACGTCCGCAATATTATAGTATTTTATATAAATGTTTAAAGGAAAAATAAAAATGGAACCGATGGTCCGACCCGCCCGTCCCGCGAGTTGGAACCGCCGGAACCGCCTCATGAACCGCCAAGGAACCGTTTGGAACCGTCCGGAACCGGAACCGTTCGCGACAGGTTCCAAGTGGAACCGGAACCGGAACCGGCCCAACTCGGACCGTGGCCATGCCTACCAAGTAGTATCATCGTCAACAAGATCAACACTTTTAAAACTATTGTCCCCAACAAGCCTTTGCTTTTTCTTTCTCTTACAAAACTTCTTTTTAAAAACATTTCCTTTTGTGATTTTTTTGGGGACAACGTTAGCACTCTTTATGGATAAAAGTTCACTAGAAATTACCTTGGGAGGTGTGGAGCTTTCCCTTGTCACCTCCTTTTCCTCATGCATTGGCTCTTCATCTTGCAACTTAGTATCCTGCACAAACTCATTATCTTGCAACAACTCATGTGTTAGATCAAAATTGTTATTACAAATATCTTCCCAACTCATCACCTCTTCACTCCCTTTGGTGCCTTCAAGAGAGGTTGTTAAAGCATCAACATCTAACTCATAGCTAAATTTAGTGGGAATGTCCACATGACAAAGATTCAACAAATACAGCAAAATCAAGGGAATTATCAATATTGAATTCATGCTTATCATCCCCTATTTCCATCACAATTCTATCCTTAGCAACATCTACCACGGTCCCAAAAGTTTCCAAACATGGTCTCCCTAAAATGATTGGGGTCTTAGGGTCTTCAGGCATATCTATAATTAAAAAGTCACAAGGGACAACAGACCTTCCAATTGCTACTGATACATCCATCAAAATTCCCTTAGGGTAGATAAGACTACGATCGATAAGTTGAATTTTAATGTCATAAGGGGCCTGTTTACCAACATTTTCTAGTTTCTTGTAAAATGAATATGGAATTAAACTTATACCTACACCCAAATCACATAAAGCTTTGCTCATGAAAACACCTCCAATAGTATCATGGATACTGAAATTACCACGGTCTCCTAACTTGGGAACTGTGATAATACCCTCATGCTTATCGGACTATAACTCTTCAAACATCTTAGGTACTATAGGTGACTTGGCAAGAATGCCTAGGAAAGACGAATCTAAAGACTTGTCTTTGAGTGATTTAAAAAAAACTTTCCATACTTATTCTCAAGTTTGACTTGAGCCAACTTTCGACAGAAAAGGACGTAATCAATTTTAATACCAGTTAACTTTGATTTCTTCCCATTATCATTGTCATTTCTCAATTTACCAGATTCAAAGCAAATAGTATCAGTCTTAGTATCACCAATTGGCTTCACAAGAAACACCTCTTGTAGAGGAGTGTCAGCCAATTCCTTACCTTCCACCTCGATCACAACATTTATTTTACTAGGCTCCTTGCCCTTATGTTGAGGCTGGCTAGAAAACTGATTAGGAGCACGCATATTCTGCTGTTGAGAGAATTGTGTTACTTGAGTCTCTAGCATCTTCATATGTGCACTGCTTGACTGTATATGTGCCTGCATTAAATTTCTTAACTCTTGAATTTGCGTATCAACATTAGAGGGTTGATGGTGGTGGTGGTGTGGAGGTGAATGGTTCAACTGCTTGGGTGGTGGGATGAACCCTGGTGGATTGTATGGTTGTTGATATGGTGGTTGGTTCAGCACATTAAGGTTCTTGTATGAAAATTTTGGATAGTTCTTAGTGCCTGCATTATATGTGTTAGAGAGAGGATCGTTTATTGGCTTACTATACAAAGCATTTGCCTCCTTGTAAACTTGGGGGCATGTGCTTGAACAGTGGCCAGAAACGCCACACGTATCACACATAGAAATGTTATAAGCTGAAGAGCACGAAGTATTACTCAGTATACTTATCATGGCCATTTGTTTGGATAGAGCAACCATCTGTTTTGTGAGAACCTTGATAGTCTCACTGTCTATAGTTTGTGTTACTCAATCTCTCTCATTACCCCAAGAAAAGCATTTTTGGCTATGGTCGCAAAGAGTCTCAATACTTCCTCAGGCGACTAAGAATCAGTATCGCCATTACATGATGCATTAAATGAGGACTTGTGCTCATCAAACAACCATGCATAAAAGGATTGGGCAAACAACCAATCTGGAATTTGGTCATTAGGGCAACTCATTTGGAGGTCCTTAAACCTCTCCCAAGCCTCATGAAAGGACTCAAATGGTGGTTGTTTAAAGGAAGAGGTAAGACAGGTAAGAATGCATTACCCAGTCCTTCCTAGTCTCGATAAATGGCTGCAGGTTCAGATTTCAACCAAGCCTTGGCTTTATCCTTCAAAATGAAGGGAAAAACCCTTATGTGGACTGTCTCCACATTTAAATCCAAGCGGTTATCAGGTCACGCCTCTCCACTAAGTCAGCAATATGATCGTGGGGACTTTTTAAATGGTGTTCTCCAAACTGATTCCTCTCTATCATCTAAATGAGGTGAGATTTCAGCTCGAAAATCTCCGCACCAAAATTTTGTTTAACAATGCAGGGAATGGAACTTAGGTTGAGCGAACACACATCTATACGGCTAAAGTTATTATTATTTTGGCCCATTCTTACCTGTCTTACCTCTTCCTGTCTAGGTCGCCTCCTAGTTGCCTTTAGTATACGAGCTGTGGCCTCAATTTCAAGATAAAAATGTTCAAGAGATCAAAACTTCCTACTCATTCAACAACAAACAAAGGCAAGTGTAAGATTCGGGGGAGGGGGTAGACAATAAAAGCTCTATATTCAATGAAAATCAACAAATTAATTATCCCTCGCTTCTGCGGTAACGACGCCAAAAACTTGATGTGAAATTTTATTTTACCGCTAGCACACGGTTTACGCGCCAAAAACTCGCTAATTTCTATTAACTACATCGCTCAAGAAGAAAAAGTTTGATTGATTTTTGTCTAATAACTAAGAATACAATAAAAAAAATGGGTTGAAACTATATGATGAAGATATTTAGGGTATCAAGAATCCCCTAAATTCTTGTATGATCAAACTATTACTAATATCTATAAAATGTCGGATTAATTACCTGATTAAATATATTTTTTTATACTCAAACTCTCGCTCTATTGATTAACTATTGGATTTAAACCCCATTAATTTAATTCTCACACGCTAGTTTTATTGAACGAATTAATAAGAATTTAATCAAAATTTACCCTAAAGTAAAGTTAATTATAATCTCACACACTAGTTCTATTGACTAGACTAACAAAGCACATTTGATTTAGGATTTATTGGCACAATTCAATCACTTTAATCCTAATTTCATAAACACATTCAATAATCAAATCATACTCAAATTAGAGGTTCAAACCCTAACCTTAGAACATGCAAACTACTCACTGATCATGCTAATAAACATAAAAGCAACAATATGATGATGACCATTAATAATTAAAAGGCAAGGTAGAATAACTTACTAGTTGAGAACATAAACAACTATGAATGGCATCCAATTGAGTAGAAAGTAACGATGGAAAACAATAAAACTCCGTTTAATAACTAAGGATTTTTAATCTAAGAAAAAATTAAAGCAGAAAAACTGAAATTAGTGAAAAACTTACAACTTCAATCTTTCTAAATCTCATAGTAACTTCTTTCCTAATACAAATTAAAATAAAACATTGAAATTTTAGAGAAAACCGCTGGCATGTAACTCTCAGCAGTAGGTGACGAGTCTTGCTCTTGAGGAGAAACTCGTCGCATATTCTCTGCATGAAAAAAAATCGTCTTCAGAAACAAAGCGGCGAGTCGTAGCTTTTAGGCGACGACTCATCACTTTTCAGCTGACTTACAAACATTAAACAACCGTCATTTCTTGCTCGCTTGTCAAAATTAGACATATGATATACCGTTGGAAAGCGCTAGAAGTCTACTTTCTAATGCCGCAAACCGTGCATGAAAATGATCTTTTTATCAAAAGTTATGACAAAAAAAGTGAGCATGTATTAAACTTCACCTCAAAACTTTTGCAATTTAAACAATTTTCTACTCTTTTGCCCATCTTCGTTATAAAACATCTTCAATAGAGCAATAATCTCCTTTGTAAACTCCATCATCATTAAAACCATAAGAATTATGCTTAAAACAATTAAAAACTGCTCAAAATCAGCATGAATAACCAAAATGGATAAAGTAGCATAAATCTTCAAAATAAGTACAAAATTACTAATATCAAACATCATTAAGCAGTACAAAATGATATAAATAAGTGCAAATAATTGCACTTATCAGCAGCATCTGTTGACTCCAAAATCGACAAAACTTCTTCATGAAACCTCTGTATGTAAGGCATCAAAAGTTCTCCTTCCTTTTGTATGACGGACATTAGGTGGAAATTAGACTTCCTCTGCCCCTTGGGGGCGAAAAATGGTCTAAAAGTAAAGATTATAGTGTAGCGAAGCTATCTACATTTCTAAGAGGAAGGGCCATATACCAATTTAGGGCTAACCTTGAAAGGGTGGTGGGAAACAACTTGCATAACATTACTTCATATGTGGTATTTGAAACAATAGGGGCCCAATATGATGCGATATGCTTAGCGAGGTCATCAAATCCATCAAAGTATTTCACAATGGGTACTTTCACCTTGTTTCGGTTAGGAACAAACAGTATCTGGGTCGACAACAAGATTGTGAATATCACAGGGGCTGAATAAGGATACTCCCTGCCTAGCTCCTCTTGACGGAGAGGGTCCTGATTCATCAACTCCTTGGGAATCCGGTTAGGATTCGAGGCGGATGCATTGTATTGTTGGCGACTATCAAGGGTTAGTTATTGGGAGATTTGTTCATCAGCATTTCTGATTCTGAGTCATCTTCTGACTGTCCGCAATATATCTTCGACCTAGAAATCTCGTGTTGGCTGTTGGTTGTACATTAAAATTCAGAATTGCTTTTGCTTGTCTCTAGACCGGTTGCCGGATATTCTGCTGAGGAATTTGCAGGAGATTTAGTAGAGTCCGAAAGACTTGCTGGATCAAGTCTTGAAATAGGGCAGTGTTTGAAGTAGCAAAAGCGTCTAAATTTTGCCTGGTTACTAGGGGGATTCGGGTTCAACACTGGCTCTTAATCATGCGCCGAACTGACAGAGTGATGTTCAGACTATCGGGTATTGGCTCGAGTGTTTCTTTTGAAATTCATGGCTTCTTTTTCTCTTAGCGTGTGAGATGCTACTCCTTCCCATAGACGGCGCCAAATGTTTCTACCAAGAAACTAGTGTAAAATTTTATTCAAAAGGGGAATGTTCTTGGTAAAAGGGTTTTGTTCGCTAGTGTCCAAATGAATAGTAACGAGTTCTACTACTGACCTGCAGAACAAATAGCAAGTTACTTGTCCTGGGGCAGCTTCTTGGAAAGCCCTCCGACGCTCAAGTCAGTGATCAAAAATATAAAACGAGAATTGAATGTGAGTAGTTGAGAGAATTAAGTTATGAATGCATACCTGATTAAGTAATAAATGAAGGTACTTAGGCCCTGTTCTCTTCGTCTGATCTGATTGGATAAGGTCTGAACTACTAAGGTCTGATCTGATCTGGTCTGATTCAGTCTGATCTGATCTGAATTTTTCTGATCTGTTCTGATTTGGTCTGATTTGATCTGGTCTGGTCTGATCTGATCTGGTCTGATCTAATCTGGTCTGGTCTGATCTGATCTGATTTGATTTGGTTTCATTGAGTTTGTTATTAATAGTAGTAGTTAAATTATTATTATTATTATTATTATTATTATTGTTGTTGTTGTTGTTGTTGTTGTTGTTGTTGTTGTTGTTGTTGTTGTTGTTGTTGTTGTTGTTGTTATTATTATTATTATTATTATTATTACTATTATGTCTTATTATTAATATTACATACTACATAGTTTCTCCATCTAATAATAATATACATACATTACATGCTACAAATTAAACATCAAAAACTACGATGTTTCTGCTTCTCTTTGGATTGATGCCCAAATATCGTTGGCTATATTTAGTTGGATTCTATCCATTTCATTCTTGCGCTCTGTGTTAAACATGTTGGTATCACTTCTTGGTTCAATGTTAACCCCACTTGATATTTGGATACCTAATTGATGTAGGCGAATAAAATTATGAAGCGTAAATGTTGACACCATAATAGCCAACTGATATTTGATCTCCATACTAGGCATATTTTTCAATATCTTCCATTGATTTTTTAGCACTCCAAAGCATCTCTCAATTGTCGTACGCAAGGATGAGTGTCTGTAATTAAAATGTTCAAGCATCCCTGTAGGAGGTGGACCAACACGAAACTGAGGCATATGATATCTAATATCATCATGTTTTATTGGACTGAGGTATCCTAGAGTGTTAGGATATCCGGAATCGACCAAATAGTATTTTCCTAAATTTATAACAAAAGTTAGACATTTATATTTAAACATGGATTATATGAATATGAAATTGTTATGTAATACCTGGAGGTGGATGTGGAAACATAAATTTTGGTTCAAACAAACTATGACTCTATGTATGTAATCGCAACCCGGTTCTCCCCCGACTCTCAAAGGTCGTTGTTCGAGTGGAGTGAGTCAAAAAAAAAAAAATAAAAAATAAAAAAAAAAAAAAATAATAATAATAATAACATAATAATAGTAATAATAATAATAATAATAATAATAATAATAATAATAATAATAAGAATAATAATAATAATAATAATAATAATAGTAATAATAATAATAATAATAATGGTATGGTCTGATCTGATCTGGTCTGGTCTGATTTGGTCTGATCTGGTCTGGTCTGATCTGAAACTTTCTGATCTGATCTGAATAGTTCTGATCTGATCTGATCTGATCTGGTCTGATCTGATCTGATTCCAATAAGAATAAGTAATAAGTAATAAGTCAAAAAAATAAGTTGAAGAGAACACCTTCTTACAGTATGTTGCTTGAACCAATTTATGCTATTTAGGGGTATTTTAGTAATTTTACCTTCAGAAGTGGGCCTATAAAGGCATTGTCTGGCTTTCATGAGTATTTGGGAAATAGATGAAATTATTCAAGACAATATTCTTTAAATAAACATGAGTGTTTCAGTATTCTAAATTGGACGATTTAAGGTCTAATTTTGACAACATCTGACCATAAAACTGTCTTTAATGAGAATTTTGAAATCATAGCATACAATACTATTAAAATATTGAAAAATTTCAAGTGTCCTTCTATAAGAAGGCATGACAAATGTAATATTTTTAGTGGATGATAGTTCATTACATGACAATATTTACCTAATTTATAATTTCATTATATTTAAAATTAGAGCTAAATTAGGTATAGTATGAAGTATAATTTATTATAACAATTCTATATATAACTAACTTAAAATTTGATATATTTAATTGAATGAAAAAAATAATGTATTCAATACATAATTTTAAAAAAAAGACAATAATTAATATTCGCTTTAAAAAAGTCATGTATTCGATAAATTTAATCACGATAATATATATACTTGTATTATTTTTTAAAGTTATATTTTCATATATTTTATACTCATAAATTTGTACATTGCACGACTTTCTATACTAACTTTTCAATAGTTGCAATATTTCAAGCAGTTAATCTCTTGGTCACTTTTGATATTGCTCCAATGAGGATCTATAATGGAGAATTTCTTTTTACTTCCATTTTCTACGTTTCCTTTTGTTAAAATTTACATTCACCATGATGACTACTTTTGACCGAACAAAATTGATTAATAATTTTAGTAGTCATACCATTAGATTTTGTAGCCATGTATTTGGAAAGACCATGATAGTGACACTTTTCAATTTTTACCTTAGTAAAAGTAAAGTTGTTGAGAAAATTGCTAGATAATTCTTTTTTTTCCCTAAAACCTAAAACAATTGGTGGTTTTCTAAGTTAGGGTGGATTAAAAACTAATTTTATTTATTTATTAAGATAGCGAGAAAATATACGAAATAAAATACAAATTTTACGTATATGCTGTTTGGAAATTAAAATTTTTATGACATTATAATGGGAATTTAGGTTTATTGGGGCATTAAAAATCTAGTTATGCTTAAGGTTGAGCAAAATTATCAGATGATTCGAAAATCCGATGATTCAATTCAATATCCGGTTCAAATCTTGGGATACCCAATTCGAAAATACGGTTATTAGATACGTATCAATTATCAAAATTTTGAGTTTCGGATATCTAAATATCCCACAATTTTTATAATTGGATGTCGGATATCGAATATCCGACAATATTTCAGACAATCAAATATCAGATATCGAATATCCATATATCGTGAATAAATACGATTATCCGATATTAATAAGAATAAATTATATTTTATAGCGCGAGTGAAATTAAACTAAAATGTAGGGACGTTCCAAAATTAGAAAGTATGTAGATGTATTACTTTGAGGTAAGGAAGTATTTTTTTTTTTCCCTATTTGTAACTATGCCTTGAGTTTAGTATTAATGGGTATACTTGTCAGTTCCAATTGAAATAACAAAACTTGGTTTACAACGAAGTGCAAAAGAAAAGATTGTGATTTAGATGAATGATTGTATGAGATTTACAATATCATCAACTTTGTCATTTGCCGCCGCTGCTGAAATTGGCTTTTGCTTTATGATGAATAAATGATGATTGGCCAATTAAGTTGTAATCATGCCATGCCAATTGCAATTATATCTCTCCATTTTTTATTTGGAATGTTAAGATAGCAATTGGATGCATGTGATTACCAGTGTTTCACATCACAAGCATACACCATATACCTTTTACTGCCTATTCTAAAACGTTATATTTTGGGTCCACCCAATATGATTTGCAACCCGATCAGAAATTAGTGGGTATGATTCGGAAATTTCAACCCATTATCAAAAATGATACGACTTGAAAATCGGAAACACTACTTGAATTCGACAAATTCTGATCCGTTTTCAGTTCTGTATTAACATTTATTTCAGTTTCACGTCATAAGGAAAAAACGTTTAAAGACGACTTGTTGGGTTGATCCAAACTCATTTTGAACCTGAAACTGATTTAACTCGAATTATTGACTAAATCGAAAATGACATGAACCAAAACCCGACCACCAGAGCATTTTGAGAGCTATATGTTCATGATATATCTATGATCCTAGTCTATAGAATATTGTTTTCAACGTTGTTATCATGGAGATTCACAAGTTGAAAATTGATTTATTATACATCAATTTACTAATATATTTGTTGGTAAACTATGGATCATTTTGAAAAATTATACTCCTTTCGTTCCGTAGTGCATAATCGTTATATACTAATAAAAATATTAAAAAATAACAAATGTTATCTTTAGGGAACATTGACAAATAAAATTATTATTTTAGCGGATATAATAGTTGATTACATGACAATATTCACCTAATTTAGAATATAATTTATTTAAATTGGAAGTAAATTAAGTAAAGCATTTAAATAATTTATCATAACAATCATATTTCTAACCTAGAATTTGATATGTTTATTTGAATAAAAAGGTGATGTATTTTATTTTTTTAAAAAAACCTTATTTAATTTTTGTGTTAAAAATCATCTATTAGATAAATTTAATCACAATAATATATACTTGTATTATTCTTTAAAGTTATATTTTTATATATTTCATACTAATAAATTGGTACATTATACAGATTTCTATACTAGTTTGCCATAAATACTATTAAAATGATTTTGAAGTGTGGGAAATAGTTGTAGTATTTAATGTAGAGTTATATAAGTTGAATATATATGTAGACAATAATTTAAGAGTGAATGTTGGTTATAGTCAAAAATAAAATTATAAGATATTTAACAGGATGAATTAAAAAAGATTATAACAAATTGTATTGGATATAGGAAGTAGAAAAGAGACATAAGACAAGATACGTACGAGAATAGAAAGTATTTGGTTAGTCTAGCTAGGTTATTCATTCCATATCAGGTTCATAGCTTGTATATGTGCTTGAGCAAAGAATAATGTTGTGGTGATGGATACTGATTACTGATTACTGATTACTGATTACTGATGAAGTAGTGGAATTGCTATAATGCACTCACATCACTCTTTGTAGTGGGGTTTGGTATGCACCTTTTCATTTTTGAGTGCTGCCTTTTCTCCATAATTTGTAGTTTTGCAATGCTACCCTATACATAGAGTGGAATATCAATAATACACATTGCCATGCTCTTTTTAATAGGTATGAGTTGCTGTCGTACTTCTCTTTTTAGACTCTGTTTATAGTTTTTCTATAAGTAGGATACACTGCTTAAGATAATGATGAATAATAACCTCTTATTTGTTCTTCTGTGTACACACTACAAATTGTAATGGAGTATTGTCTAAAATCTTATCCTACTCTTAAGTTCGTTGTATAATATTTTTTGAAACACTTTTTTTTTTAAATATTTCACAATATTTACAATATTATTCTATTTGGCAAAAAAGAACTATATATTTACTATTTTACTCTTATTTTATTCGCGTTTCATACAACATTATTTTTTCACCTATCATTATAGGGTATTAGCGGTCCGTTTGGTAATCGATAATAAATGATTGGAATGACAATGAAAAGTTAGTGTAATATTGGCAGAAATATCTTTTGACAAATTTAATGGTGATGTTTATACTCTTTCAATGATCTTATTTACTTCGCGAAATTTAATTTACAATGCATTACCATTTGAAAATGTAGTATTAGGTGGTAATAAAAAATGTGAAGAAAAAACTTTTTTGTGATTAAATTTTCTTTACTATAAGAATGATATGATACATATCATGAAAATTCATATTCTAAATCACTCTCATTACTACTAATTAATACCGATAACCAAACTGCTTAATGACGTAAACAATTTGAAAGGGATATATGTTAAAACTTGTGCCCAAATCCTTGGTTGTAAGTACATCATTGAGGAGGAAGTAGTTTTCTTTCGAATTTTTAAATTGGAGACTCAGTTGGATATGACAGGTACCTAGATGATTTTATTGAACTGACTTAGAGGAATGGAGTGCACACAGACACAGGTATCTGTGTGTGTATGGGTGCTTCTTACTTGCTCTATTCTAATCTACTTGCTATGATTTCTTACGCATTTTAATATATTATTTTATTTATTTATATGGAGTATTAAATTATACGCATTTAAAAATTATAAAAAGTTTATATTATAAAAGTGTGCGATTAGACAATTCAAACAAGATCTCATTTGACTATATTTTTTATTACACATTAATCGTAATATACAAAATAAATTTAAACAATAAATAGTGCTCAAAAACAAAATGTAGCAAGCATTTGAGAGCAGAAAAGTACTAATTTTCGCTTTTGGCGAGTGACTAATGATGTTCTTCATTTGTCTTTTTCATAGTTTGTTCCTTAGTAGATGATGTAGTAGCTTGTAGGTAGAGAAGTGGGAGTGAGGCAAATGAATACCAGAAAGGCCTGGTTTTAGACAATCTAAGGCAGGTAAAAGGTCATGCTGTCTTCTTGAGTGCAGTTTGCAAGCCATCTACAATGATGTGTCTCCCTTGAAGTTCCACTTTTCAAATGCTTTCTTGTTATACTTATACTAACATCAATATGCTTGGTCCCCTGCTATGCATAATACTTTCTAGTTTAATTTTGCAGTATCTTGCCCCACATTGGTTGTTAGAGGGGTTCATAATAAGCTTTTAAGCTTGTCATTTGTGTTGCACTTTTATCTTTTCTAAGAAATGTCCAAAATGTTTACTATATTTTTGGGTATAAGGGTTTTAACTAATGTCATATGATGTGCTAATTTCCTTATGAGGCAATGAAAATGAATTATGGTTACACCTAATAAATTTGTTATTGGTGTTGTACACAATATGACCTGTATGAGAGGAGAGTTAACTGGACACAAACCTGATGAAGTTTCATACAAAAATCAATTGGTATTAGAACGAGTAGCCCATCAAGTATATACGTTAGTTAACCTCTCTTTAATTATTCAACGTAGGATCACATGTTAGTTATTTTCTAACAACACCATGGTTTTAATTTAACATCCAAAATATTGAAACATGGAGAGAAAGTACATTATAAGGATATCTTTTGAATAAATGGTGGGAGTGATCAAAATGGTGTTAATACATTGATGTTCCTTGGATTATAATGTTTAGACTTTACAAGCCAGCATTATTTTGGATCCTTTTAGAAGAAGTGCAAATTGCCTAGTTGATGACCCATTGACGATGCTATAATTTGTTATTAAAGCAAGTAATTATATTTTGTAGCAAGTTGCAGAAATTTTAGGCTTTGACATAATCTAATGATTTTCATTGGTTGTTGATGGGTTGGTCGGGGATTTATTAGGCAAAATAGGGTAATCAAATGATCCTTTTCTTTTTTTTTTTTTAAGTCTTTTTATTTATATCTTTGTTGACATCATAGGTGCAGTGCAATATGCACGTTTTATCAAAAACACAATGATAGCAAGTAGTAGTTTATAGTTTATACTACTTTCTCAGTTTCATATTACTTGTATCAAACTAACTTTTACGCTATTTATCATTCTATAATAATTTACATATTTTAGCTATTATATGAGATAATAACATAGTTATGTAAGATCTTGTTTTATTCGCCGACTCGTCGCATATTTTCATAATATCAAATCTTATAATTTTTAGTTATGTATAATTCTAAATATAAATGGTCCGACAAACATATTGGATTGCGCAAAAATTTATTTGGTGAAATTAATATGGAATGAAAGATAGTATTGTACTGTTATGAATAACTATCTCATGGTTGCACACAGACTTTGTCCATGAAGCTTTACGGCGTGCTACTGATATATAGATACCGCTGGTACATAAATATTGATTATGAATATGATGAACAAAAAGAAAATGTTTTTTCTTTTCTCTTTTTATTGTCATGTGATTAGGATAAGCTTCTCTTGATAAATTTTTAGAGAAAAATTACCGTGAATAATATAATTTTTTGTTAATTTCCTTATAATAATACCAATTATTGATTAACCATAAATAATATCAACTTATGGGTTTTTTTAGAATAATACTAACTTTAGTTTATTAACTAATTTACTAATTTTTGTTTTGTCTTCTATTCTCCTATAGTTTGATTTTTAACATGTTAGGTATATTGTTAGGAAACACCCTCTAAAAATTTGTATTATTTATGGTTAATCAAAAATTGGTATTATTGTAGGGAAATAAGTAAAACATTATACTATTTAAAGTAATTTTTCCAATTTTTATTTAATTTTCACCTCTAGCCATATATGCTTTAATTTTCATTAGATCAAATCAGATCAATTCAAATACAAATTTGAGTGGAATCTGATGATTGCATGTCTATTTCTAAGATTAGCATGCTACAAAATTTAGTGACCTCATGAGTACCTTTCCTCATGTGGTGCACCTTCTAGTAGGCTGCCATGCATCAGTTCGGATCGTATATAAACAAATAGGAAACTTTGTGACATAAACATAATCTATTTAATTAATTGGATTAAAAATTACATCATAATAACTTAATATGTTTTGAATCAAGTCGACATGATAACAACCCATTTAACCGTTTAAAATATTTTTATTCCATTTAAGTATTTAAACAATAATTACATCTTATCTTATATAATATTTACTTTTAAACTTTTAGTTTATAAATTATTCATTTTCTATTTACTACGAAGAATATGAAAATATAATATGAATTAAGTTCATGTTACATTAATTGATCTGATTCAAAACTAACTTGTTTACTCAAATGGATTGTATAGTAATATATTCTCTCCGTTCCTTTTAATTTGCAGTATTTTTCATTTTGGTTCGTGCCACTTAATTTGGATCATTTTTATTTTTGGACTATGACCACCACTTTCTTTTAATCTCATCCATATATTTTAACTCTCTTTTAATTTCATCAACGCAATTTATTCTCTCTCTTCATTTATTGATATTATCAACATTTTCATTAAAAAACAACAACTTTCTCTTTGAAGCAAATTATACAGGACAGAAAGAGCATTTATTTTAGTTTACAAATTTTAATCTTAATCTAACCAATTTAATAAATAGATCAAGTCGAATTAATCAATTTATTTAATTGCATCAAAAATTTTAGCTGAAATCCAGTCGTATTGGGTTAGATTTAGGGTTTTAAAAAATGACATGCTTACGCCCAAGTATTGGCGGATGCAAATATATTTCCAATTTATTGTTGACTTTTATTTTAATTTTGACAATATTTTTGAACTTAATTAGTATAATGTTTGGGTTCGCCACTTCACATGTTGACATCAATGCGAAGGTGTGCATACGTCGAGTTAGCTAGTGAACGGTGTTTCAGTCCCTGAGTGTTATCTGTACTGTCTGGACTCTAGATGAGCGACTAACTTGCTGCATTTTATTCTTACTGGATTACTTATTTAATAAAGCTACAAAACCTTAGAAGAACCTGGACCTTTTCCTTTTTTGAAGTTTGATGGAGGGTATCACATACTCTTGCACTAACACACTTTTTGCTAATTGTGCCTTGTGCACTTTCCAGCTAGGTTTCCTTTCATACTTATTTTCACGCTTTGGTCCAATAACCTCATCAAATATAATTAGCTCCATTTGTGCCCTTTGACCTTGCTCAAAGTCAAAAAATTAAGCTCTACTTCTTGTGGCTAGTAAATCCTTGAACCTTTAAAATAAGTTTCACCCTCTTTTTTTTTTCTTTCTAAATAGTAGCTTGTATCATATACCAATTAACCAACTCAACCAAAAATTTACGCTGATGGTTGAACCCTCAGGATATGTTATATATTGTAACACACCCTCTCACACGAGAGTTGTTTGGGCTAGAAGTGTGGATGCGACACAGGTCCTCCTCATACCTGACGCTGAATATTCCATTTCAAGTAAGGGGTGGTTAAGATTCGAACTTGTGATCTCTTGTTACATTGGCTTTTGATACCATATTAAGAAATCAACTCAACCAAAAGCTTAAACTGATGGTTGAGAGCCTCAGGATATGCTATATACTCTAAAACGCCCCTCACACGAGAGTCTTTTGGCTAGAAGTGTGCATACGACATAGGTCCTCTTCATACCCGGCGCAAAATATTCCACTATAAATGAAGGGTGGTTGAGATTTAAACCCGTGACCTCTTGTCACACTGGCTTCTAATACCATGTTAAGGAAACAACTCAACCAAAAGCTTAAGCTGATGGTTAAGGCCTCAGGATATGTTATATATTCTAATACGCCCACTCACATGAGAGCCCTTTGGGCTAGAAGTGTGGATGCGACATAGGCCCTCCTTATACTTGGTGCTGAATATTCCACTTTAAATGAGAGGTGGTTGAGATTCGTACCCGTGACCTCTTGTCACACTAGATTTTGATACCATGTCAAAAAAACAACTCAATCAAAAGATTAAGCTGATAGTTGAGACCCAAAATATGTACGTATACCGTAACACCACCTTGTTAGACTTGCTTAAGATTCCTTCTCTATTCCTTTCTTGTCTTTGATATAGCTATTATAAGTGGGGTATTGTCAAGGAAATAAAATATATAGTGGAAAATTAGATAATGATGAAGCACAAAACCTAGAATGGTGGGATATTGTTGATTGGCATTGTGTAAATAACCTCTATAGGCCCCCCTTTCATCAGGTTCTGCCCATTTTCTATGGCTGCAAATATTATTCGGATATGATTCTCTTATAGAACTTCTAGTAACACAAAATAAGTTTTTCTTAGTGGTGATTATGCATTATTAGTTTACTTCAACTTGTGTACTCTAGGTAATGGACTTTTATCCTCTTTGTATGAGGAAACAATTTTTGAACTATAGTAGAGAATATAACATAAATCTTTGGGTTTAAATATAAGCTTAAACTTTTGGTTAAATCGATTATCAAAATGTAACTGGATAAAAAGTCATTGATTTGAATTCCATATCTATCGGCCCTCATTTAAAATAGAATATTTAGAGTCAGGGATGGAATGATAATACATGTAATAATATGATGGAATAAGATAGAGTATATAAGATATTAAGGGATAGCCAATAAGTTTACGCTTTTAGTTAAATTAGTTTCTTGACATGTAATTTCTGTTGACGATTCCTTTTTTAAGAAGCTAAGCCTTGTACAAGATGTTTAGAAACTGAAAACATGTTTTGTTGATATGTTACAAAAGATGTCCTTATTGAGTCTTCAAATGTACCCTAGAGAAAAAGTTAATTATTTTTCAAATATACAAGGGTATATCCCTAAACACTAAGAACTATAGTCACTAGACTAGTAAAGGGTACATCTGATGGCATTGGAATGCACATTTAAATAATGATTAATTTGATCAATACTTGAGTTTCATGCTAATTCTTATATATATATATATATATATATATATATATATATATATATATATATATATATATTATAATTGTTCTTTTACTAACTGAATAGTCAAGTGACCTTTCGATATTAGTGATTAAGTCTGATTAATGACTTTTGGAATTAAATTAATTTGAGATGGTTGGTACTCTATCTGTTGTTTTTCAAAAGTTTCTTCTTGATTTTCTCTAATTTCCTATGTTTATTTATGTCAGATGTAAGTTTGGATATGTTAAAAGATTTGAAGAAATAAACAAATTACTCCTAATAATTAGTAGTAAAACATTTGTTATTCATTCAGTAAGATTGGTAATTGGTATTCATTCAGCAGTGTAAGCCTGAATTGTAACTGGGATTATTACTATTAAATTATGGTGTAAGAATAATCAACTCATAATCTTTTAATTAAGTCTTATTTATAGGAAATCTTTATTTGCTTTAGCAAAAGCTTTTGATGCTTTCGTGATGAGAAAATTCCTATAGAATTGGTCAAACTCATTGCTCTTTCATTGTGATTCCCTTAGTAAGCTCTCCTTCAAATATACTATACTCTTGTTTCTTTGAAGTTGCATCATCCTTGTGTAAATATAATTTTTTCAAGGACAACATGAAAATAATTTTAAAAGAGAGTTGAAATGGAAAATGATACATAGGGTTTGTTTCTAAATAAGAAAACGAATTTGGAGTAGGATAATCCAAAATAGAAAATAAATGGATATAACAAGTGGTGGATTCCAATAAAACAATTGATGTCAATTGAAGTTGCATCATCATTGTATAAATGGATATTTATCACTGGGAAATGTGAAAATTTGATATTAAAAGAGAGTTAAAATGAAAAGTGGTACGTAGGATTTGTTTCCAAAATATAAAATGAGGAATTGAAAGTGACGAACACTGCAAGTGGCGGATATATCAACAAAAAAATAAATGATGTCAATTTAAATATAAAAAAAATCTACTGGATTTTGATCCCTAGTCACTTATGTGGGAAATTTCTAGTCACTTATGTGGAAAACAATACACTAACCAATTAATGTTTATCGACTTCAGTGATATTACGCTACATCCACAAGTATGAACTTCATACTTCATATTTGCTGCATGCTTTTCTCATAAATAACTTGTTTTAAATTGTTGGGTCCAGAAAAAGCTGTTTGGTTGAAGTTTTTTGAGTTATTTTTAGGAATTGAGGAACCATTTGAAAGTGGACCATTATGTATTTCCAATAAGCCCAGTCACTTCCTTAACTTGTTTCCTTAACCTTTAAAAAAGAACCTTTCTGTCCGTTCTCTTTATTATCTTACATATATATTTATATATATATATACACTACACATTACACATAAGGTGCTGCTTCCTTCAATCTCATAGAAGCCAAATATTAAGTTATATATCTTTATAAAAAATAAAATGGAAAACACATCAAATAATTCTTCAAGCAAACTTTGTTTTTGTGACTATATAAACACCCTTTCTAAAACTCCTTATAAACTTAGGAAGAGATTATTCGCTACATGGACCCCAGACCAAGAAGTGAACCAAGTGAGACTAAGGTCTGGTGCAGACATGAAACGAAAGCTTTCGTTGTTCGATTTAGTTGCTTTCGGTTTAGGAGGAATGCTCGGAGTGGGAGTGTTTGTCACAACTGGTCCTGTGGCTCGCACTAAAGCTGGTCCTGCTGTTTTTATCTCCTACATTATTGCTGCCATATCCGCTCTTCTTTCTTCTATGTGTTATACGGAATTCTCCATTGCGATTCCCGTTGCTGGGGGTGCTTTCAGTTATCTGAGAGTCACCTTTGGTATGATAATATATATTTCTCTTAATTATTCAACTTATCATTTGCTTTGTATGGCCCTAAAGAATGATAAAATGAAGGACCCTTTTTTGAATCTTTTATTTTTCTACCATTGATGTATGTAGGAGAGTTTGTGGGTTACTTAGCTGGTGCTAATATACTGATGGAATACGTGCTGTCGAATGCTGCGGTCGCAAGAAGTTTTACTGAGTATTTAAGTGGCACATTTGGAGCTGAAGATCCCAACTCTTGGAGGGTTCACGTTCATGGCTTTGTTGATGGCTATAACATGTTGGATTTCACTGCTGTTGCTGTTATTCTTCTTTTGACTCTTTGCTTATGTCATAGGTATGTTGTTCTAGCTTATCGGATAGTAATGGTCTATTTGGTTTTTAGTATTAAACGGTTATAATGAAAATGTTTGGCAGTGTAAATTTTTTTAAAATGTACCATGTCATTTCTATATTGATCGAAAATCTAATTATATCAAAATTATTATTTTCAAAAATTTTCAAAACTATACCTAATATCAATTCTGCTGAAATGCTAAATTATTAGAATAGTTTGCGAATAATATGTGATGATTGATGTAGAACAACAACAACCTTTAAAGTAGAGTCATCTTGAAAAATTTGAGGGCCATGTGAAAAATTTTTATTTTGCGACTTATTTACAGTAAATATATTTATTTTATTTATAAACTTAACATATTTTTTTTATTAACTTTTTCATATACGGGAGAAAGTGGGGCCCTGTGCGGTCGATCACCTCGCACGTCCTCAAAGATCCCTTTGCTCTAAACTGATTTTCATGCCAAAATTAAACTAATTTTCCATCACTATATATTCCATTGCAATCAACTAATACCGACAATCAAACGTGTTGTCAGTGCTTACAAAACTTTACCACTCTGATTACATTTCTCTTTTTTGTATATGTTATATAGTAAAGGAAAATGACTAACTAAATGATCATGCATTTCTTATGTACATATACTCTATCAACGTTTTAATTATTACTAATAAGGATAAAGTTGTATACATTCGACCCTTAAAATACTAATTTAAGTAAGAGTACAATATTAGGATATCATAATTAATATCAAGGGTTTTCTAACTATGATAAGTTGATTGGCATGTTTGCAGTACGAAGGAGAGCTCGATTTTGAACCTTACTATGACAATATTTCATGTAATCTTCTTCGGGTTTATAATAATTGCTGGTTTTTTGATCGGGAATCCGAAAAACTTGGTAAGCTCTCCAGGAGGGTTAGCTCCTTTTGGTGTTAAAGGTGTGGTGGATGGAGCAGCCATAGTATATTTCAGCTATATTGGCTATGATTCTGTTTCAACGCTTGCAGAAGAAATTCAAAACCCTTCCAAGAACTTGCCTACAGGCATTGTTGGGTCTGTTCTTCTCGTTTCAGCCGTCTATTGTCTTATGAGTGTGGCTTTGTGCGTCATGGTTCCATATGACCAGGTATATCCTTTCAACTTTTCTATCGAAACCAACTCGAAACTTAATCTTTAACTAATGGGTTAAGCCCGTTTGGTAATCGGTACTAAACGATGGAAATTGAAATGATTTATAGTGTAAATTTTCATGATATGTATAATGTCATTTCCATGGTAATAAAAGTTTGATCATAAAAAAGTTTTTTCTTCTTCACAATTTTCAATTACCACTAATACTATATGTTCAAATGATAATGCATTAAAATGAATTTTGTAAAAAAAAATGAGATTGTTGAATGAGTACAACCATGACCAATAAACTTGTCAAGAGATATTCTAACAAAATTAAACTAACTTTCCACTACATTTTCCACCATTTAGTACCGATTATCAAACGGGTTGTAAAATGTTGATGATGGGGTGCTATACGGTTTTATGATAAAGGTTTTCTAATAACAGAAAATATGTGATTTTCATAGTTATGTATATGAGTTTTCAGATTTCAGAGAAGGCTTCATTTGCTATGGCATTCCAAAAGTTGGGATGGAAATGGGCAAGCCATCTTGTTGGCGTAGGTGCAAGTTTAGGAATTGTGGCATCGCTTTTGGTGGCCATGCTCGGACAGGCTAGATACCTTTGCGTTATGGCACGGGCGAGACTCGTGCCAGTGTGGTTAGCTAAGGTTCATCCTTCAACTGGCACACCCTTGAATGCTACTTTAGTCTTGGGTGAGTATATTTTTAAAGCAATTCTTGTGGCTTTTATTTTGGTTTTGAGTTTTATGCCATTTATTCAACAATCATAAAACCGCTATATTTTAATATCATATCAATAAATCTCATCTTGGCTTTCCTTTAGGCAAGGTTTGAAAGTCAGATGTATACATTCTTATTATGAAATTATATATAGGTTAATAGTAAACATCATCTATAACTTTAAATGAATAAGAATTGCAGTACATGATTTTAGATCACAACCAAATGTAATCCGAAATTAAAAAGTTAAAAATCTTTTAACTTCATTGAGAAATACCAAAACCAATTGTCATTTTGTAAATTTTAGAGAAACTTTATTGTTCACAACTCAAGTAATTCATTATGCATTTAATTGAGTTTAGATCATTTTAAATAATTTTTGTTTTGATTCATCTAGTTGAGTTTATATTATTAGAATTAAGACCTTAACATTTTTTTTTGTAATTTCAAGTCATTCATCCATTTGTTCACTTGCATTTGACATCGTTTTAGAAAAATTATGTTTTAGAGTGCACCACATGGAACGTACAAAATCATTTGACACATAAAATCTAACATTTACTGTCAACGTTTTGGTATAGGAATATGCACTGCATCAATTGCCCTCTTCACTGATCTTGACATAGTGCTGGAGATAATATCGATCGGAACACTCCTGGTGTTCTACCTAGTAGCAAATGCTCTTATCTATCGCCGTTATGTTGTATTGAGCAGCAAACCACCATTACATGTCCTCCTTTTCCTCCTTTTCCTTACAACTCTTTCTATAGGCTTCTCTTTATCATGGAAATTCGATCAACGACTGTTGGATTTGCCATTATTTGGCGGGTCCTTGATCACTATCACCGCGATCTTCCATTACATGGTGCCTTTGACTAGGTCGGGGCTCGAGTGGTCGGTACCCCTAATGCCATGGCCGGCTGCCCTATCAATTTTTCTTAATGTCTTCCTTATGACAACTTTAAAGATTTTGTCCTTTAAAAGGTTTGGTATTTGGACTGTTTTGCTAGTTTTGTTTTACGTTTTATATGGTGTTCATTCAACATATCGCGCTGAGGAAATGGAAACGGAAACAGAAATGGGAAATGAGTCGGTGGAAGAGAATAGATTGAGCACAAACAACCATAATCCTGAAACAAAGATAGATAATCTCATATAAATTTGATGAGGAATTTAAATGACTTGGTAATATGTCATGATCAGTCTAAATTTTTGGATTCTCTATTTTTTCTTTTTGTTTTTGAGTTCGTGTTAATTGTGTGTAATTTTAGTAGACATACACTCATTTATACTAACTAGATTTGCTTCTTCTCTCAAAAAACAAAAAATTTAAAATTATTGGTTGATTTTGGGCCGACTAAATTTGCTTTTGATCAGTGGTTAGAAATGCAATGGAGAAAGACCTATAGAGAATAGAAGCTTTAAAATATAGAAAAGAAAAATCTATGTTATTGTGTATAAAATTTATTTTCTTTACAATTGACGCAATTTCAATTTAATACATATTCATATGATTTAAATAATTTACATATTTTATAATATGAAGCACCTATAAGAAGTTTGATATTGGTGCTTCATTTAATTCATCTTTACCATGTGTAATTGTAAATGCCAATTCATTTAATTCCTTGTACTTGTAATTTTTACATACGACATTATGTCGATACCTAAATTGTCCGATATTTATTTACTCAACATTTCAATTATAGTTGCAACGCTTTACTAATATTTTAGCCAATAATTACACATTATATTCTTATATTCATTTGCTTTACCCAATTAATTGTCACTGAACAACTTGTACCAACTCATTAAAATTACTTGACAACAACTTATGATATAATTGTTATTAGGCTTATAAATAAAAACCTACATAGAAAAAGAATTAACTGCAAAGAAATTCGATAAAGTTCTATTTTCAAACCAGTTGGTAATAAAAGAAGTAGTCATTGAAACTTATATGTTAGTCAACTTCTCTCTAATTTTTCGATGTGAAATCGCATTTGTGTGAGTTATTTTTCCAACATAATAAAGCTCCACAATATATTTTTTTCTTTGGATTTTCCACATTTATAATTCTTTGCATCGTATTTTGCATTTATTTATTATTATGATTTACAATCTATCCGTCAATAAACAATAGCCTCTACTTCAATCAATAGATATGTGTTATGATTATGAATAACTTATGTTCACCAAATAATCAAATCATGGTTAAGGTAATTAATCACTTTTAATTAGCGTGGGTTAGAAGAGGACATATCAATCACATGTTTGTAATTTGTTTTGTATGGATGTCATTAGTACAAGATTTTATGGGTGTAAATCTTTGACATGTGAAGACTAAATGTGCAAAAATCAGTCCTAAGTGCGAGTGTAAGAGACCTTGGAGACCGTGGGAATACATGGAAAGGGAAAGGTAAGAAACAGAAGCAAGCTGCACCTGCTGACTCTTGGCTCGACCATATCACTCGTCCGAGCAGCAGGTCGAGTAATGATCACTGCTTCCTTTCGGATCTGCTGCATGCTGTGTTACAAAACTATATTGCTGCCCCACTTATTATATTACTCCCATTATAAATACACCACTATACACTTAGTTATTTTATATACCAAAAGTCTCACATTATACTTCCTAATTAATTAGTTCCTCTCTTCCCACACTTACACTCCATTGTAATTTTTTTAAGTTTATTTTCATTCTTTAAACACATTAATATGAATCCTAGGCTAGATGGTGGATGTGGCCCAATATTAGTAAACCACCTTAAATACTTGTCTTAATTATTTACTTTATTATTGTCATTCATCAGTAACTTGCTTATTTGTTTTCTAAATTTTAACACACCATAAACATCCACTTAAACTTCATACTTTAATCCTTGAGTGAGGTTATAGCCTCTCCTTTCAATATGTCTCACAGCTTTTAGCATAAAGACTTTACTAATTCTAGCCGTTCTTTATGACAATATGACCTAGGCCTTCGGTAGAGACTAGAGACCTTATGTCCATCGAAATAGCTAGTGATTTGCCTCTTGAAACGTATCTCTCGAACATTATGGCCTTATCATAATAGCAATATAATGCAAGATCATTATTTAGCACATGTGTTAATGTGTTATTGTAAAGGTACTAAAAGCACTAGGTCAAGAATTTTGTTTAGGAAGACGAAGGAGTCACATACACGCCACTGCAAGAATAACATGGTACAAATTGGCTTTAAGAAAACTTTGTCTCATAAGTTAGTAGCTTTACAAACTCTTTTGTCGTAAAGAAATTGTCACACTTTTCTTTTTAATATGTGTCTTTTACTTTATTATAATTTTCTTTTATGCTATATTTGGAAACAAGTGTTTCATTTAAAATGTAGATTTCAATTAAGATAAATCACAAAGAAACAATTTGAAAATGATAAGGTTGGGAAAATTATTCTCAAATTCTCAATTTTACTAACTTTTTATACAATAGTAGAATTCGCTCAAATCCAAAAATGAATTTAATTGATTTGTCAAACATTAAATAAGAGTCAATTCTAGATTTTCAAGTAAAATCATTGTTCTTAAAATTATCATTAAGAAAATGACTCTACTACTTTCTTTTATTTTCATCCATAAATTTCAACTCTTTTTTATATCATTCACGTAATTTAAATAACCTGATTATTTCTTAATTTTTGTATTATATATATATATATATATATATATATATATATATATATATATATATATATATATATATATATATATATATATATATATATATATATATATATATATATATATATATATATATATATATATATATATATATATATATATATATATATATATCACTATTCACATTTTGGAAATGAAGTGTTTTTGCTTAGTCATCTTCCACTTCATCTTTGGTGTTACACACAAGTGGTAGATTGCATGTAGGTTAATTTTTTAAATTGTGTTTTTGCATGTGTTAGTTGTTTGGCTTTGTCATATTCATTTGGGGTTATACATGTCGTGGATTGCATGTGTTTTTGCACGTAGTTTTTGCATGTAGGTTGCTTATATATCATCAAGCATAGCCAAAATCTAAATTTTAAGATTCCAATTATTGTTAGTTATATTAAATACAATCATTCATTCTCTTCTTTAAGGAATCCATAGCTGACGTTTTCTTGGTTTCTTGCTTTAGCAATACACAAGGTTTATGCAATGAGATATATGTATTTATAATGGATACAACTCACTGGTTTTCATTTGTTTCGGATTAGATGTTTAATTGTAATCTTCAGTTCACTAGTATGCTCTAAAACTTGATCACGGTTTGCATTGTGCTTTTGTTTGATCATGTTTTAATTGTGATTTTGTTTGTATTAATTTCATGTGTTTTTTTAAAGTGAAAATGTGGTTATGTTTTGGTTTTGTTTGGTTGAGTTGATAGTGTTATAGTAGCTAACTTTTGGTAATCATGTCTTCTTTGTTCTTTTTTGCTTGTGTTACTGATCTTTTGTGTTTGTATTTATTGTGCTTTTCATTTGTGTTGTCTTATTCCCTGATTATGTCAATGATCATGCTTTGATCCTTTTCGTTACATTTATTGCATGCGTTTTTTGGGGATTGATTTGGTCTTGTTTTGGTTTTGTTGGGCTTAGTTGGCTGTGTTATGGTAGCTAAATCTTAGTAATAGTGTTCTTTTATTTTTTTTTTTGTTATTTTTGGCTTGTGTGACTAATCTTTGTTGGTTGCATTTATTGTACTTTGCATTGTTGTCGTTGTTATTTTTTGATCATGTGAACGATCATGGTTTGATCAGAAATGTAAGAAATCCTTAATGTGTATTAAACAGTGTCATATTAACTAAATTTGAGTAACCATGTTTTTCTTGCACTAAGTGATATTTATTTGTTCTTTTGTTATTTTCTGTATTTTGATTGTGCCACTAATCTTTTGGGTCTACATCAATTATGCTTTTCATTCTTATTGTTATTGTTTCGTGATCATGTCAATGATCATTCGTTGATTAAAGATGTACGAACGACTTGATGTGTAGCGAAAAGTGGATTTCTCATTTGCTGTTATTTTGTCTTTGTCTTTGTTTACAGTGTTATAAAACGGTTACTTTGTTACCATTGACTATGAGGCCTATGTTATTATTTCAATAGTTAAGACTTTGTTTTTTTTATTGTGAGTTACATGCTATTATTTAAGCACTGAAAGTTTTTTGGGTGAGTTAGAATATAATTTAAAGGAGAACTTATGCTTTTGACTGATAGGTCATGGCTGACTGTGAGAAAATAATTGCAACTTCTTACAAAAGACTCCTAAATCATGTTAGTAGGCTTTTGGGTTTACTTGATCCACTTTACGGGACGCTTAATGGTAATACAGTTGTTGCTTGTGTTATTATTGTAGTGGACGAAGGAGGAATTACATATTTTAAAGTTGGTAGAGAATCTATGAACCTAATTGCCTCTGAGGAATCAGCCGCTGTACATTGTTTCCATGCTATAGTTGCGGATTTTGGCCTCTGTGTTGCGCATATTAACAAGGGCACGATTGACTTATGTGAAACATGCTCACTCTTTTACTTACGGACTCAAGGGAGGTGTAGAAAAACTAGGAGTTTTGGGTCCACAAGTATGCGGTTATGCGAGGGGGATGTTGTAGGCATTTCAGCTGAATCAAGGGATGAGTGTGTTACCCCTACAGACATTGAGTCTCTGATTCCCTGCACTGGTGCAATTCCTCCTCCCCCAAACAAACGTAGATTGCATTGGCTTCCTGTGGTATCACTGCACAGTATTGAACTTATTAAGCTTCCTCCTGATTTTGCTACTTGGTTTAGAAAGAGAGAGGGAGGATGATGATTTAGTCCATTTTTCTTTAGTTTGTATGCGCTCGATTGATATCTTCGGACCATCATTTTGTTATCTTGTAGGAATTATTTTTTGTATTAGGTGTTGTTAATTGTATAAGGACAATACTCTTTTGTAATTATTGTTGACCTATTATAGCTTGTATTGTTATACTTATTTTTATCGGCTTAATAAAATTTGGTTGTTTTGGGATTACAATTCGTAGTTTGCTTGTGCATTGGCTTAAATGTTGTACAGCTTCCATACTTTATGTTGCTTGGTTCTTGGTAGTTTGTTGTAGAGCATTCCATGGAGAGTAGTACGATGTGCAGTAGTTCTACCTCTTTGCCGTTTAGTTTGTCATGGGATTTACTTTGTTTGCCCAAATAGGTGCTAGGTTTATTGTGATATCTTAGTTTGTTGAGCTTGTTGGGTAGTAACTGTACTTTTTTAAAGTACTAAGCTTATAATTTGTATTCATGGTCCGCAGCTATCACTGGCCTTGGATTAACAGGTTTTATGTAATATACTATTTGTGTTTTCTAGTTCATAATTTGAGGGTAAGTTTGATGCTAACAAAGTGCTCATTTACAACCTCGGAAAAGCACTTAGGTAAGTCTTTGAGAGGCACATATTAATTGTGTACAGCTAGTATATGCTCAGTACATTGTCTGTGATTGCTACTTCCATTATTTAGTTGCAAATACTGTTCATAGACTGTGTTTGATTTGTTACTTCCAACTGTTGTTGTGGTTAATTTTGGGTATGAATGGCTGTTGATAGGGCATATGTATAGCATTTGGAGACTGTGTTACCTAGCGCTTGTGATTGCATTGCTATAGTATCGAGCAAATACTTCTGCGTATTGTGGATGCACTTTGTTCTGTGTGTTTGTGGTTATTTGATGCATTGTTTTATTTGTTCAATTGTGGTTCTTCACTGTCGTGCACGTCTGCATTTCAATTTCTGATTATATTGATCTATGATCGGAATTAAAGTATAGTGATTGTGCATTAGCTATTGAAGTCGGTGTTTTGTTGAGAGCTGAAGATAGATTCTTAAAAGACTATGATGATGAATCCATATCGCAACATGTGATTATCACCGCCAAAAAAACAACAAACATTAAAAGCTTCTTCAAGCAAACGTGAATACAAGAGTAAACTCATAGTGCACAATTCTTCTCTTCCACCTGAAGAATTGGCTGAAGGCTGCACTCCTTCACTTATTTAGCCTACGGATGACACTATTGGGGCCTACTGCATTTCTTCACAGCCTTCTACTTCTACACACTCTTAAAGAAAAGCAAGCAAAAAGGTTTTTCTTCCACTCGACTTTGAATTCCTTCTTAAACAGTGTTAGCGAGTATTCATTTTTAATTAGCACATGTGTTTCTTCGTTGATAGGGAGGTTTTCTAGCAAAGACCAACCTATTGTTGGAAATCCATTCGATGAGGAGTTATTCATGTGTAAGTTTCACTTTTTCATTTAATCTTGATTTATATGTTGTTTTGTTAGAATATGTTGTAGCCACATCTATAAGCACATCATGTCTTAAATTTATGTTCATTACACTGTGAAAGTTGAGGAACAAAAAAAATTGAGAATTATCTGTTAGTGAATTGCAGCTAATGGTTGTCCGCCCTCTTCCATTAAGCTTGCTGATGCTACACTTTGTACATATTGGAATGCTAAGCACTTTGCGTATAAATCTAAGTTCATTTGTTGTGGTGAAGGCAAAGTTAAAATTGCTATAAATGAGAATCGACCTCCGCAGCTTAATTATCTTTTCACAGATGGAACTGAAATTGAAATGCATTTTAGGAAGTATGGTCGTCTATACAACAATATGTTCGTATTCAGTTCACTTGGAGGTTCAATTGATGCTCGTACCCACAAAAGCATTTATGTCTTTAACTTACATGGCCAACTTTATCACTATGTTTCAAGCTTATTGCCTGATGGTCTTGCTAAACCCAAGTTTTTACAACTTTATTTCTTTGATGGTCAACATGAAAAAGAGAACCGATGTGACATCTTCCCTGAAATAAATCCGTCTATTGTGGGTTTGCTTATGGAGATCATGCAACGCAGCCCGTATGCACACTTTTTCTGATCGCTATGTCATTTAGATGTGAAGGAGAATACCAAAGTTTTGCTCAGTAAGAATCCAATGTTAGATCTATGCGTGTACAATTTGCCAACATAAGATGAAGTGGCTGCAATGTGGATAGATGATGTCCCATCAAATGAGACAAGGAGTCCTTATATCGTTGTGTGGGGTCAATCATCTATGTCACACCGTATATATCATTACTATGGCTGCTATGATCCATTGCAGTATCCATTGTTGTTTCCGTTTAGGATTGTGGATGGCATCAAGGCTTAAAGAAAGTTCTCGATGGTCATCGAAGCGCGTGTCTAAATGATCGTAACCCTATTACTCCATATACAGCTCAGAGTGCGGAGGAATTTTTGTTAGATGAAGCAAGTGGTATGTGTCTTTAAGCTATTATTTTTAAACAGATCAATACATATAAATATTCGTGCTATATGATGTTATTAAGCCTTCTTTTTCTACTACTACAGTTGCTGAGGATGGATTTAAGGATCAAAAGCACATAGTCTCTTATCAAGAATACTATGCGTACAGACTTCAGATACATGTTACTAATTACCTTTTAAGAGCTAACCGTCTATTCCAACAATTTATTGTGGATATGTACGTAAAGATAGAAAACTACCCGTTTAGATTTTGTGCAGCACAATCAGTCTCAACTTCGAGCATAGTTCTTTCAAGGGATTATGGACACGATGATTAGTGGTGAGTGTAGTGCAGCGAATGTAATTCGGCCCATAATTCTACCACCTTCGTTCATTGGCGGTCCAAGAGATATGAAAAAGCGTTACTTGAATGCAATGGCGCTTGTTCAACGATATGGGAAGCCCGATATTTTTCTAACCATGACGTGCAACACTAATTGGGTTTAGATACAATAAGAACCAGCAGAAGGCGAACATGCCCAAGATAGGCCAGATTTAGCGTCAAGAATCTTCTGGGCTAAATTGTTTGCTTTGAAAAAAATAATCCGAGAGCGAATGTTGTTTGGTGAGATTGCAACTATAATACATGTGATTGAATTCCAGAAACGTAGTCTACCGCATGCTCATTTCTTAATTATTTTAAAGCATGGGTCAAAGATTAGGCAACCAAAACATTTTGATAAGTTTGTTTGTTCAGAGATTCCACCACCGTCTGAGCCATATCTTCGTGGCGTTGTTCTACGTCATATGATGCATGGCCTTTGTAGTTTGTTTAACCCAGAGAATCCTTATATGGTGAAGTACTGTGGTAAACGCGTATGTAGAAACCGAAATCCTAGGGAATTCACCTCATTCACAAAGTAGTCCAAATATGGTTATCCGCTGTACAAGAGGCGTGATATCGATGAGCCGGTTTGCATTCGAGGAACTGATTTAGATAATCGGTGGGTTATTTCGTATAATCCATATCTCCTTGCTTCTTTTGACTTCCATATGACTGTGGAGATATGCTCAACCATCAAGGCTATTAAATACCTTTATAGTATTTTTACAAAGGGCATGATATGATAGCGGAAAATGTTATTCCTAATAGTGAAGTTGATGCTATTAATGAGATTGAGCGCTTTCAGTCTGGTAGCTGGGTTTCTCCTCCGGAGGCTGTTTGGAGAATTCTTACTTTTGATCTATATGATATGCAACCCGCTGTTATGTCTTTATAGGTGCATTTACCGAACAAGCAAAGTGTTTGCTTTAGAGATAATGAAAAGTTCAAGCATGTCATATATAGTGAATCAAGGGCAAAAACGTCTTTAACTTAGTTCTTTGCATACAATGCATCACATCCGTTGAAGCCAAAGTATTGTTTTCCTGAGTTTAGTGAACACCATGTTTGGAATTCAAAAAGTAAGACTTGGACTAAAAGGAAGTGTAACAGGATTATTGGTAGGCTTACATTTATTGCGCCTTCGAAAGGTAAAAGGTACTACTTAAGATTGTTATAGGCGCATGTTGTTGGTCCATGTTCAACAATTTATGAAGCCGCACTAAAACGGGGGTTGATTGAGCCTGTTGATTTATTAACAAAGTGTTTAGATGAAGCTTCCGAAGTGCAAATGCCACATGCTTTGCGAAGGATTATTACTACATTCCTTAATTTTTCTTGAGCCAGCCGATCCGATGCAGCTATGGAGTCGTTATTTCAACCATCTTTCTGAGGACTTTGCGTAAAAACATCCCAATGAACTGCAAAAGATTTTGGGGCTTACTATACGATCTGTTGAAGTGTTCTTAGAAAACATGGGCAGATCTCTTACAGATTAAGGCTTACAACATCTCCATACGCATCCAGATGTCTCAATACGTAGAACGCGCGATTTACAGGATGCTTTAGATGCTCCAATGCCTCTGCCATGTATGGCAGCAAGAAAAATGTTGACCGTTGAACTAAAGGCAGCGTATAAGCGCATCATTTCTTATGTTAAACAAAAACAACCTGGGCTTTTTTTTATTGATGGGCCAGGTGGAACTGGAAAAACTTTCTTGTACAATGTCATATATGCAAAAGTGCAGTTGTTTAAGCAAATTGTCTTACCAACTACGACTTCTGGTATTGTGGCGTCTAATATGCCCACTGGTCGAACTACGCATTCTAGGTTCAAGATGATTTCCTGGAAAGGATTTATCCTCAAATATCAAATGCATGTGTGAAGCCGGAACATTTTGCAGAAAGGGCTGTACTGACACCAAGGAATGAAGATGTTGATCTGATTAATTCAAAGCTCATTGAACGCTTTTGCGGAGATGCTTATTGTATAAAAGTTTTGACACAGTGATTGATGACCATTGTAACATATATCCGACAGAATATTTAAACATACTTTGCCTAGGAGGAATGAACCCACATGAATTGGTGTTAAAGCTAAATACTCCTGTTATTTTATTGCGAAACCTTGATCTATAAAGTGGCTTATGTAATGGAACAAGACTGATCTGTAGGAAATTCATGCCAAACCTTATTCAATATGAAATTTCTATTGAGTTTTCAAAGGGTGAGTTTATTTTATTACCTCGAATTACGCTTAAGGCACCAGATGTAGTAGGCTATCCATTCCAACTCCATAGAATGCAATTTCCAATTAAATTGTGTTTTGCCATGATAGTCAAGAAATCACAAGGTCAAACACTATAGCAAGTTGGGGTGTATATTCGCCAACCGGGTTTTTCCCATGGCCAACTTTACGTTGCACTTTCAAGAGCAAGGGAATCAAGCAATATTTGGGTGCTCGATGAAAATTCTCAACAAGACTACATCAAACTACCCTCCACTACAAATGTTGTTTCCTATGACTTATTAGGAAAAGCTAGAATTTTATAACAAACTAATGAGAAGGTAGTTTCATATTCATATTATTTATTGAAGAGTAGTTTCATCATTGTAGCAGTTCTATGGAAAGCAAAACAAATGATAGCTGCCCTACTTTCAACACTCAATATGCTACAGGCTCAGGATATATGTCATAACTATTATGCATTCTTTCCTTACTGAGATGACACATAGTTGCAATGTTACACTAACATCTATTACGCTGCACTTCTAAGCACTTATGACGTGCCGTCCTCCTCAAGCCTTGGCAAGTTTGTTGCTTTCGTTCTATTGTCGTTGAATCTTCTACGCTACTGCTTAAAGGTTTCTGCATCTTTTCTTTAGCTGTGGCAATTCTTTTACTGTGTTGTATGCTTAATGTGTTTGTGCGATGCATGTGCATTTGTGGATTCTGCTGCATCCTTTTTAGCTACCATTCATTTACATGTATGGATGTGCATCTATACTTCATTAACAAAAAAAACCTACTTAAAAGTTCGACAATCAAAAAAATGTATATAGATTACCATATCTTCATGTGCTGATGCCCGTGATGCTTAAAGATGAATAAGAAGCACTGATGTTAAACAAAATCAAGGATTGCGGTTTGTTTGCATCATGGTCTACAACTGCTTATAAGTCTCCTCTAATATGCTCGGTTTTTACTGCATGCCTATAAAATAGGTGCTATGTCATATCAATCACATTCTAGGGCAATATAAAACTGATGATCAATATATTTTCCCTTAAACAGGTTTAGATTAGTGACATATATTTATTGCAAACAGTTCAATTACAACAAACACTTATATTGTAGCTTTTTGAAATAATGTTAGAGTTTAGTTGGTGTATTTGGTATTTTGAACTCTGTATGAAATCCTTTAGTTAATCCACTTTCCATACTTTTGCAATTTAATCAATGTTCGAAATCACTGGTTCTTATACAAAATATCTTTATGCAGCTTTTTCCATGCATCAATGTGCAACTTTTAAACAAGTAAGGCTTTTTTCTTGTCATGATTATTAAATATCAGTTCTTTAATCAATTACTTTCCTTGGAAGACAAGAACATTTAGTGCTGCTTTGCTGGTTCTTTTAGCATAAAAGTATGTCAAACAATTAGCATCCATTGAACGAGCCATTTATCACTCACAGGAAACACACTTGTATTTTAGCAAAAAGGTATGCTGGTTCTTGACATGCATAGATGTTTATACAAGTTCAATAAACCATGTTCCCTTCTTTATGTAATGATTACTCCACGTTTCTTTGCAATTCTCAATTCTACCTATTCGTAAACCCTTCTGTTTTGAAAGGTCATTTAATTAAAGCCATTTATCGCTCACAGGAAACACACTTGTATTTTATAAGAGATAAGGATACCATTTCAAGCGAGCTACAAGGAAGACATTATAAGGTTAGTTAATAGTAGTTCTCTGCTCCATTAGTAAGTGTTATTTCTCCTTTATAGTTTACATCTCTAACATGCAATCTATACCATTTGTGACACTGATTAAGAGCAAAGATATTAACATGCAATTTATACCATCAGTTAAACAACTATATTGCAAAAAGCTAAAGATCAATATGGTTTAACAATAATGATTTTTATGCCTCATTGAATATTTTTTAAATATTCTTTTTTTTCTAGCAATCCTGATTCCATTGCTTATTTAAAAAGCTTGGACCCTTGATTATGTTGCTCTTCTGCCTTTCGTGTAAACTATTAAAGTTATCATGGCTTCTTTGTTCTTTTTCTTATTTTTTTTCTTGTGTTACTGATCTTTTAGATTTGCATTTTATGGGGTTTCATCTATTCTTGTTCTATTTTTGTTGGGCTGAGTTGGTTGTGTCATGGTAGCTAAATCTCTATAATAGTGTTCTTTTTGTTATTTTTTTGCTTGTGTCACTGATCTTTGTTGATTGCATTTATTGAGGTAAGAAAGTATATTCGAAAACATACTTGTGCACATTCCAATGTAAATCACTTACATTTACTTTAAATGTTTGGTGTACTGTACTGTTTGCTCAATAGTTGTAGACATTCCATCTTTGATATAGTCTCTAATTGCGCGGATGCACACATTTTAGTTGCTAACCATACAGTATAACAAATTCTAATTCTATAATAAGAATACATGATCTCCAATCCAACAATCTGTGATGTAGCTGAAAAATACCAGTCAAAGGCTGGTGAGTTTCAAATGATGTTCAATAACTAAACCATCGTGCAACCCACTGGTTCTTCTTCCTGTTCCACTAGACTAGCGTACCATATATTATCAGCAATTCCTCGTGCTGTGACTGCTTATGACAGATATGGTCTAGATACATAGTTTTTCCTTACATATAAATAAATTTAAAACACCTATACATTAAGTTTTACTCCCTTATTAAAATATGTTCGCTGGCATGCTGTTTGCGCTGTTAATGTTACAGAATAGATGACACTTTTGTATTTTTCAGATGTACTCGGCATTGTCTTGTTTGTTAATGATGTACGCACAGTAAATGGAGCTTTTGGCCAGCAAAACAATGTGTTTGAGATTCTTATTACAGATCACATGTATTTCTATAAACCAAAAGTGGTTTTTCATTTCATGGGTTAATACTAATAACATACATTGTGTTTTCATGTTTATTCAAAACAAAAACAGTTCTCATCAACCCTTAACGGTCTCTGCATGGAATGATATGGGCGATTTCTTTAAAGAAAAACCATTATCATATCCTATTATTGGGTTTACTTCTCTAAAAGTTACTTCACACAAAGGTTAAGCATCACTCAACTGTGGTTATATTCTATGCTTATCTTGTATAACAATGTGTATTTACTCTTTTTGTTGCCATGACCACCTTTCTTTTAACCATAATAAGCTTTGGCTTATCAACAACAATGTCCTCCACCTTCATAGTGACACCAACTGGGGAAAAGGCAGAACACCTCAGCCATTGGTTAGTTTTACATTTAGTTTGTTTATTCATTTTTAAAATATTGCATGCTACTTTGGATTCACTTAATGTACACTATTATTAAAACCACTATTGTTGTTAGGCTCAAATAATTCCTTTACTTAAATTACAATGCTTTATCTTAACAAGACTTTCTTTTTATATAGGGCCTCAACACATAGAAGCTTACTTAATGAATGAAAGACACAGATCCAGCAAACCCGAAAAAAACCACAACAGCGCCGCTACATAGCAATTGATTATATTAAGAACAAAAAGGTACGCCTCATAATTTCCATTGCTTATCATAGCTACCTTAACTTTTAAAATCAGTTTTTTTTACCACAATTAGAGTACTTACGTCGTCAATACAGGTGCATTGTTTTACTTGTGAAATAAATAAACTCTAAGAAGATACAATGCTTTTACACTGTGCAGGCTCAGAACACAATCCAAGATGAGCGGTATTGTATCAAAGCATTCATCTCAAGTTGCAAATATAACGACATTCGCAAATTTTTAGGATGGAATCATGCAACAAGAAAACAGACACCGACAAGTATAAAGTCTTTAGCTATCAATGGTGTCACAAGAAAGACGCTGTTTCTGTACCTAGGTATCATAATATTTGGAAATTCATTATGTTTATTGTTTACCTTTTTTCCTTTCTGCATAAATAAACTTTCCTTAGATAAACAACTGTGCTAATTATTTACTGTTTACCTTTGCTGTGTATTGTTTGCGTTCCTGTTGATTGCCTAACATGGAATTGGAATTGATGTTCATGTTTCCTGCATCTTACTTTTGCTTTTATCACATTGCAGGTTAGCTCTAACATTCTATGTTGTGGATAACACAGGTTATATTAATCTTACAGCCTTCAATAATGATGTTGTAAAGCTATTTGGAAAAAGCATTGATGATTTATATGCTCCCACAACCTATGTAAGAATTCTAAATCTACATTTTTAAAATGCATATTTGTAAACATAAGTATTAATATATATATACATGTTCACATAATCAGGACGAGATTACTGCAAATGAAGAGATAGCAAACTCATTAAAAGATAAGGCAATCTACATTGAAATAAGACCCATAACTGTGCTATCAAAAAATGGCGTCTTAAAGTGGGTGTTGAAATCGATTGCATTTGAACCTGCTGCATCACAAGAATTTCAAGCACAACCTAAGCAAATCGAATACAGAATTTCATCAGAGAATGTGGAGCCAAAAGAAAAATATGTTCTTGATTCTTCACCACCTTCGAAGGAAGCTAGTACACAGATGTTTTTGACTCCTGCCTCGACTGTTGATCAGGCTATCTCCCAGACACCCTGTACTGATCCATCTTTGATTGCTTCACCATCTTCAATAAGTGCACCAACACCAAGTGCAGAAGAACACGATCTTCATGTGCGTCGCCGGTTAGACTTTGAACAGCTCGAGTGTGATTCAGCTCTAGATGACAACATCAACTGAAATTCTGTTTTGATTGTTTTTTGACTAGTTGTATTGTCCACAGCTTTTGAACACTCTTCCTACTATGCATTAAAACTCCTTTGAACTTAGTTCATAACTACTGAAATGAAGTATTCTACTTTATTAACCTACTTTATGGATTTCACAAACAATAGGTTCTATCTGAATTTTCTTTAAATAGGAATTTCTTAAGTTCTGTTATGTCTAACTTCTTAAATAGGCTTTTCTTTTTTATTCTTAGTGCTTCTATCAATTATTATTCCTTACATACCCTTCTTAGTTCATTGCTCATCCTTACTCTCTAATTATGATTTTAAGATATTCAAGGCATTACAATCGTCTCACTCGTGATTATTAGAGTACTATAAATAAGAGTTAACTTAATCTTGAAATGCTAAATGAAGCAATGTAAATTAGTTCCTTTAGCTTTAACTTATTTACTCCAGCCTCCGCCCTACAGCTCATTAATCATTAATATTACAGTGAAAATAAAATATTATAATTAATCTAAATAAAATCACCTTTAAACCAGATCTTATCTTATTCTTCCAGAATGAAAGACATAAAAACTTTGGAACTCTAATCAATCCCAGTCTTAAGTTAAATAAAATGTATCTCTAAATAGTGTTTGAATTGTTTAAAATTAAGCTACATAAAATCACCTTTACATCAGATCTTATCTTATTATTTAAAAAGAAAAAACGATAAAACTTTAGAACTTTGATCAATCACACTTTTAATTAAAATAAAGTGTATTTTGAAATAGTGTTGAATTGTTGTTTTTATTTTGAGCATATTTTCACTTTAATTAATATTACAGTATTGTATTACGACTATAACTTTATATAAGAAATCTAATTAAATTTATGAACGCTTCTAATTTAACACAATTAAATATATTACTAAATTACTATTAATTATAAATAGTTATTAAAACATTTTTTTCCTTTACATCAATAAAATTTCAAAGTTCTAATATCCCTCCTATAATCTCTAGATACATTAGGTAAATAAAATTAAAGTTAATCCTATTCTATATAATTTATTTAAAACATTCCAACAGTGCATTTACATATTTTGATTTAATAAACCAATTACAATGTATTTAGGCATTATTGAGAAAATTAACCACTTTAATGTACAAACTGTTCAGATTACAATCTATAAACTGATCATAACAAGCAATTAGAAACATACAATGTTCTTGAAACTATTTAAATTACAATCTATACACTGATCATAACAAGTAATTAGAAACATGTAAGTGAACAGTACACTGTATTTGCACAAATAAACCTAATGATTATGATAACCGGATTCTAGCACGTCGTCAATACTAAAAGCCTTGGCTATGCAAACAATATTTATAATCACCTTGATACTACTACAACGAGTGTAATGGTAAGTCGGGGGTCGAACCACAAGGACAAGGGATGCTAGACTAAAGACTTGGTGTGGGAAGGTTATATGGAAGGTTGGTTGGTGGGTGAGCTTAACTAATAACAAGAATAAAAAGCGAAACTCAACAATGAAAGGCAAGCGGGGATTAGGCTATGTCCACCCTAGGATGGTCTAATGGAGATAAAGATAAGCTAGGTCAAGGGAGTTCGAACGATAATCAATCAAGACACTCTAGATATCGAGAGGAAGTTGGTGACCTTATAACGCACACGAACGACCTATAATCGCCCTATGTCTCTCTAAGAGTGGCAGGACAAGATACGAATCGAATATCTATCAACAACCATCATCAACCTCAACCCTAATCCTAAACATTGAAGACAAGACCAAACCTAGGGTTTTCTCTAGCCTAACTCCCCTAAAGAAACTATTCTAGCATACTAGAGGCAAAAGCAATAAACAAGGAAAGCATTAAAAGAATGGAAGAACATGAAAGCATTAAATCTAAACTAAGAAAGCATTAAAGGGAAGCAATAAAGGAAAGCAATAAAGACATCAAAGCATTAAAGAAATAAACTTACATAAATAAAGTGACATGAATGTAGAGAAAGCATTAATGAAGAACATTAAATCTAATCTAGGGTTTAAAACTAAGAAAAGAAATAAATGCTTGATGTTCTAAATTGAGGCATAAGAGCTCTCATAATAGGCATGGGGTTTATTCAGATACAAGGGGGTATTTATAAGTTAAGGAACAAAAAGGGTAAAAAGCCCTAAAAGCCCTCGGAGTTTGGGAAGAAAAGAAATCGCACAGTCTGGGGCTTGAATTCGGTCGAATGGGACTAGGACCGAATGGCACCTCATTCGACCGAATGGAGGTGCATTCGGTCTCTCTAGGCGTTTTGAGCTCGTTTCCTTGGAGTTTTGAAGCCATTTGCCTGAAGCTATCTTCCATTCGCCCGAAGCAGCTATCCATTCGCCCGAATCCAGTTCCATTCGACCGAATGGTGTTTGGATTCGGTCGAATCCTTGTTCTCCTTGGCCCATTTTCGTCTTTTGAAGCTTTGGATGCCTTTCGGACTTTGCGGGGACCTTGAGGAAGACTTGGAATGCTTGGGAAAGCTTCGGTGCGCATGTCTAATCTTTGATCAAAGCATCTAAGTCTCGTACGCAACGTAAAATACCTTGAAATCTCCGAAAATACTTGAAATTACCTCAAAACACCATGGAGACAAGAATAAGGTAAAATCATGTGTAAAGTGTGTAAAACGCATTTAAAACGCGAGACTCGACACTACAATAAGGAGATAAATGTGCTTTACAAACGAGCACATCAGATTACTCTGGATTTTTAGGCTGCTTTTTAAGCAAACCCTTACCTCTTAAGTATATCATAAACTGTACCTTCTTATTCCTTCTATTTCTTTCAGTCTTATCATTTTCACCCTCCATATTTCTTCATCTTTCCTGCCTTCTTCTCTGTCTCTTTTCTCAATTCTCCAAACACTGACACTAAAATCGCAATGTGGAATGAAGGACCATTTTATGATTCCGATGATGGCGAGGGTGTTTATAGCGATGAGTAGCTTCTTTATGGCATTCGACTACTTTTCTGTCAATATATACATAGTGAATCACTGACAAAAATCCTTGTTTCACGTGACGCTAATAATCTTAACCGACTTTATTATCGCTGCCCAGTTTGCACCAAGCGCTACTGGGTTAAGAAAGAGGAGATAACAGGTTTAATGTGTCCCTTCTCAACTATGATCAAGATGCAGATGTTATATCATGCGAGAGCTCAAATGGTATCATGCATGACTCTAATTCTTTCAGCTAAGCATTCCTACTATTTTTGAAACCAATCCATGCTTTTTTTTTTGTGGAGGTCTGGGGAAAAATGATCAGGATTAGTTTCAAAAAGGCAGAAACTTTTTGGGTAAAAAGTAGGGATTTTGATGTTGGTTTTTAATGTATGACTTTTGCAAGTATAGTATAACATTATCAGTAAATAGTTAACTGATTATATATATTTAACTTATGTAATATTATGATTACTTGCTAAATGCATTTTCTGAATATTTTCCACATCAATCTACAAAGTTTTAAGTGTTTTTTAAACAAAAAGGGTTAAAGATTTTCCACTTTATCACATTCCATCTGCATGAACTGATTGCCTTTAGTTTCAATTTAGAGAATATTACTTTAGTGACTATTACTTTATCACAGTATAACTCATTGTGTGCTGATTCTGTTATAAATGATCTAGACAATGCTTGGTTGTTGAATTTGCATTCACTTTGTGGTGCTTCAACATCTTTTTAGGCCCCTTTTACCTCCTGTGTTGCTCATGTTTTGTTAGCCAACAACACCTCTCATAGAAGTACTACTATCTTTTTCTGTTGCATGCCTGCTCTAATATTTGTCTCCTATGTTACTCATGTTTTGTTAGACAACAATGCTTCTTCTATTACTATCTTTCTCTATTGCATGCCTACTAAAAGACTTGTGTTTTAAGTAAATTATTTACTTGTATTAAAATACAGCAGCAAATTGCACATGCAAAAAAGTTTATTGTGGACCTGCTTATTGATAGGCAACTGTTTAATACTCAATCATGTTGTGTACTCCTTCTGTCCCTTTAATGTGTCATTGTGCACCCTTTCCTGTTTTGGCAATCACCCTATTATCCTTTCTTAAAATCTGACAAAGAAAAATAATTATGATATCCATGTAGCCACTCATTTCTATCATCCATTTGTTTATTTTTATTCTTCACTGTAGTTTCAACCCAAAATGATATGGCCGCACTCTCATACAAACAAACAGAGTAAGACTTTATATTATACAGCTATATACTGCAGCTATTTTTAATAAAGACTAATGGAAAGGTAGTTTCATATTCACATTATGTATATAATTGATTAAATTTAGTTCCTTTAGGAAATTATAGAACATCAATGATGACCTGTAATAAGTGAATACCTTCTACCTTACTCTCATAATCCTTTTACCTTTCTTAAATAATTTGACTATGTTTATCTATTCATGTATATTTTTATATGTAACATAAACAACAAGTTACGAGGTTTAAGTAACTTCATTTAAACTTTGTCTAAATTCAATAAAAAGAGTCTAAGGCATCAACATTGTTCACATTTTAGAAATTGATAATGTTTTTGGTGACTTAGCATGCCTCTTGCTCGAATTGTTCCACATGTAACTTCAAGCTATCGAAAATGGTCCATGTAAACTTTCTTTTCATGCTCCCTCTCATTTTCTGTCTCTTTTGTTTACTCTCTACTACATTCCTCATCTCATTTTCTATTTCATTTTAGTTCTTCTAAGCTGAATACAACATTTAATTTTCAGCTGAATATAAAACTTTAATTCTTGTAAGCTGAATAGTAAATATAAGATTTTGGTTTAGGGTTTGGGTTTAATTAATTTGCATTTCATTTTCAGGTTTGATTCACATTTTGTTTTGATAAACTAAAATGAAAAGTGTTAATAGAAAAAACTTGGTTTTAAAAAATAAGAAATTAAAACGGATATTGAAAATGAGTGATGCAGCAGAAGTTGTTTACACAATCTTGAATCAGAAAACTCTTATATGATCAGTATATGGACATATCTTGATGCAAACCTTCTCAATTTTACACACTGATCAGACTTCACACTTCTCACTCTCAGATATGGCTTCAATCACCAATCCTTTGTGGAGTCTTTTTGTGGTTTTGAATGTTTCACTCACAACAAAACTCTTAGAGCAAAATTAAGCCACCTAACTCCCTTTGTAAACACAACTGACAATGTTAAAGAAAAAACTTCACTTACAATTCAAAAAACATGAATGACTTTACAAGGGGACAACCTATGTATATATAGCCCTCAACTGAACATAACACGTGCCTTTTGAGGCTACATTTACAAGAAAACTTGCATAACTAACTAACTAACTAATGCTGACACAGCCTAAGTTCTAATATAAACTGAAAATAGGAAGCAACATATGACGAAGTGTTTAGGATTTCTTGACTACTGACTTGTTGTGTTTGGCTACAGCCCATGATGTAAGTTTGAATTTTAATGGGCCATGAATCTTCAATATGTCCAACATTAATTGAATTTTGAGTGTTGATGGGCCATGAATCTTGAATGTGTCCATCATTACTTGATTTTAAAATTATATTCCACTTGATGATGATGACAAAACTTGTAATAGTTTTATGTGGTTCAATATATTGAGAAAAAATAACAACATTATAATCTTAATATAATATCAAAATATAAAATGAAAGAAATTAAGGTCACATCATTATTGTTGACAAAATTATACTTTAAGTTTTTTTCCTAACTTATTCCTAGATGACAAATGCTAATAAAAAATCTGCATGATATACAATAGATGTTTGCATAAATCCACTAACTTCATTATCAAAGATTTTATTAGTTTCAAGTACAAATTAAATTATTTTGATATGCAACGTTAAATGATTTAAATTTAAAAGAATTTTGTTAAAACTCGTTTTTGAACATAAACTCAAACTTAAAAAACTTTTAACATAAGTACTTAGTACTTTTATTCACTTATTACTATATTAAATAAAGAAAAATCATTTACAACCTCGGCTTTAACTTAACGTTGCTAACATCAGATACATAGTAAATACCTTCGCTTCAAATTGATTTTTTAAGGAAAATAGGATATATTGGGGGAGCACGTGCATAGCACGCGCCCCACCAACTAGTATATATATATATATATATATATATATATATAATATATATATATATATATATATATATATATATATATATATATATATATGTATATATATATATATATATATGTATATATATATATATATGTATATGTATATATATATATATATATATATATATATATATATATATATATATATATATATATATATATATATACATATATATATATATATATATATATATATATATACATATATATATATATATACATATATATATATATATATATATATATACATATATACATATATATATATATATATATATATATATATATATATATATATATATATATATATATAAGCATAAATTTACACATTACAAGAATACATTACAAGAATAATTAACCTAGGGTACTAGTTAGAAATGCTCCCACTTAGTGATGGGATAGTTACAATTACTATCATTAACCAACCAAATAAACCAAATACTAAAACATATGCTAGATACTCTTAGGTGACACCAAATTTCACCCCACTTTTTGTTTTAATATGTCATATTAAATTTAAAAATTAAATTTGTTTTAATCTATCATATTTAATTTATGTTTTCATCTCATCTACTTATTTTTTCGTACTACTTTTTTTCATAGTATTCCCATCAAATGTCTGTGAAAAAATTAGTGAAATAGTGAGAGAGTAATTAATAAATTGTTGTTGAGGACCAAAATTACATCAAATAGTTACAATTAATTAATTATAGGGTCCTTTATGACTTTATTATTATATTAAAAGACAAATCAACAAAATAGTTCAAACATAAATGGCATGATTACATACTTGAAACATTCATAATACAATGAATATGTATGGGAAATTAGTACATTGATTGATACTAAAAATTATACAAGTTGTAAAACAATATATTCAAAAATGATGGCACAGTTTTTTAACAAAATATATAAACTCATTGAAATTTCTAAATTAAAAACTAGGCAAATTAATTAAGGTGGAGCTTTTAGTTGAAAGATTACATTGGCTAACCAAAGCCAATTGTATTGCAAAATGTATACTAGCAAGAAGATGAAAATCAAAACGTCTCATAAAATTTGAGGCGGCTATGATAAAATTGTAAAAAAAAAAAATAAAATAGATATAATTTCTCCATGAAGGAAATTTACTATTTAACAAGTCAATATATAAGTTTTTAAATGGAAGTAAAATTTTCAAAAACAAGATTGAATGGCAGAAGTCATTAGCTTTTATTCATATTAGTTCACAAATTTTGAACAATTTTGAATCTTTATTATTTGATCAGTTACTATCCTATGACATGAGCTTAGCTATCCAACTGCCCAGACCTAATAATTTTTTTTAAAAATATTCTGACATACTAATTTTAAGACTTAAATAGACAATTTTAAGACTTAATTCAATTTTAAGATCTAAAAGGTTAATTTCAAAGTTTTTAATATTAACTTTAATGTTTGAATCATCCTATTTTAAAGTTGAAATGAGAATTTAATGTCTTGCAATTAGTCTTTTAAGCCTTAAATTGGTTTTTAAGTATTGAAATTGACCTTTAACTCTTTAAACTATCAAATTCCATGACTTAAAATGTCAATTTAAAATTTTTGAAATTGGTCTTTTAAGTTTTTAAATTCGTTTTGTAACTCTTAAAATTGTCATTTTAATTGGTGAAATTAAAAAAAATATATACAATTGGGCCGGCCCCATAAGACGTGTCTCACGAGTAAGGCGGTCTCACCCAAGTCTTTGTGTTATTTGATTACTCTCGTGTAAAATAGTAAAAATGTATTTGCGGTAATTGATACAATAAATAAAATTAGTATAAAAATGGATTTTAAGAACCCTTTAATAATTGAGCCATGGTTATAAATCGTTTTGCACATGTTAATCGATGACAATGATGACAAGGCATCCTCATCTTGGTTCATTGGCATGCTGCTCGTATTGTACGTGATGCTGGAAAACACTACAAAGTAATGTCTTTCGGCCCATCGATCTCACTTTATTTTCCATGCAGTTGTTATTCTGTTCTGCTTTTGCATCGACAAAACTGTTGATAGCCGTCTTCAAGATCCTGCTTAGATCTCCCGGTTGGATCACTTTTGTGCTCAACTTAGTTGTTTCGCCTATTATAGCCTATCTTTATACGTTGTGTTCTAAAAAGACAAAAAAATATTTTTTTTAAATAATAAATTAATATAAAAAATAATGTCATTGTCTTAGTCGCCATTATCATCAATTCAATATCTCATTTAAAATCAGGATTTGGTGAGAAAAAGTGACGAATAATCCATATTCGTGCTCTCTTTAAAGAGAGAGTTAGAGGAATGTGGTCAATTTTACCTTTAAAATATAAGAACCCTGCATAAAGAAGAATTTGAGTGACATCATTGCGTTAAGAGTAAAACTATCTACATGAAAACAACATTACCAAAAAATAGGTCTAAAACAATATAATAAATAAGAGGAAAATAAATAGGCAAAAAAAGCGGGTAAGAACCAACTAGACATTTCGGGCCAAAAAGACAACTGTAAAAACAATTAGTAGTCTGAAATATGAATCTGGCGTCTCTAACTATTACTATCCCTAAATGTCATTGTCTTATTATAAGTAAATTAGGTTAATAAATATTTTTCAGTTAATGGTAAACACTAAAATAGATTAGTGATGATCATAAAAAACATTTTAATTGAATTTTCAAATAAAAGATTCGTGCGTACTACATAGCACAAAATTTTTTTAATTATGCATTCAAATAAGCAAAATGATATTTACAACCTCATGGACTATATATAAGGAGTAAAAATGAAAATATAAAACATTAATTATACACTATGACACGTAATTAAGAAATAAATTTCAAAATTAATATTATTTAATATATTATCATTATTGTTTTTTCATGGCTCTTTAGATCACATATGTAGAGCCATACAAGAATAATGGAAAATAATACTCTTTTTTCTCAAGGAACTTCCTTTTACCATTTTGAAGTGATTTATTTATTGTTCCCATAATTAATTTTTGTATTTACATTATAAATTTTAAACAAAAATAATCATGTTTTTCATTTTATTATTTTAATAAAACTCCCCACATATCTTTCATTAATTTTATTTTTGTATTTTTGTATTCTTTTTGGTTCCTACATATTTCCCTCTAATTTTATAAAAATATTTTTTATCCCCTATTTTTTCCACTAAATTTCTTTAAATAATTTATTAATATTTTATGGTCCCCAGTTTTTCTCCATTAATTTTTTCATTCAATAAATTAATATATTAACTATCTAAAAGATTTTTTTTTCTTAATGCCTGTGCACAGTCTTTGTGGGAACTTCATTAAGAAACAGAGGGAAAAGAGAGTATAAGTTATTTAGAAATATGATACTTTCGATATTTTGTAATATATAGATTCAAATCTAGCATTATATATATCATGATTATATACACAATAAGAATCAATAAGGGTAATGAAATACTCTAGAGGAGGGGGTTGAATAGAGTATGGGAACGTTTTCCTGATAACAAGTCAAGACCTTGACAAAGCATTCAGAGCCTTGAAACCCAAATACAGATGTATGTTTTCTTGAATAACTTTGTGACTTTTTCGACCTAATGAAAAAATACCAAGTAAAACTGCAAAAATAAAAAACATAATAATTATAGACTTCAACCCTCTAATAGGACTTAATCTCTCCCCTTGAGTTTTCCCTTGCTCTCACGATTTGGGGAA
>NC_080060.1:13292755-13332755 GCF_026212465.1 Amaranthus tricolor | reverse complement strand
AATTTTAATATTTTAACTTATTGAAATAATTCAAAGTTAATTTTAATAAACCTTGACCTATTAAAATATTTCAAAGTTAATTTTTAATGAACCTTGACCTATTAAAATATTTCAAATATAATTACGAAACTAACCTTATTATAAACGTAATTACCTTCAAGACATTGAAACTAATTTCTAGACTTATAAATTTAACCATAAGATAAACTTTAATCATTTAAGCATATTCCAATACTTAGAACTTAAATATATATCAAGTATTCAATTTATATCTAATATGATTTTAGACTAACGTAAACAATTAAATGTAATATACTTAATTTATTTGTTTAATTAATATATGTTTTGAATTATCTTTATTTAAGAGAGTTAAGTCTTCAATCTCCCCCTTGATGAAAGTCAAAATCATATTTTCCTAAATCATATTTCTAAGCTAACATGAACTGAAAAATATAATAAGAATAAACAAGATATCATTAAGCAGAATGTTTTCAAGACTTTGAAAACAGTTTCAAAACAGAACAGTATAAAGACAGAATAGTATAAACCAATAAATTTTCATGCTTCTTATTATCACAAACCAATGAGGTTTTATGCTTCATTATCACAAGCAAGTAACTAATCACAATACATGCAAATATAATAATCAATATTGTATTGTAATATCATATCAATACTTTAACAACAAAAACATAATCATCAATCATCATGAACATGAACAATAATCAGCAACTAATGACATATCATCAAAAGTTATGAACATTAATCAAACGACAATAACATGAATAAAATAAGTATTCAAAACAGATCATAATTTATCTTATATACAATTAACAAGCAGATGAAAAACTGAATAAATCAAATAAATTTCTCCCCCTTTTAAAATATGTCCCGCTTTTTTAATCAAGCAAAACAGAAACATATATGAAACAAAAATGCATTAGAGAAAGAAGAATATGCATCACAAGAATATGCATCCAACAATAAATCATTCATCAACAATTAATATGCATCATTATTATGAAACTAATGAAACTAATGTGCACTAATAAACTATTATGTATGCAACATGCAAAACAAGTAAGCAAAAATAAACTAATTTACACATATCTCCCCCTTTTTGACTTTCATAAAAAAGTAAACAAGGAGTAAAAATGTTGGGATTGTTAATCAAAAACTAGAAAATATTGTTCGCCGAAATAAAAAAAATTGTTTATCAACCATCAACAACTAAAATTACTTCCTGGACCTATTCTTCTTTTTCTTGGAAGGTTTTGGTTTACCAGGGGAAGTGGTTTCTTTAATGGTTGGTGTAATGGTCTGAATTAGGGTGGCATCAACTTGTTTAAGATAATTAAATATCCTTATTGATTAAAGGTATTTAAATATAAATCCCATATTTATATATTTATATAAAATAAATAATTTTTAAGAAATCGAAATTAAATTTTCAATTCTCAAACACACATGTATAACCACAATCAAAACATGTAAATAATATACAATACTCCCCGTTAATACATACTTGATATTAAGTAACAATTGACGTTTTATTAAACACTTTTACTCTTATGTTATTACTCCCCCTTAATTCATGCAACATCATTTAGCATGCCAAGTTCCATACGTATATATGCAAAACGATTAGCACTTAAAGGTTTTGTAAATATGTCTGCTAACTGATTTTCAGTAGAAATAAAAGATAAAGTAATATGACCTTTTTCAACATGATCTCTTATAAAATGGTGACGAACCTCAATGTGTTTTGTATGTGAGTGTTGTACTGGATTCTTAGTGATACAAATTGCACTTATATTATCGCATTTTATTGGAATGCCTTTGAGATCAATTCCAAGATCTCGAAGTTGTTGTGCAATCCATAAGATTTGAGAACAACACGCACCTGCAGCTATGTATTCAGCTTCAGCTATGGATAAAGCAACTGAGTTTTGCTTTTTCGAATACCATGAGATTAATGAATTTCCCAAGAATTGACACGATCCTGAAGTGCTTTTTCTATTAACCTTATAGCCAGCATAATCCGCATTTGAAAAACCAATCAAACTAAAATCTCCACAGCTAGGGTACCGTAGACCGAAGTCTTTAGTCCCATGTAAATATCTAAAGATTCTCTTAACGGCTATTAAGTGAGATTCTTTTGGGTTAGCTTGAAAACGAGCACATAATAAAACACTAAACATAATATCTGGACGACTAGAACCTAAATACAATAAAGAACCAATCATACCTCTATAAGTCTTTTGATCAACACTCTTACCGTTTATATCTTGGTCTAGACTTAGTGTTGCACTCATAGGCGTATTAGCTTCTTTGCATTGATCCATATTGTACTTCTTTAGCAAATCTCTAACATATTTACTTTGACTAATAAATATGCCATCTTTCTTTTGCTTTATTTGTAGTCCAAGAAAAAATGTTAAGTCTCCTATCATGCTCATTTCGAATTCCTTGCACATAATCTCAGAAAATTCCTTGCACAAAGAATCATTAGTAGCTCTTAACAATATGTCATCAACATATACTTGAACAATAAGAATATCTTTTTCTTTAGTTTTAATGAAAAGAGTTTATCAATTTTACCTCATTGAAAATCATTTTCATGTAAATGCGAGCTAAATCTGTCATACCAAGCCCTTGGAGCTTGTTTTAAGCCATTTAGTGCTTTATTTAGTTTAAACACATGATTAGGTAGATCAGGATTTTCAAAGCCAAGTGTTTGTTTAACATATACTTCCTCTTGTAAGTAGCCATTTAAGAAAGCACATTTAACATCCATTTGATATAGTTTAATATTCATGTATGAAGCAAAAGCAAGCATAATACGGATAGATTCTAACCTTGCAACTGGAGCGAAAGTCTCATCATAATCTATACCTTCTTGATTATAACCTTGAGCTACCAGCCTTGCTTTAATCCTTATAATGTCTCCATCCTCATTAAGCTTATTGCGAAAGACCCATCTAGTTCCAATAATAGTACGATCTTGAGGCCTTTCAACTAGATCCCAAACTTTGTATCTTTCGAATTCATTTAACTCATTTTGCATTGCAATGATCCACTCTGGTTCTTGTATTGCTTCTTTAACATCCTTTGGTTCTACAAGAGAAACAAAAGCAGAGAATAATGCATATAAATTCTTAAGAGAGGATCGAGTTTGCGTACCTTTGTTTGGATCACTTATGATGTTTTATAGAGGATGTTCAAATGACATTCTAAGTCTTCTTCGTAGTATGGATGGTGTGTAATCATTTAAAGAACTTGTACCTAATTCCATAGCGGAGATTCTAATTGGTGTATCTAAAGCAGTATGTTCAAGAGATGTTTCAAGATTTTGAGGTTGGGTCTCAAGATCAGGCTGTGAGTCTCTAATGTCTACAACCTGTTTTCTATCAATCTCATCAAGACTTTGTATGGTATTCTGCATGTTTTTCTTTTTAACTTCACCAATATCATTAGCATCCAGTTTGTCATCACTTATATCATCAAAATGTTTATTAAGGTTTAACTCTTTAAATCCTTCACTTAATGTTCCATTGTTGGATTCATCAGATACTACGTGTATATTTCCTCAACCATACTTGTACGCTTATTTAGAACTCTATAAGCTTTACTATTCAATGAGTATCCAAGAAATATACCTTCATCACTTCTAGCATCAAATTTACCTAGATTATCCTTGCCATTATTATGGATAAAACATTTACAACCAAATGGTCTAAGGTATGCTATATTCGATTTTCTTTCTTTGAATAATTTATAGGGGATTTTCTTAAGTATGGGTCTAATGAGGCATCTATTTAAGACATAATTTGCTGTGTTAACAGCCTCGGCCTAATAATGTTTAGCTAATTCATTTTCAATAAGCATTGTCCTAGCCATTTTTTCTAAGGTTCAATTCTTCCTTTCAACGACGCCATTTTGTTGGGGTGTTCTAGGAGCTAAGAAGTTATGGGTTATACAGTATTTTTCACAAAAGGAATCAAAGCCTAGTTGATCAAACTCTCTCCCATGGTCACTTCTAATCGACACTATTGGAAGATTCACCTGAGTTTGCATTTCTTTACAACGTCTTGAGAACGGTTTCAAGGCTTCACTTTTATCCTTCAAAAAATCAACCCACGTAAAATCTAGAATAATCATCAACTGTAACTAGAATGTAAGATTTACCTCTTATGCTCCGTACACGCATTGGTCCGCATAGATCAATATGTAAGAGTTCACATGGTCTTGAAGTACTTACCATTTTCTTCGGTTTGAATGAACTTCTTACTTGTTTTCCTCTAATGCATGCATCACATGTAGGACAGTGTTTATATTCAAGAGCTGGAAGTCCCTTAACTAGATCTTTACTTACCAACTCACATGGTGTGAGTATTGTTGTGAGACGTTTATGCCATAGTTTTGGATCATCTGTCATAGCCTTCAAGCACTTGAAATTCTGAGCTGCAATTTCGTTAGTATTCAAGGAATAAACATTATCATGTCTAAGGGCGGTAATAAATGTATCTTCGGTGTTAGGTTTTTTAACAACACATTTTTCTTTATCAAAGATTACTTGATTACCTTTATCACATAGTTGAGACACACTTAGCAAATTAAATTTTAGTCCTTCAACTAAATAAACATTATCAATAGTTTTAGACGGATTCTTACCAACTTTGCCAACACCTAAAATTTTGCATTTACCTTTGTCTCCTAGGGTGATCGAGCCATTGCACTTTTCTTTAATTTCAGAAAATAAAGAAACTTTACCACTCATATGTCTCGAGCATCCACTATCTAAGATCCACTTTTGCTTTTCCTACAAAACAAAAATAACCTTTCTCAACCTTACTTGGCTATCCACGTGACAAATTTGGGACCATATTCGGGGTAGACCATATTAGGTGGTCTTGTCCTTTTAGGAACCCATATTTGCTTTATTTGTCCATGTAATTCAAGAGGAAAGGAATTCTTAATAATACGTACGAACATGCAAACTTAATATGTTCTTCTTTGCAACAATATGAGAAAGTAGGTGTACGTCTATGTTTGTATGCACTTTTTACAAATGTGGTTTTACTCTTATAGTTATGTGTAACATTATTATAACCTATACCACGTTTATTATTAGATCCTTTTTGACATGTAAGCATTTTAGTGAATTTAGATTCGGATTCATTTAACTTTGTTAATGCTTGTAAATTTTTCTCAGACTCATGTCTCAAAGTCTTGAGCTTGGACTCAAGATCATTGTTTTCATTCTTAAGATCAATAAGCTGTTTAGTCTGGCTGAGATTCCGTTCTTTAAAGACTTTGACAGTCTTTTCAAATTTTACTGTTTCAGCCTTTAGCGATTCATTTTTCTTTATGAGTTCTTCACAGCCTTCAGCATAGTGACGTATTTTATTTTCCAGAATATCTTTCTCATCTTTTAAGATCTTTTCAATTTGAAACATATCAAGGAGAGCTTTAACTAATTCATCTTTAGAACAAGTGTTAAGAAAGTCTCGCACCTCTTTATGGTTTTGATCTAGATCATCATCATTATTATCATTAGCCATAAGACATAATTGAGCTTGACCATCTTCACTTTCAGGTTCGGTTGATCCTTCAAAATAACTCTATGTAGCAACCATTGCTTGTTTCTTCTTATTCTTCTTGTAGGATTCCCTTTTCTTCTTAGGGCACTCCTTCACAAGATGTTCTATAGATCCACACTCAAAACAAGTAAGTTTGTTAGTTTTAAAATTAGAATTAGAGTTAGAAGATTTACCTTTATTTCTTGATTTAAATTTCTTAAATCTTTTACGCATCTTCATGATTCCTTCTAAACCTTTTGTGATCAAGGCAAATGGATCTTCCTCATCATTGCTTTCTTCATCATCGCTTGAAGATTCATGATGTTTCTTTGTCTTTAGAGCAAGATTCTTCATGGAAGGTATCACATCATTTTCCCCATCATCATGTAGTGAGTTCGTGAGTTGTGAGTTTTCTAAGGAGATCGTCAATTGAAAGAACTCTCAAGTCTTGAGCTTCTTCAATGGCAGTGACTTTTGGACCCCATTTGGATCTTGGAAGACACCTCAAGTCCTTCTGCACTTTTTCTGCATTAGTAAAAGTTTTGCCAAGAGAATTCAAACTGTTAGTAATCAATATAAAACGTGTAAACATTTCGTATTAATGCATGAGGATGTTGATCTTAGTTTCCTTTACTTGAATTGTTCCTTCATAAGTTACAACTAACTTATCCCATATTTCCTTAGCACTTGTGCATGAAGAAACTCTATTGAACTCGGTACCATTCAAAGCACAACACAATTTATTCATTGCCCTATAGTTCTTGGATACGGCTTCCAAGTCATTTTGTGAAAATTTGGATTCGGTTTTGAACATATCATTTCCTTTGCGTCCTTTTTCATGGGTACCTTAGGTCCTTTAGTTATGATGTCCAAAGGTTCCATATCTTGATCAATCACGTACATCTTCATCAAAGTTTTCGAATAAGAGAAATTTGTTCCACAAAACAAAGCAGGTCTAAAGCACGAACGTCCTTGAGCAAACAACCCTTCTCCTATCGGATCCATCACAAGATATTACTCTTTTTATGTGAAACTAAGCTCTGATTCCAATTGAAAGTTGATAGGAGGTCGAATACTCTCTAGAAGGGTGGTGAATAGAGAGTATGGTCGTTTATAATTTTTGTCTGCAAGTTCATTTCAAGAGATTGAGTGACCTTTTAAAAACTGTTTTCTAGGACAGTTTTTTAAGTCAATATGTAAAACTATAACGTATGTGCGGAAATTAAACTTAAAGAATAACCCATGATATGTTAACGAGGTTCGGTTCTAAACAACCTACTCCCCGCCTATGGTTTCTCTTTCAACCCGTAGGATTTCAACGCCTTTTCTTAATCCGACTTTAACACAAACTAGGAACATCTCACTATCTTCTCTCACCACGTTCTTCCACTTGAAGAAACGTCTTACAAGTCCCTTTAATAAAAGCAAATCCCAAATCTCATAATAGAGATTTACAAGTTGAACACTTCAAAAAGTATTCTAAGTTAGGCTTATTAAACTATGTAATCTAACTCTTTTTAACACTTAAGCCTATTACAAATTGTAAGAGCTAGATGAACTAAGAATTACAACTCTTTTTAATACCTAGAGAATATTAGATCTTATTACAAGAGAGAAAGTTATATGAAGAGGTGCAATCTTAATTCTGAAATGAAGCCTTGTATTTATAGATGTTACGCCTCAACACATCCTTGAAGAGCAAGAAAGCTTCATCCGTTAATTTTGTTGATCTGGATATTCTGTGCCAGTCTTCAAGGCCTTGAGTTTTATTTCAAACTGACGTGTACTGACAGCTCAAATAATTTCGTCATTATATGCTGTAATTTATTTTTAATAACCAATGCTATGCTGCCATGTTAGAATTCATTCAAGATAATGAAAACTAAGCAAAACCAGATTAATCAACGTGTAAATAATTATTCAAATTAATTCCTATATTTAGCATTAATTCAAATTGTCATTTCCTATTTTTATTATCAATTTAAATTACCATTTTATTTATAGGAAACTTTTTAATAATCTTTATAACTTATTTAAATTGAAATATTAACGTGTACTAATAATAATAAAACGTGTTTAGCTTTTAATTTAACAATTAATCAGTTAAATATCTTAAACACATATTTAAATTCAAACTCAAATATTCAAACATTAATAACAAACCGTGTAATAATATATTCAAACTTAAATTCAATATTTTAACTTAGTGAAATAATTCAAAGTTAATTTGGATAAAGCTTGACCTATTAAAATATTTCAAAGTTAATTTTTAATGAACCTTGAATATTAAAATATTTCAAATATAATTACGAAACTAATCTTATTATAAACGTAATTACCTTCAAGACATTGAAACTAATTTCAAGACTTATAAATTTAACCATAAGATAAACTTAAGTCATTTAAGCATATTCCAATACTTCGAACTTAAATATATATCAATTATTCAATTTAATCTAATATGATTTTAGGCTAACTTAAACAACTAAATGTATTACTTAATTTATTTGTTTAGTTAATATGTATTTTGAATTATCATCATTTAAGAGAGTTGAGTCTTCAATCTCCCCCTTGATGAAAGTCAAAATCATATTTTCCGAAAATCATATTTCTAAGTTAACATGAATTGCAAAACATGATAAGAATAAATAAGATATCATTAAGCAAAATGTTTTCAAGACTTTGAAAACAGTTTCAAAACAGAACAATATAAAAACAGAATAGTAGAAACCAATAAATTTCCATGCTTCTTATTATCACAAACCAATGAGGTTTTATGCTTCATTATCACAAGCAAGTAACTAATCACAATACATGCAAATATAATAATCAATATTGTATTGTAACATCATATCAATACTTTAACAACAAAAACATAATCATCAATCATCATGAACATGAACATTAATCAGCAACTAATGACACATCATCAAACGTTATGAACATTAATCAAATGACAATAACATGAATAAAATAAGTATTCAAAACAGATCATAATTTATCTGATATACAATAACCAAACAGATGAATAACTGAATAAATCAAATAAATTTCTCCCCCTTTTAATTCAAGCAAAACAGAAAGATATATGAAACAAAAATGTATCAGAGAAAGAAGAATATGCATCCAGCAATAAATCATTCATCAACAATCAATATGCATCATTAGTATGAAACTAATGAAACTAATGTGCACTAATAAACTGTTATGTATGCGACATGCAAAACAAGTAAGCAAAAATAAACTAATTTACACACATCTCCCCCTTTTTAACTTTCATAAAAAAGTAAACAAGGAGTAAAAATATTGGGATTGTTAATCAAAAACTAGAAAATATTATTTGCCGAAAAAAAAAAGTCGTGCATGTAGTAGCTCAAATTTGGTTTGTTTTGCACGAGACATGGCACACAACACTATTTGGTATATATTATTGTGTTGAAATGGTTAGAATTGAAAATCATAGTTATATGCCTGAAATTACGTGCTAAGTTGGGATTTTAAGGGTTTTTAAGCTTTTTTGACTCTTTCGCGCATAAAGTAGCTCAAACTTGGTTTCTTTTGCACGAAACTTGGCACACTACACTATTTGGTATATGTTATTTATTTAAATGGTTAGAATTAAAAATCATAGTCATATGCTTGAAATTATGTGCTAAGTTGCGATTTTAAGGATTTTTAAGCGGTTTTGGCACTTTCGCGCATATATTATTATGTGCTCAAGCTTGGTTTGTTTTGCATGAAACTTGGCACATAACACTATTTGGTATATATTATTTTGTTGAAATGGTTAGAATTGAAAATCATAGTCATATGCTTAAAATTACATGCAAAGTTGATTTTAAGGATTTTTAAGTGTCCTTGGCACTTTCGCGCATAAAGTAGCTCAAACATGGTTTGTTTTGCACGAAACTTGGCACACAACACTATTTGGTATATATTATTGTGTTGAAATGGTTAGAATTGAAAATCATAGTCATATGCTTTAAATTACGTGCTAAGTTGCCAAAACTTGGCACACAACACTATTTGGTATATATTATTGTGTTGAAATGGTTAAAATTGAAAATCTTAGTCATATGCTTGAAATTACATGCTAAGTTGCAATTTTAAAGGTTCCTAAGCGTTTTTGGCACTTTCGCACATAAAGTAGCTCAAACTTGGTTTCTTTTGCACGAAACTTGGCACACAACACTATTTGGTATATATTATTGTTTTGAAATGGTTAGAATTAAAAATAATAGTCATTTGCTTTAAATTACGTGCTAAGTTGCGATTTTAAGGATTTTGAATCGGTTTTAGCACTTTCGCGCATAAAGTAGCTCAAACTTGGTTTGTTTTGCACGAAACTTGGCACACAACACTATTTGGTATATATTATTTTGTTGTAATGGTTAGAATTGAAAATTATAGTCATATGCTTGAAATTGCATGCTAGGTTGCGATTTTAAGGGTTTTTAAGCGTGTTTGGCACTTTCGCGCATAAAGTAGCTCAAAGTTGGTTTGTTTTGCACGAAACTTGGCACACAACACTATTTGGTATACATTATTGTGTTGAAATGGTTAGAATTGAAAATCATAGTTATATGCTTGAAATTACGTGCTAAGTTGCGATTTTAAGGGTTTTTAAGCGTTTTTGGCATTTTCGCGCATAAAGTAGAAACTTGGTTTTGTTTTGCACGAAACTTGGCACACAATACTATTTGGTATATATTATCGTGTTCAAATGGTTAGAATTGTAAATCATTGTCATATGCTTGAAATTACGTGCTAAGTTGCAATTTTAATGGTTTTTAAGCGTTTTTGGCACTAACATCTATTTACTCTAAGTGCTTTAGACAAGATAATAGCGTTGATTGCGGCTACTACACTCTCAAATATATGAACGATCTCTTAACAAGTCGTGAAGAACGTTGGATTTGAAAATATTGATGCCGTAAGTATTTGTTACGTTCTTAATTTAGAATATTATATATTTACTATTGGTAAAATCTCTATTGTTTATTTACATATAAACTTTTTTGATTATTTTATATAATTTTTATAGGTTTTATACGACACTCCAAGGGAAACACGCTCTTCGAGAGATTGGAAAATGCACGAATTGAAAGACAAGATTGCCGTGTATCTTGCTAATTTATTTGTTTGGTAATTAATGTAATTAGTTTAGATTTAGGAGTTTTTATTCTGTATATTATACATTTATAACTAAATTATATATGTATTTGTTTATTACGTATTATATATGATCGAGAGTGTATATATATATTAGTTGGTGATTATTGGTGATAATTGGTGATTATATATGTATTTGCAATATTATTTATTACATTGTACATTAACATTGGATTATTTATAAAACGAAGAGAATAAAAAAAATATGTGCTATATGCTACGGTTTTTTTGGTACCGCAGCATATAGTGTATTTTTCTAAAATTAAAAAATACACTATATGCTGAGGTTCAATAAAAACCGCAGCATATAGTGCACTTTTGTGATGTGGTTTTAAACCGCAGTATTTAAAATAGACCATCTACTACTATCACTAATGCTTGGGGTCAAAACCGCAGCCTATTGTGGCCAAAAAACCGCAGCAGTTGATTTTTTTTCCATTAGTGAAATGGCTCAAGATAAACTATCATTTAAGATGAACATCCGGATAGTATACACTACTTCATAATATCATTATACTGTACACAACTTCATTATACTGCACTTGATATATTGCTTGATATACTTTGCATATGCTGCACTACTTCATATAATGCTTGATATACTGTATACTGTACTGCTGCCATTTGTATACACTATATACTTAATGTATTGCTGCCATTTATATGCACAGAGTATCCTAAAGGCTGTAAATCTTGAATTACCAAATGTCGAATATAGACATTGTGCGAGGCATATATATGCCAATATGAACAAGTCTTTTAAGGGTGAAGAAATGAAGCTATTATTTTGGAGGTGTACAAAAGCTTACAATGAAGCTGATTTTTGCGAGGCAATTACTGATATGGACAAAGTAAACGCTCTTGTTGTTGAGGCGTTTATGTTGGCTAATCCTCACCTTATCTGTGGAGCCTATTTGAAGGTGGATACCAAGTGTGATGTGATTTTGAGTAACATGGCAGAAACATTCAAAAACTACATCATGCACGCCCAATCAAAACACTTGATTAACATGCTTGATGATATTATGACCTGTTAACGAAGAGACTAGCTACGAAGATGGAACAATGTACAACTAAATGGAGTGGATTCTTATGTCCTAAAATACAAGCTTTGTTAGAGAAAGAGAAAGAAGAAGCATCAAATTGTACTGTACTGCCTTCAACAACTGCAATATTCTAAGTTGCTCATCATATTCATGTTTTGCAAGTAGATATTGAAAAAAAAGGTCGTCCGCTTGTAGGAAATGGGATCTAAAGGTGATACCTTGTTTCCATGGTGTTGTTGCCTTATCTTACTTGCATAGAGATGTGGAGTCATATGTGGATGAATCTTACACAAAAAGCTGCATATGTAAGGACTTACGGAGGAAGCATAGCTTCTTATGTAGAGGAGCGTTAATGGCCAAAAGTTGATGCGCCTATTGATCCACTTCCAATAAAAATTGGTCCTGGAAGACCAATAAAGAGTAGAATTAAAAGTCCTAATGAGGACCCAACGAAACCAGGGAAACTTAGTAGACATTTGAAAATCCATTACACACAAGAAACAAAAGTATCCTAAAAAAGGCAAATTTGTTGAAAATCAAGAACCAACATTGAAAAGAAGTAGAGGAAGACCAAGACAGGAAGCAAGTCCTACAGCCTCACAATCACAATCGCCACGTCCATCCCATCATGACTTATCTACGAATCCGAGTGCAATAGGAAGAGGTGGGAGAAGAATCCACACAGGTCAAGGAAGTAGAGGTGGTTCTGTGATTGGTAGCCGTAGTAAAGGAAGAGGTTGTCAAGTAAGTGGTAATTCTGTTACAACCACTGAAATAGTAAGTCAACTAATGATTGAACATAAATATGAATACTTCTATATCATTTAGTATCAATCTAAAACTAAATATTTTTCTTTTTTGATAGTGTAAACGAGGAAGGGGTAGACCAAGAAAAGAAAGCCAATCTCCATAAAATATTATTTCAACTCAAACATCGACAACAAACCAATGAAGAATGTGTAGTTATTTGATTGTAATGTCACTAGTTATTCCAACACTTAAGAGCTTTTGGAAAGTTTAAGATGATGAATACTATATTGTCAATGACTTAGGTGTTGTTTTTGCACAAAACTAGTAAAATTAAGGCAGTATGTAAGGTCTTGTTGGACATTAAGGTAGTAAGGCAGTTTAGGGGTGTTCATAACCGGATACCCGATATTTCGGATACCCGAAAAGTCGGGTACCCGGTTGGTTGGGTATCTAATTTAGTGGCCCGTGTCCCGAGTACCCTGATAAATTGGATCGGGACATCGAGTACCCAATAGTATTTCTAACACTTTATGAGAGTTAAAAATATCTCATAGAAAAAAAATTAAGCAATTGTTCCATTCACATTTGATAATGCATCACTATTGTAATCTTAATAATAATAATAATAATAATAATAATAATAATAATAATAATAATAATAATAATAATAATATGGAATGTGAAACGTGCTGTAATCTGTATAATAATAGTGCAACGTATAATAATATGTAATTTGTAATCTGTATAAAATTAAAAATATCTAACAATTTCTTTCTTCCAGTAAAACGAAGACTCTATAATGTTGGTTTTAGAGATTGGATTAGAAATTACATAATTTACTTTAGTTATTTTCTCTTATTCAGTGGACCAATAAAACTATCCCCTCTAATATACTGTGGTTTAAAGTAGTTATTCTCTCTGTCTTTTTGAGTTTTCACCATAAAACTAAAAGTTGTGAGAGATTTTTTAGTCTTAGGGTGTAAAATCAAAGGGATAGAGAGTGTTAGTTAGTCTTAATTGTTAGGCGGCTATTTAATTAACTAAATTTAATCAGAAAAATATTACATGATATGCTACAAAGATATTTTCCTATTAAGAACATGAAAAGAGCAGAAATTTTTTTTATCATAAAGTCGACATATGTCATAATTGTTTCTTCATTAGTATATTATATTATATAGATAGATTAAATTAATGCATTTGGCAAGATTCAAAAGAGTGGTCATTTGATAATTTTTTACCCTTTTTAGTATTTCTCATTATTATTATATAATTATGATTGGAAGCCAAATGACAATTCCCCCTCGGTTCCTCCAAATTTAACCAACTTTTGCCATTAAAAATGATAATATTTATCCATCTTTGAATTAATTTTTTTTGGTCAAAGTTTGGATATGTGGATTCAATGGAGTTAGGTTAAGTTAGTTTTATATGAGTAGTTCCTTCAATAATGATGGTTTGTAAAATAAGCCACTTGCTAGACTATTTGGATGAAAGCAATCTATTAGTCGCGAATACTAAAGTATCATTTGTTCATTTTTATCCTTTTAAATTTGTTACATTATAATTACAAAAAATCACATTATATTAAATTCAGAGAGAATACTCATGTATTAATTAAGACAAGCAAAATCTTTTAGATAAAAGCAGAAGGTAAATGGTGGAAATTATATATAGTATTTGACAGAATAATAAAATTAATAAAAATTATTAGGGATCGTAAGCATTAAAAATTACTTCTAAAATTAAGCTAGAGGGAAAACCATAAAGAGAATAAAAATATAAAATAAAATTAATGAATAACATACAATTTGACCATAAATATTATAAAAATGCAAAATTAATAAATTAATTGGTATAAAAATCTGTAATGAATTTAAGAATTATAAAAATATTATATTTAGATCAATTAAGGTTAATTATATTCAAAAATGTCATATAAATAGAATATTTCCGTAGAAACATTAATTAAAGAAGTCAAAATTATTATAATAAATGGGAACATCAAAGAAAATAGAGGGGTTACTTCTTATACTTTTCGTCCCATCCAATTTGCATAAGTTTTCAAGTTAAGTTGTTTTTGTCTTTAAAAATATACTCTATCACCTTTTTTAATCTGAATTGCATATTTAAAAACTCTTTTAATATCGTCTACATAAATCATTCTCATTTATCAAATTATGTTTGACATAATTTCTTAAAAATATCCCTTTTTTTCTTTGATCCAATCTCATGGCATAGTGGGATTATTGAACACTGGTAGTAATTTTAAATACGCTACTAAAGTCAACAAACTATATCCAATAGCACTCCTACGTATGAAATTGGAAAACTGATGATCATCATGACTTTTTTATTTTCCAGTACCATATTTAGCCATCACTGAATAATTAATAATCAACTACCCTTTTATAATAATTTACAAAAAGATATAAAAAAGAAATGATCTATAAATAGGAATACTTAGCAATAAGCCAAGAAATTAAATCCACTTCTTAATAAGCTCATCCTTAACTAATACTTAATTTTCCTTGTGTAGAGCTAAACATGTCGACCCTCTTTAAACTTTTCATCTTCACATTTCTTATGCTCACTGCTTCAGGTTCGTCTATACAATTGTTTAATGTTATTATTTTCATAATATAAAAATAATGCTTTTTTCTCTTCTATCTCTATATAATGTTCTACTTTTATTTCACAAGGTTCTTTTTACAAGCCAGTGTGAGGTTATATATATATATATATATATATATATATATATATATATATATATATATATATATATATATATATATATATATATATATATATATATATATATATATATATATATATATATATATATATATATATATATATATATATATATATATATATATATATATATATTTATATATATATATATATATATATATATATATATATATTTAAACTGAAAAGAATGTGTGATATATCTATAAATTAGCACCATATTCAAATCTAAAAATGATAAATACAAACGTGAAAGAAAATTGTGGATATATAATTATGAGACATGTGATAAATGTATTATGAACTATCATCTTGTGTTATATATTTGATTATATTACACTTAAATTTTGTTACCATAATAACGTACACATAATTCATGCCAAGCCGTTAATGTATAGAATGTTATAAAATTTGAATTTAATGAATAACTTGTACATTTTTTTTTCATTGTTACTTTACTTTAGTGAATCAAAAACGAAACATTCTTTATTAGTTTATTCAATGACATAAACTCATAAACATACTAATAACCAGTAAAAATGGGTCATGAATTATCTACAAGATTTGCTATATTTGAATGAATAATACATATTACTCCTATTTCATTTTAAATGTTATATTTTAAATATTTTATATAAAAAGTGTGAAATATGAACATGATTTTTCATAGATATATAAAAGTTAAAATATATATTTATGTGAAATTTTATTACATTCGTCTAGATATATAATTTTAATAGTACAATATTCGTAATTTTTTATGAATTTTACTTAATTAAAACTTGAATTATACTTGAAAATACGTAAAAAGCTAAGTCAAATGTAATCAATATTGTGAAATGGAGGGAGTAATAAATATTTTGCCTATCTTTAACATGAATTAAGTATATATTCGTACCTCAGCTGCCGGAGATGTAAGAGTTGTTGATCATTCAATGATGTATGGAAGTGAAATAAGATTGTTATCGGACGAGTGTTATTCATCAGGGCACATATGCTCAGATCCTGATGGTTATTCACAAGAATGTTGTTCTGGTTCATGTGTTCCTCATCCTAGGCTTAAGATATTTGTGTGTGCTTAATTTATGTATAATTTTTCACCATCTTCTATATGGTTGACCAATTCCCCTTATTGTATTTGAAAGTACAATAATAATAAAATAGCTATACACTCTATTAATAAAAACTTATATGTATATAAAGCACCTGTGAAATGAAAATGAAATGAAATTGTTGTATGGTTATTTTAATGGGTTATATGCGTGTGGAAACATTTCTGTATTTTACTTATATCCAAAAATTTTAGTGATATAATTGACGTGTTCATTTTGGTAAACTTAAGTATAAATCAGATGATTTTTTTATTATTTGGAAATTTCACGTGGTAATCCTGAAATCATGGGTTTTCTACGTGGTAACCAAAATTTATAGAAAAATCCACGAATTAACTCTTAGGTTTACCAAATTATTCCACCGTGACCCTTTTGAACATAAAACATTAGCAAACGTTAATTTCAAAGCTTTAAGGCTGTTGTACGCCTATTTATGCGACTCACCATTTAAAATTCCATCAGTTTCAATCTTTTCCTCCAAAACGTAAGCCCTAATTCACCATTTCAAGTACTATATTTGAAATTGGGAGAAAACATGATTTGGAAGAAAGATGGTAGAGTTAGGGTAAATGTTTCGAGGGAAAAAGGTTGAAACTGATGAAATTTAAAATGGTGAGTCGCATAAATAGGTGTACAATAGTCTTAAAGCTTCATAATTAACATTTGCTAACGTTCTTTACGCAAAAAGGTCACGGTGGAAACAATTTGGTAAACCTCAAGTTTACCGCATGGATGTTTTAAAAGTTTTGGTTATCACGTGGAAAGCGTAAAACCTCATAGTTACAACATGGAATTTCCCTTTATTATTTTAAATTGAATTATTGCAGTTTTAACTTGCCCTTTTGTTTATTTTTCCGACATTTATGTATTACATTCTCCTTTATTAACTATTGAAAGGAGAGGTGTTTACCTCACTCAAGGATCACAAAATTTTAAATGAAGTTAAGTGGATGTTTATGTTGTGTCAAAGTGTAGGAACTTAATATGCAAGTAATGTAATGAATGACAATATTGAAGAAATAATCAAGATAAAAATTTAAGGTGGTTCATCAATCTTGGGCTAAATCTACTATCTAGCCTAGGATTAATATTAATGTGTTTAAAGAAAAAATACAAACTTGAAAGGAAATATAATAGAGGTTATGTGTAGAAAAGATGAGCTAATTTAGGGAGCAAACTAAGCAAAGAAGGTAGCTCTAAGTATGAGACTTTGATGCTCAAAATAACTTAGCATAGGTGGGTATATATAGGGAAAAATATAAGGGAGCAATATATGGCAGCAGTGTATAACAACACAATAAGTACCAGAACACACGAAGAGGACATCATTAGATGGCTCGACCTCGGCTCGACCGAGTCCAGGTCGAGCGGACAACAAGTCAGCTATCCTGCCTTTGTTACTTGATTGCCACTTGTCCCATGGTCCCCAATTGCTCTTAGCATATGTCGTGTGTCTGAATACTTGCACTCCAAGCACTACTCTTGCTCACCAAAGCTTCACACATCCATGTTTCCACTACCAATTATACAATGTACTACTTGATTCCCATATAATCAATCACAAGTGTGTACTTGTGTCCTCTTCTAGTTACACTAACTAATATGATTAATTTTTTTAATTATTGTTTTGATTACTTGGTGAACATAAGACATCAATAATCTTAAAAACTATATGTACCATCTAATCGCTATTTAATTTTCTCCAATAAACAAAGATTATATTTTAAGAGAAAATTAGCAAGACTCGTAGTCATGCTTAGTTTGAATAGTAGTTAACAAGGTTTGTATAGAAACATATATGATGAAAAAAATCTTACAGTAAAACATACCATTTTCTTGTCGATAAGTTACACTATTGTTGCGTAGTAATTAAATAATTAACCCCAATAAAAAGAGTGAAAAAATTGAGTCTTGTCTCAACCTTTCTCAAATAAAATTTTTGGTTCGATTCTTCTCCATTTGTCCTTTTTTTCAACTTACACTGAACTAAAAAAAATTGTTAACGTTTTGTCATAAAATAACGTTAGCGAAAATTAAATTACTTAAAATTAGCGAAAAATTATCCGTGAATGGATCGAGAAATTGAACCCGACCTGAACACGCAAGCTTCTAATCTACGGTCAAACGCGCTACTATTGCGCCACAGATCCCTTATTTTGTTATTAAGAACTAAAGAATTATATTTCTAGAATTTGTCGATACTCATTAATCTTTTCCATATGCTTGCACCGTTACAGTTATATTATTTTATTGGACTAGTCTAATATACACTTACAATCTTAAGATTACTTACAGCAATAAACAGATCAATTACCCTTAGAAAGATAACTTAAAGTTTTAAAGTGATTATTTTCATAGTCTTAAAGTGATCACTTAAGACCCTACAATCCCCACTTACAATCTTAAATTGATCAATCACTTTTAAAATTGATCAATCCTAAAGTTAAAGTGATTATATTGATATAATATAATAAAGATGTTGTAAATCCAAAAATGTCAGAGTTTAAGAATCAGAGGAATTTAATTAGTTGAACATTGATTAAATGACTCTTGGAATAATTATTTATACCTATGAACAAACTAACACAAAGATGTAAGTGGTTCACCCTTAATTGGGTTATGTCCACTGTCCTAGCCTAGATGTCTTATTACTTCTTCAATGGTTCTCCAATGGAGGTACAAAGATATGAAGATTACAATTGAGAGAGTAAGAGAATAGGAGAGTAGAGAGATTTTGCACAGAGAGAGAGGTGAAGAAAGCATACTACTTTAATCTATGTGTTATTACATAGGGACTAATACACTTACATATGATCCTAAGGAAATCAAGAAACGAAACAAAAGTAAATGAATTCTGATCCAGCACATAATGCCGAGTCAGCTTCCCTTGGACGAAGGAAAAACTCAACTCGGCTTTTAAATCTACCTCCAAATCCCATTTGTTCCTTTCAAAGCCAATTTTCCTTATATCAATTTCACCCCCTTTTTCACCAAAACACTTTTAATTATTAAGGACTTAAAGTCACCTTAATCATGACAATCTCCTCCGTGACTTAACTCCGTAAGTCAATCACCCCAAACATGCCAATCATCATCACAAACACATAAACAATCAAAATACATCATCGTGAGCAAGGGTATTGTGTAAATCACATACACGATTCTTGGTATATCATATGTTAAATCACATGCATCTCTTATAGACTGTACCTAAACCCCAACACTAGCAGATCATATGTTAAATGGAGTAAGCGCAACCAGATCTACACCTAGAAAAAACTTGGCACAAGGTAACGTTATAGTCATCATATCCGTCGGGTTAGCTTCCGTTGCAATCTTAATCAAATGTATTGCACTTTGGCTATCACAATGCACACTTACCAAACTCAACCTCGGACATAACTCCTCTATGAGACCCTTCAACTATTTTTCCTCTTTGAATGATTTCACTGCCGCGATATACTCCGCTTCGGTGTAGATAGAGTTGTAACCTCTTGTCAAGAAGACATCCAACTAATCGCGGTACCACCCAAAGTGGATACCATGCCTGAAGTAGACTTTCTTCCATCTAGGTCATCCCCATATTCGGAATCACAATGGTCAATGAGCTCGGTCTTGTCTATACCAAATTTGAGGCATACATCCGATGTACCCTTCAAATATCTAAGAAGCCATTTCACCACATCCCAATGCCGCTTTCCCAAGTTACTCATGTATCTACTTACCATGCTTACCGCTTGTGCTATGTTGGAGGACTACACACCATTGCATACATGATACTATCGACGACATTTGTATATGGAACATCCCTCATGTCTTCTTCCTCTTGCTTGGTCTAAGGGCATAAATCCTTTGAGAACATGAAGTGAGAACTAATTGGAGTAGAAAAAACTTTGGCACTGTCCATCAAAAATCTCTTCAATACCTTTTCAATGTATTTTGTTTGATTAAGATACAACAACCCCTTGCTTTTATCCCTTACTATCTTCATCCCTAAGATCTTCATTGCTTCTCCTAAATCCTTCATGTCAAACTCTTTTTACAATTGATTCTTCAGCTCCTCCATCTCAAGCACGCTTTCGTAAGCAACTAGCATATCATCCACATACAAAACAAGGTAGATCAAGGACCCCGCACTCGTACTTCTCATGTAGACACAACTATCATATGAGCTATGGACAGGGTTTGGGGAGGGAAGGACGGTGGCAACTCATACCCATGGAGGAGAGCGCGGTCAAAGGAGTCCCTCGACTCGAGAAAGATACGAAGACGTAGCTACATGGGAGAAAAGACTTATAAAATGACATAGGTAGACCGACCTACAGAATAAAAGGGGACACGAAGACTAATAAAAGGAACGGGAGGAGCCGAATGACAGGAACCTACGAGGACATCAGTAATCTAACTGATTTTGATATTTAGCTACACTTAAGGAGAATAGAAGTATAATCATCTTCACAATAGGTAGTCAAAAGTGAATTTCTTAAGTAAAGTATTCAATGATCAATGAGAAACAAGAAGTATACAATCAACTTAACTCAAGATATCCTTTCCATTGATTTTTAGAAAACACCATTATTATAGATTTCACTTAGTTCATTGCTTGTTCAAGTCATTTTATTTCAGAAAAAGAAATCAAACCCCCTCCCCCCCCTAGAAATCAAACCTAAGACAGTGGAAGAAGCCCTCAGAAGCTCATACTAGAAGCAAGCCATGGAGGAAGAAATCAAGGCTCTAATAAAAAAAAGACATGAGAAAAGTGTAAAATTCCAAAAGGAAAGAAAGTTGTAGGCTGCAAAGGGTGTTCACAATCAAATATAAAAGTGATGGGACAATCGAGAGATACAAAGCTCGCCTAGTTGCAAAGGGGTACACACAAAAATATATGGGATAGATTACGCAGAAACATTCTCTCTAATCGCAAAAATCGACATCATCAGAATACTCTTCTTAATTGCAGCAAATAAAGATTGGCCCCACATCAGTTTGATGTGAAGAATGCTTTCTTACATGGAGAAATACAAGAGGAAGGGTCTATTATCTTCGTCTGATCTGGTTGAATTTGAATTTACTAAGGTCTGATCTGATCTAGTCTGATTCAGTTTCATCTGATCTGAATCTTTCTGATCTGATTTGATCTAGTCTAGTCTGATCTGATCCAATTTGAATTAATTATATATTATTATTATTATTATTATTATCATTATTATTATTATTATTATTATTATTATTATTATTATTATTATTATTATTATTATTATTATTATTATTATTATAAAAGGTAATCCATTTCACAAGGAGAAATTTTTACACGAAGTTGGTAGGGAGCCGAGCAACAAGTTGAGCACCCACACCCTTTTGAATACAAGAGGCTAGTCTATGAAAGATGTAAGACTTAGATTTAGTGCTACTTGAGTTGCTCAAAGAAAACGAAAAAATCCTTGATAATAAGTCACGCGCGTCTTCATCTAACTCTCTAAAGGTGGAGAAAGCAAATGGGATGAATTTTTATCCATTCTCCTCACACTTTGCCGTGTATTTCTTTCTCTTTCTGTCTGCGGCATTAGCTAAAGAAGCACCAGGAACCCAAGAGGAGACCCCTGTACAGGCAAAATGCGAACCTTTGGTCACGTCCTCGCAAGCATCTTTACCATGCAGCCAGCTAAACGGAAGAAAACCTGCTGGCCTAAGATCTTTCCCGGCCTCCGACAAAAACCCTAAAGGTGCTTCCTTACGAACGGAAACACCAGCTTTGCAACAGATATCAACAAGCATGTCCCAAACCAAATTATGTCGAAACTTCACACCGACCTCACTAGAGCAATGAACTGCGCGATCCCTCCATATATCCATCTTGATGGTGTTGCAGCTCGAACATAGGCTTTCTTCGGCAAACAAGGGAATGGAGAGCCGATAACATAGAATAGATCGAAATTGATGAGGATTCATCTTTTGGCCTAAGCCATCACTGGGGATGGTTAATAGAATATCTTAAGCATGCGGTTCCTGAGTGGAACTAAGGATTGCAACTTGCCTCGGGGTGAACATGTAGGTAGACGCAAGGCTATTATTATTATTATTATTATTATTATTATTATTATTATTATTATTAGAAGAAGAATTATTATTATTATTTTCGAAAAAGTTACACCATAAGGTATTGTTATGATGGGTAAAAATGACGTCAAATATGTTTTATTTTATTTTATTAATTTATGTGTTTTAATTTTTAATTATTTAAAAATACGAGGAGTAATGAGATACTACCACATAGACAACTTAACCTATCAAATTGGTCAAATTGTCAAACTTAATGGACAATACACGTTTTCAGTTAAGTGGTAGTCATTTACAGAGAATCTGATCTGATCTATTCTGGTTTGATTTGGTCTAATTTGGTCTGAACAAATCTAATTTTATTTGATCTGGTCTAGTCTGATCTGATATTTATAAGAACACAAAAACTTGGGTGAGACCGTCTCACTTGTGAGACGCGTTTTATTGGGCCGACCCAATTGTAAATATTCTTTTACCAATTTCACAAATTAAAATGTCAATTTCAAGAGTTAAAAAGACCAATTTAAAGACTTAAAAACCCAATTTGAAGGATTTGAAATTTGACAGTTTTAAGACTTAAAAGATCAATTGTAATACTTAAAAAACCAATTTTAAGACTTAAAAGACCAATTGCAGGATATTAAATTATCATTTCAACTTTAAAATAGGATGATTCAAACATTAAATTTGAAATTAAAAATTTTAAAATTGACATTTTAAGTCTTAAAATTGGATTTTTAAGTCTTAGAATTGTTCATTTAAGTCTTAAAATTAGTACGTCAGAATATATTTAAAACATTATTGGGCCTGGACCACTTGCACGGTTAAGGCCGTCTCACGGGAGAGTAACTGTTATAAGAATAAGTAATAAGTTCAAAAATAAGTTGAACAGAACATGTTCGAATTGTTCATGCAAGTTAAACAGGGCTCTATACGGCTTGAAACAATCCCCCGGGCATGGTTTAGCAGTTTCACTTTTGCAATGAAAAAATTTGGCTATCATCAAAGTAACTCCGACCATATACTATTTTTGAAGAAAAGGGGAAAGTTAATAAACTACCTCATCATCTATGTGGATGATATGATTATTACTGGAAATGACAACGAAGAAATACAGGCACTATAGAAGAAGTTGTTTATTGAGTTTGAGATGAAGGATTTAGGAAGGCTCGAGTACTTTCTGGGAATTGAGATACTTAGATCAAATGAAGGGATATTTATATGTCAGAAGAAGTATGTCATGGATCTACTAGCAAAAACAGGAATGCTAGATTGCAAACCAGCAAAAACTCCATTTGTAGTTAATCAAGGTTTACAGACAATAGAAGGAGCAGAAGCAACAAATCGTGAACAATACCAAAAGCTGGTAGGAAAGTTAATCTACCTCTCACATACCCGTCCAGATATTGCCTATGCTGTTGGGATAGTGAGTAGGTTCATGCATCAACCACAGACTCCACACATGGAGGATGCTAATAGAATTCACGGATATCTCAAAGGAACATCTGGGAGGGGCATAGTCTTCCGGAGAAATGGTCACGTAGACTTGCAAGCTTATACCGATGCTGATTGGCAGTTGATAGAGATGGAAGAAAATCAACCTCAGGATACTTTACTCTTGTGAGGGGAAACCTTATAACTTAGAAGAGTAAGAAATAGAAGGTGGTTTCCTTATCTTGTACAGAGGCAGAATTTCGAGGAATAGCCAAAGGGATCACTGAAGTTCTATGGATCCAGAAGTTGCTCACAAAGCTTGGGTTCTAACAAAACAGTTGTGATAACAAAGCTGCGATAAGCATTTCAGAAAATCCGGTTCAACATGACAGAATAAAACATGTGGAAGTTGGCCGGCACTTCATAAAAGAAAAACTCCAGCATAAGATAATCCATATTCCTTTTGTCAAGTCTAAAGAACAACTTGCAGATATCCTAACCAAAGCTGTAGGGTTAGAACAATTTCAAGACACTCTATACAAGTTAGGTGTCCGAGATCCCACTACCCAACTTGAGGGGGAGTAAAGGAAAAAATAAAATCAGAATATTTTATTTATGTATATCAGAATAATTAGGAGATAATTAGGGGATTGAGATCATTGTAAATAAAGCAACTAATTTCCTTTATATGCACTGTACTTTGTAAAGCATTCATTTAAGCAATACAAAATAAACCTTTAAACCCTAAAATCAAGAGTTATTCAACTCTTCAGCAACTACTATTATTACCAATTGGTTTTAATAGTGAGCCTTCGTTCAGTTTGTATGTGAGTTACCTCCTATTCTTCTTGTTTGAGTTCCCTAAATTTAATTTTTAAATTCTAACAAGTTTTATTGCAAAGTGAAGTAAGTAGAAGAAAAGACATCAAGTCAAAATCATTGCTTAACGTAATAGACCCTTAGACAAGAGGGACACTTTAGGTTGAGAGTGGAAGGACGAGGTCTATTGGTGAGTAGTATAAGCAAGTCCAATCCAAGATCAATGCATCATATCATCCTGCATGTTTCCCATCGATTCTTGAAGGGGCCATTGCATTCCGCCATGGAAAGATTCTTTATTTCTTGCACAGTGCAATATAATCCCTTTCTTTTATATGTTGTTTTTAAATACAATTTATGAATTTTAGTGTCAAACTTTAAATTTAATTTATATGAAAAAACATATTTATGTGCGATGTTGATAGATTTGTTTTAATATATACTTTCTAAATATAAACTTTTTAAAATTTTTCAAAAACTCATAATTAAAATTATTTGACTATTAAGTTTACATTGGCATCTAAAAAAATGAACAGAAAAAATAAACGAAAATTGTAAAAGTAGAAGCTAACGATAAAGTAGAAAATATTAATGCTATATTTTACAAACATCCAATTAATAAATCTCCTTAATATTTATATGTACTCCACTAGATTGCCTAAAGCAAGATCATATGTTTTGATTTCGTAACTTTAGCCCCCATAAACTATTCATTATTTGAGAAAAGTTTTATCACCAAACAATGCACACCAACAAACGACATTGGATGTGCCATCACACTATTTTTTTTCCTCACTAAATTTCAAAATATAATAATGATACACAAATTCTTGCATGACACGGTTTCACAGTGAGACATGTTTTATACCTGTGTTAAATAGCCCAATTAAAAAAACTTTTAGCTTATAGCTTTTTTGTTTTAAGCTTGTATCACCGTGAGACGGTCTCATATAAGATAGGCTGATTATTATAAAGGTAATGTTTAGGGTTCTACATAAAAAATTAACAAATTATCTTTATTATCAATAATTTTAACTTTTTTAAGAAAATCTAAACTAGAAAAAGAAAAACAATAAATATTTTATATAATTATTTTAATTTCCCAAGAAAGAATAAATGCCAAACTAAATTAACAAATTATCTTTATTATCAATAATTTTAACTTTTTAAGAAAATCTAAACTAAAAAAAGGAAAACAATAAATATTTTATATAATTATTTTAACTTCCCACGAAAGAATAAATGCCAAACTAATAAAGTATAATTAAATTCTTATATTTTTAAAGCAAAAATACTTTTTAATTACATAAATAAATAAGACTCTTTCTTATATACAACTCTTAGGATTATATATATCATTTTCCTAATTATAATTGTTAATTTTAAATATTAACAAACACTCTTCAATCTAAATTGAACAGGTATATCAACATAAAATTCAATAACAGTTAACGTATCAAATACATTAAAAGTTAAAACCTAACAATAACTTATACATTGCAGAACATTTCATATCGAGAAATTTTTCGTGATTAGCACGATCTTCAAAATAGTGTTTTCACAACACAAAACAAATTGAAAAGGGGAAAATAGCAAAATATTGATAATTAAAAAAATAATGCAAGTTATATTCATGGCATTCAAACTAAAATAGCAGCCTGGCAATATGTACTGTTCCTGTAGCTGATAAATATTATCATGTATAGTGTATACACTTACATTAAGGAACCCAGCAATATACATCAACCCTTTTAATCAAATATCATGAACATGGAGTAATACTTTCTCAAACCTTATGGAATCGAGTCGCGATTCATCTTGCAAAATGCAGATAATGATCTTATTCTATACATAGTTTCTGAAAATTTAAGAAGTTGTCGATATCTCAATGAGCGACTTAGTGTGGATGGGTACCTAAATGACTGATGCAAAGAGAAGAACTGTTCAGCATGGTTGCCATTCAAGAACCATCACAGCATGATAATAACTTCATAGCATCCTGGTTTAAGACATCTGAACAAATTAACCGAGATTTTTTAAGATCAAGTAATAAAAACAACTTTCATAAGCTCAATGTCATCAAGAGGACGAAATTGAAAACATATGCAAATCAAACATGGATAGGTAAATAAGGTAAACAACCAACTAATCAGTATGCCGTGTAAACAATTGAATCTGCATACCTTCAGTCTAAGCCATTTGTTTTGTTGTTCCAATTTTTGAACCACCAGGAACATCAAGAAGGGTGCCTTTACATACATCAACCCAAAGGCTATCATTGAGACCACCGATTACAGCAATCTCCACTGTTTCACTCTCAATATCGTACCACAAAATCTTATGCTCAGCTTTATACACTATCCTAAGCAAAATCTGACGCTTAATGCTTTGATAAGCAATGAGTGAAACTCGTGTTGATTCGAACACCCTTGGATCTGATATTTCAAACAGCTTAACCCAAGAATCTTTTATACCATACTCATTCATGACCCATATATCAACAGCCGATTGCTTTTGATTTTTGATCGACAAATACAAACGTCCATCGAAAACCCAAAGATCTAGCAGTCTATCTTGTGTATTGCTATTCTGATCAGAATAAGTGTTAAAACCCATTTCCATACAGTCCGGCAAAGGGACATCATTGATCCATTGTTTTTCACAGAGGTCAAAGCAACGTATCCGATACTTACTTTCCAATAAACACCAAAACTTCCAATGAAGAAGATGGTTGTTTACAAGGGCACCATTTTCACGGGAGGGTCCCATTGAACATTCAGGTGATGTCCACTCAATTACTTCCCAGGAATTTTTCTTCAAGCTATAAACATGAACTATTCTATCCATATGGTAACCAAGGAACCCCAAGGAAGAATAACGGTCTACTATTCTGACCACTTTATAATCATCATTTTTACTATCAAACCCAAACCCAAAATTCATAGCAGAACATCTTCTAGATGGAAGCAAAGAGGGAAGTTCCCGGTAGCTTCCAGTTGACGGATTAAGCAAAACAAGACAATAAGGCCTATAACTTTGAATGCAAAGCAAGCCATTACAAGATCCAACAACCGAGGGCTCAATACCAAAGCTCGGCAACTTGACAGTACCGCCTTTTGGAAAATCCAAGTTGCATGAGTAGAGGCAAGTGTCATTTCCGGTGAGAATTAGAAGGTGATTTGTGTTTGATGCAAGAGTATAGTGGAGATGATCGTTGATGAACTCATTGCTAGATATCAAGGCTAGCCATGGTTTGGAAACGCAGTTGAAGCACTTTAGAGATTTAGCAGGCAATCTTGGGAGTACGCCGTACAAGATGATCTCCAGTGGTATATTTTCCATCACTCTTTCTTTATACCTGGGAACAGATTCAAAAGTTAATGGAAGTTCATAGTTTCGCCAAATAATATAAACAGCTTAATTAGTGTACACCTGATACTATATAATTGGACTTGACAGCTAATTCCAATTCAATGAGCACAGTAACAAAAGAAGATAAGAATCACTGGTGATACAGTAGTATAATTATTTATGCTTTAGTCTTATTAAACATTTACAATAGAAAATCTCCACTTAGAAAGTACGGTTACTAATTAATTATTCTTATACATCTTATAAAACATTGTAACTTTGTAATTTAATAGAAGAAAGTAAAAAGTACCAACAACTAAGTTTCATAAAAGTGTGCAGAAAAAAATATGTTAAGCACCATTGACAAAGAAAACAGGAAAAAAGGGGTTAAGTGGGATGAATCTACCAAAAATATGCAACACAAAAAATACATGCTAGTATTTCACCTCTATGAAACAGCTTCAGATTGTATCAAGTCCTATATGCTATCATTAAACTCTTAACAGAAACAATTGACAGACCATGACGCTGTACAAATCCCAAATGTTCGGTTCGTGTGGTCGAATCCATGTAAAACGGGAGCCATTAAATAAGAATGACGCACACACTAATGCTCAAGTAAATGATGGGCCAAAATCAGATTTTTCATCTTCAAACTGCTTTACTTCTTCAGCTTACTCCTCTAATCCTCCACTTCTTTCCCTTTTCACAAAGGCAGGTAAACGCCACCCCTTTCCCCCTGATTTACTCCTCTAATCCTCTAATCTTCAAATACACTAATAACTGACAGCAACCACAAGAATGCAATATAATAATGAATGCTTGACAGCAACCACAAGAATGCAGACAAGCAATGAATTTCAATGATGAGTATAATATTATACAAGAGAAACAAGAGTCTAATATTAGTATATCTAGCATATTTAGAACAAACAATGACTTCTACTTTACATGTTGCGCAGTTATGTCATAATCATTTATCACCAAAGAAAAGAAGGGAGAACCTGAACCATGTGTGGTTCAAGTCTTGGTAGCTCTTACAATGGGTTGAAGATACAAATGGAGTTCTTGAGTTACTACGGTTCTTGACAGAATGTGTGCATACCCATCAGGTTCATCAAACTAGTGGAGTAATGTACTGATTGTGAGCCTTGGGAGATGTATATCAGAACAGGTTCACCAAGGGCAATGGGCAGGTGGATCCCATAGAATAGAGCAGCAACAGGTGCTGATGTCCACGCCTAAACAGAAGTGTGCGTATCAGTGTAGTAGCAGCATGAGAAATAATAATAGTAGTTGTTCTTTATTTTGAAATTGTAAAATAGACTCTAGGTTGTTAGGAGTTAGAAGCATGCGAGTTTTAATTAGTCACATGTCTATATTGTATTAAAAGCCATGTGATGTACATGTGCTTAGTCTTTGATGCTTGCCTGTATAAGGAAGCATACACACATTGTAATAGAAGCTTTTTGATGATTAATAATAACATTCTAAGAAATTAGAATTCTAGAAAGGGGTGTTCTCTTTCAAGGGGAATCGCAGGATGCTTTTCCTAACCTAGGATTCTCCCTTTGTGAGTGAAGCAAAGAGAGAAGCCATAGCGATTCCATCTAGCCTATGTGAGTGAAGCATTGGTGAGGTTGGAGGACGAGAGCGTTTTGGTGATTGAAGCCAAGTGTGTCTTGTCCAAGATCAACATTGCTTGATCATATCCTTGTTCCTAATAGTGGTTCTTGAAGGGCCTTTGTAATCTTCCGCAAAACAACCAAGTTTGGCCTAATCTTGGGTCATACATGGTGCAAAATCTCATCACATTAATGTATAGACAAATCAAGAAATCCAATTCTAAATCATCGGATCCAAACAAGTCCACATCACAAATTTGAAAAAAATAAGGACAAAATCCCAACTACGCATCGTGTCCATAAGAGGAATATCAGGTCCCTCCCCATCCCATATTCTGATATTTTTTATTAGTACTATCATAAATATCGTTTAAGAAAAATTAAATGAAATTAAACTCAACAAAATGTTGGGATATTTTTTTGCATTGCGTACAAATTCTGATTTTATCCCTGTCACCTCTCATACTACCACCATCTGTTTGGCAATCTCTTGTCAAGTTTGATGGTCATACTTATCCCATTTAATCATCTCATTTTCATCACAAAATTTATACTAGTGCATTACTATGTGGAGAGGTGGTAATAAGTGTTAATGAAAATTTGTATATAAAAAAAAAGAAGCTTTTTTATCGATGTTTCATCATCATAGGAACGACTTAGTACATTTCATAAAAATTTACACTATAACTCATTTCCATTACCACCATTTAGCAGCAACAACCAAACGGATCGTTAATTTATTCATTTGACATATTATTCATCAATTTCTTGTTTGTCCTTGTTATTCTAGATTTGTAGAGGGAGAGAATTTGAGGGAGAGAATGTTGTAACTTGTAACAAAAAGAATGAAAAATGGAATATGTGGAAGATAAAATGTAAAGATAAACAAATATACAAGGAAACAAATGAGTGTAACAGGAATGTCGGTCAAATAATTTAACTAGTCATTTACTATATTATTATCATCAACATCCATTTACTATTTTTCCTCTTTTCTCAAAACTCTCCCATTTGGCTATTTTCCCCAAAAGAATTCGGTAGGTTCATCATTCATGAAATATCCATTTTACAGAAAAAATCTAAAACTAATTTCAGAATAAACTTTATAAATTTCTTACTAACAAGAATAGGCTTAGGCTTACATACAATCGGCATTTGCAAACCCCAACCACTTGATAACATAGTGCTAATAGAAAAACAAAATGATGAGTAATAATAAAATTTAGCCTCCTTCCAAGATATAAACATAAATTTTGCAAGCTATCCCAAAGTCTAATTAGTGAAAATTATAACCATAATAATGTAAATCCGACTGACTATTTGAATTATCTTCCATAAAATCATATACATAACCTAAATAGAAACCAAATTACTCAAATCTCTATGGAGAAGTCAAAGATGAAAACCCAAATCACTCAAATTACTCAAATCTCTATAGAGAAGTCAACAGAGATAATACAATCACGAGAAATCACAAAATTCACAATAATGATTACACAATTAAACGATGAAAATGAAAAACAATTAGATTGGAACCGTTGGTACTTGAAATAATTACCTCGAGAAATGAAGGCGTAAACCGATTGTTGAAGACGACCCATTTTTTAATTACCACAATTGTCCGCAAGTGAAGCTGAATATGCTATCGCTATGGTGCATTAATTGTTTATGAACTGGTGTGGGTTTTATACGTGGACACTGGACAGTCTTGTATTAGGGGAACTATCCAATTTGTTCTATCAAATTAAAATGTCAATTTATAAGAGTTAAGACTAATTTAAAAATTTAAAAGAACAATTTTAAGGATTTAAAATTGACATTTTAAGTCATGAAATTTGATAGTTAAGACTTAAAAGGTCCATTTCAATATTAAAAGACCAATTTTAATACCAATTGCAAAATATTAAATTCTCATTTCAATTTTAATATAGAGTGACTCAAATATTAAAGTTGATATTAAAAACTTTAAAATTAACCTTTTAACTCTTAAAATTGACCTTTAAATCTTGAAATTGTTCTTTTAAGTATAAAAATTAGTATGTTACAATATTTTAATAAAATTATTGGGCTTGGACCAGTTGCACGGACGGCCATCTCAAAGGAGAGTAACTGATAAAAAGATACTCTTATCCAATTTTAAGTGTGGCTTGAATAAATTTACAACATCAAGCCTTATACGAGACAGGTCAATACAAGTAGCTCAATTAATTTCTTTTAAAAAAACAATTGAACAAGTAAGTTAATTAAAACAGTTTTGCAGTTTTTTTAAGTTAATATTGGGTCGGTCAAAATTATATGGTCTCAAGATAAGACAATTTTAATAAAGAATTTCTCAATTTACAATACTGATATTATTTTTGGGAACTGAATGATATTTCATTTGAAAATATATACTCCAATTCTTTGAAATTGTCTCATTTAGTTTTTCAACACTATTCACCGATCACTCTTAATTTGTATTTTATTTTTAAGCTAGACATTAAATATAGTTAAATGGGATCTTATTTGATTCATCTCAATGTAAATTTTATCAATATCAAATTTTTATAATTTTTAATTATACACAATTATAGATATTTAAAATTGAATTAGTGCTTTAAATAGTGTGTCAAAACTAAATTGGACAACTTAAAAGAGTTGGAGGGAGTAAAATTTAAATTTAGTGTTTGGTAAAAAAAAAAATTGTAAATTTGAATTTAAGTTAATTTTCATCCTTGTTTTTAAATTGGTTACAGTTGAGGATTTCAAAATAACTTTCAAAACCTTATTATTTTCAAATTTTTCATTAATAATTTCATAATTAAAATCTGTAATGATATCATATCATACAATCTAATAAAAAAACTGTAAAATTCCTCATGGCATTTTCATATTAATTTTTCATGGGGATTATTTATTACCAAAATTAACATCAACATATTCCTCTAATATATGAGTAGTTTATAATCACAATTAAATATGTTCTGTATAGTTTTCTTGCAGTATTATATTTTTGAATATAAATGCTATAAAAAAAATTTCAATTAAAGTTTCTTATAATGTATATTTTTTTTATGCTTAAGTATTTGAAAATTAATGAAGTTATTTCATTAAAATTTTAATTTATAAAATATTTCATCAAATAAAAGATACATGATAATCAAAAATTATTTAAGGATGACAAAAAATCATTATGATAACGTTGTTGGAAGATTTCTCGGACTTTCCTTAAAAAGTATAGCTACTTTAATTATACTTATATTAACTACCAAATTTTTTCATTAAAAATACTATATATTCTAAAGTTCTCTATCTATTTTATATGAAGTATTAAAATTTTATATACTGATGACATGTAATTGCATCTCAATTTAAAATTTATATTTATATATATACTATTATACTAACTACTTTGTGCATTGCCCAAGTTTGAAATAAAATATTATATCTAAATACAAACTTTTTAGTGGCTTGAATAAATTTTAAAAGGCAAATCGAGGACAAAGATGAAAGGAAGTATAATCCAAACTCTTGGTTGTGACAAGCCATAATTTCATTCCCTTTTCTCCTCTCTCCTTTTTTTCTTTCAAAATAACCCTAGCCACAATTATTAGTTTGGGGCTACTATCAATTTTAAGGTTGATCGAAAGTCTTAAATCACTTGATTTTTGCTTTTCTCATCTTTAGTTACAAATAAAATATATCCTCTCTATATTATAAAGTTGTTCTATTCATTTATGGGATTCGATCTACCCATATATTTTATTCTAAAGTCTGTCATGGTAAGAGTTTGGAGTTTTATTTTCAATTTGATGTTAAAAAGGAATATGACGTCATCACGGGTGTAAGTTCTGCTAATACAGTTAATTCTATCAAACATATATCTCTATTTTAAAGCCACATTGATCTAAAGATCCCCTTGAATGAGATTGTATCAAATAGCAATATTACGAGCAAATCTAGAGTTTAGTTCCAGGGGCACCAATAAATACTTTCTAATTTTATTAGATGTATAATTTTTTTTAAAAAAAATACTATTTGAGAGAATAGATGTATAATTTTCAAAAAATTATTATTTTAGTAATTCTATGTAAGATATCTACAAATTACAGAAATTGATGTTTTAACATATAGTACTCTGATCTGTCCTTAATTACTGTAATCACGAGTTTGACATTTGTTTTAAAATGTTTTGGTCATTTTACCGGTAAAAACAAAATTATCAAAGAGTTTGTTTATCTCTCTTTCTCAAAACAAAATATAGCTTTTCTGTCATATCAGCAGGCATTTACAATTGGAGGAATGCTTTCCTTTAGTTCATTATACTTGATAAAGTTAAAGTTTTACGCTATATGATGTATGATTTTTATAATTTATAGATTGAATTATAAATTATAAAAGTTAATATTATTAAAGTATGCATTTTGACGATTTAAACAAAATATCACTTAATTATATTTTTTACTATACATAAATTGCAATATATAACAGTTGAGTAGGTCAAAGAAGACTATCTTTTCATGCTTAAAAGAAAGAACTTAGAAGAAAATCCAAGGATGAAAGGAGCGCTTGCTTTCTCGAGCTAGTAAAGAGGTTCTGATTAAAGCGGTGGTTTAGGCTATCCCGACATATATGATGAGTATATTTCGCATCCCGGATGGACTCCTAAATGATATTCATTCTATGATGGCTAAATTTTGGTAGGGTTCCTCTAGATATATCCGAAAAACACACTTGCATAATTGGGCAAACCTATGTATCCCAAAGAAGCAAGAGGGAAAGGGCTTCCAAGATCTTTAATGCTTCAACCAAGCGCTTTTAGCCAAACAAATATGGCAGTTGGTTAAGCATCCTATGTCCCTGCTGGGCATTGTTCTTAAAGCACGATGTTTTAAGCATGAAACTATTCTGGAGGATAAAAGGGGTTGTTTCTAGTTTTTCTTGAAGGAGTATGTGGCGTAAGAAGTCCCTCCTTATTGAAGGTCTTGGCTAGAGGGTGGGGAATGGTTTTTCAATATGGGCCAGAAGAGATAAATGACTCAGATTGTAGAGTTAGTGAGTTTATTGACAATGCTACATATTCATGGAAACTAGAGAAGTTAAATGATGTGTTTGACCAAGATACTCAAGCTGCAATCCTCTCCATACCCCTTGTTCATTTTGCCATTGAAGATACTATGTTCTGGGGCTTGACTAAAAATGGCAGCGATTCTGTTAAGTCTGGTTATTGTCTTGTTAAGTTGGGGTCTTTTAGCTCTGCTGAGGATGGTAACAAGTTGTGGTGTATAGTGTGGAATGTTCAGGGTCCTCCAAAGATGCACTATTTTCTATAGCGTGCCTATAAAGATTTACTCTCAGTAAATGCTGTCAATTTTAGAAGACATGTGCATTCATCTGACTTGTGTACTCCATGTGATGAAACCGTTGAATCCCTTTGCCATGCCCTTCTGATTGTGCTGACTCTCATGATGTTTGGCTCACATCCCCTTAGCGCTCTCTGATCAATGATATCCCACAAGATTCCTTCAAGACACTTAGGAATACAACATCCTTGTTGGACTGTAATTTCAGGATCTTTTCCTCGCTAAGTGCACTGAACACACAATCAGCCACAACACCACGGCCCCTCAGACCGCTGGTGACTACTCATGAAGACTGTAGACTAACCATACAAACCAACACAAGTCTTTCTAGCGCACTTTGGCCTCACTCGTGCGCGCCTAAGTGAACTTTCCTAAGATTGCTTCCCAACAAGCACGCTTAACTGTGCAGTTCTTAGCAAATGGACTCCACAAAAAGAAGATACGCCTTGTTGATATGGGTAGTCTATCAATCTCTTTTTCAAGCTAAATCTGAGGTATCACACTCACCCCCACTTAGGAATACAAAATCCTCGTTGGACTGTAGTTTTAGGATCTTTTTCCCCCGCTAGGTGCACTTAACACACAATCAGCCACGATCGCAAGGTGGCTCTGATACCATTTGTAACACGTCGGCCCCTCGGACCGCTGTTGACTACTCATGGAGATTGTAGACTGGCCCCACAAACCAACACAAGTCTATCCAATGTACTTTGGCCTTACTCGTACGCGCCTAGGAGAACTTCTCAGGAGGTCATCAATCCTAAAATTGCTCCCCACCAAGCATGTTTAATTGTATAGTTCTTAGCAAATAGGCTCCATAAAAAGAAGATGCACCTTGTTGATATGGGTAGTCTATCAATTCCTTTTTCAAGTTAAATCTAGGGTGTCACAACAATGTATGTTGTTTTGAAAGATCGACAAAGTCTCGGTGCACCAAAAACAACCAAAATGCAAATTTTTATGTTTTTTTTAAATTTTTACAAACTAAAACCTTAAACAATATAAATTAGACTTGCTCACAGCAACAACCATCCTTCTACACCAATAAATAGAAAGATGCGTAGTGGCGAAGCTAAAACGATCATAGAACTTGCGTCAAATCCAATATAAATACCAAAATCCCATGAGATTTCGCGCACAAGTAGAAACTGACCTCAAGGGTTCAAAATTTGATGCCGAAATGACATGAAAATCAAAGCAGAAGGAACCTTACATCGCAGATCATATGATTCGAGCTCGCTCTCAACAAAAGGCATTCAACATATTCCAAAATGAATCCTTGCAAATCATTCAACAAAAATTTAAATAAACATAATATCCTCAAATTGAAAAATAACATAGAAAATAAAATTATAAGGTCCCTCCCACACAGTTCTCTACAAACTTACACAGTACTACATTTATAAATAAAACACCTCTTAATTTTCTAACTAATAACTAATAAATTTTTAATTATTACAAATTTTGATGGAAGCATATAAAACAATTATTACAATATTTTACAAACAACCTAAGAATACCCACAAATATTTAACCTCATTTCACTATTTTATATAATGCTCATTGATCTTCACCATATCGTTCTTGCATATCCAACATTACATGATACATCTCACAATTAATCACACTGCTACATGCAAGCTTTATCAGTTATAATCATCAAAATTACAACACTTAATCAATATATGATAAGTCAAGATTCATAAACTAATAATCATCAAAACAGAAGATATCCAGTAAATTGTAGAATACAAGTTGCAAACTTTATCAGTTGTGGTCATCAAAAAATTACACTTACCCAATATATAAAGACTCAAGATTCAACCAGATAATCATCAAAATAGCATTTATCTAATAAATTAACAATAAAAGATGCAAACTTCATAATTTATAATCATAAAAATTAACATTTATATAATATAAAAATGTCAGATTCGAACTACATCAAAATCTTAACATAAAATATTTAAAAATTCAATAAGAAAGCGAAAAGGATCAAAATGTGGGAAATTTGTCTTACCTAGAAGCCAATGTGAGACTTTTGGAGTAATGAGAAAGAAAGTTGAGATGAAATCGTGATCGTAGAAAGTGGGATTTCGATGAAGTCACAATCCTAACTATTTGTCTGCGGGCTTTTAAACAGAAAGGACTTTGATGGGGTTTGATAGGGACACTTATTATTTTAGTTATGTCGAAGAAGAAATGGAGGATTGAGATCATGTATAAGTCAAACCAAATAAAAACACATTACTTCATTCGAAATTGTAGAGTTGCAAACTAACATTTTAAGAAAACTTGCTTCAGTCTCAAGTTACGTAAATGTTCTAGACTAATACTTTCATTCAAATGTCAAACAACACAAAGGCCCGTGCTTAGATTTCCAACTAAAACTCAACACTAACAATAATGTTTATGTATTTAACCTTTAAAAAGCAGAGAAAAAACAAGCATACTGGAGCAAGTTTGCAGCGGAAGATCGATTATGATTACCTTGTTCACTCGCACAACAATCAGACAATCAAGGACGGAAGGTTTTCTCAGTCAAATTGGCTGATTTAAGATGAATTCTAAGCAGTCTTAAATGACTACTTATCCTGGAAGAAGACACTGATTCCCCTAAGGAATGCAAGACCTTAATCCTCACAATTCTCTCAATGATCAACGTGATCTTGGAGAAGTATGAATCTGTGAAGGCTTGATACACTCAACCTCACAAACAGAAATGGCAAACAAAAACAGAAACAAACACTTTGTTCTCTGAATGATTACTAGAATCGTTGATCAATTAAAACTAAAACATGTGTATCTTTACAATGCGGAGGAGAGCCTTATTTATAGTTTTGGCTTTCATCCTCTTAACGACTATACAAGAAAGAGGCGTCTAAATTTCAACGGCTATAACCGAAGCCTTAAATCAGAATGTGCTGGCTCTTCTTTGTCAGTGCTTGGGAACACCTAACTGTTCCTTATTGTTTCCGAGTTTGGGAACACCCAGCTGTTCCTTATCATGGGAACACCCAGCTGTTCCTTATCCTTCCTCTTTTATATACAGGACTATGTACGCTTTTCTCAAGGCTGGACTATGTATGTTCATAGTAGTGAGTAACTGTTCATAGTAGTGAGTAACTGTTCCTCAGCTCTTTGTTCATCAGCTTCATTAACTTGGGTTGGTCTAGGTTCAGCACACTGTTCCTCTATGCTGTTCCCAGTATCAACCTTATGTTGGTCATATGCTGAAGGTGTACTTGTTACACATACCCAACTAAATCATCAATATGCAAAGCCTTGTACAACAAGATTACAAATTTCTTCAGTCTGACCGTCATCCTTCACAGCACATGGCTGTAAAAGCCAACAATTAACATGAAAATATTAAGCTTTCCTCTTAGATCAATATTCAAATCTACTTAAAATTATCTTTTCAAATAAGATACACAAATACACATCAAAAGATGGAATTAGAAGCTAGTTTACTACTTTGTGATAAAAAAAAATTATAAAAAAGTCTTTAATAGACAAAACAAAAGCATTAAGCTAAGAGAAAAATTGAAGAATTTCAAGCAATATCAATTATCAAAAAAGGATAATTAAAAGAATAACATTGTTAACCAAATTATTAAGCTTTTCAAGCAATTTTCTGCATTAAACTAACTTGATCATAAGGAGAAGAACGAGATCAAGCGATTTCCAGCATTAAATTATTAAGCTTTTCAAGCAATTTCCAGCAATTTCCCACAATTTGACCCAACTCCGATCCTATGGAGTGATGAGGCCATAAAACCAACAGATTAAATACTGATTTTCTCATAATAAATTGGTTTAGTACTTAGTAGTGTAATTTGAGGTTTTTAACTATGGAAAAAATTAAGATTCTCCATGTCATATACCTTATGTAGATGAACTTTGACATCCAAAACATGTATGACTATGTCAGTTGAGATCTCCATCTCCACATGCCTGAAAGTAATGGTTTTGATGATTAATCAGTGGTTCAAGATATTAACTTCCACGGAATACCTAATTCAAACAAATCAACCCAAATAACCCAAGACTATAAAAATACAAAAAACAAAGATAGTTTGATCATTCAATGTTAATTGTCTCTAAGTAGTATCACTGGATCAAGAGAAGGATCTCAAAGCATGATCAAAATTGTCTCTAGAAACTACCACTACTTTTCTCTTTCGTCAAAAATGATAGTTTGTTCATAATGTCAATGTTAATTGCAAATGAAAGAGAAGTGAGGAAGGAGCTGGAATGTGATAGAGAAAGAGAAAAGGGACAAATAAGAGGAAAAATAAAGCATGGTGAGAAGGACAAATTAGAAGAAGGAAGGAGGGAAGAGGGAGGTTGAAGGTCAGGGAAAAGCATAAAAAATGGATGGATTTGAGGGAAACAAAGCAAGAGTGAGGAAGGAGGGAAGATTGAGGGCAGGATGGAGATTTTAATTGAACTGTTCATTACTATTTCAATTGCTTGTTTTTGGTTTTTGAACAGTAGGAAATAGTGTTGAGGGGTTCTGAAATTTTTAAGTATTGGTTTTCATCATTTTTGTTTAGTAGCTTTATTATTTGTGTTCTTGTGTTTGTTTAATATTTAATATTTTAATATATCATCCATAATAATGTCTTTAATTATTAGAATGAGTAGTGAGTAGGTTTTTAGAGTTGGGGTAAACTCAACCCTTGTGACTTGACGATGATGAAACCCTAGTTGATTTTGGATTGATTTAAGACTTAGATGATGAGTTATTCTACCTATTGACTAAGGATTGTCATGATCGCTTCCAATGTACCAACGAGAGTTGGATTTTGAGTAATCTAATTTTTATCAAGGGATGGAATCGGGTGTAAAAGAACAATGAGGATTGAACCTTGCATCTACCCTCTCATCTAAGGGCTTTATGCTTCACCTACGAGAGTAGGGAAGGATGAGCAAGTAGCGGACGATTTATAGCCC
>NC_080060.1:13220255-13287755 GCF_026212465.1 Amaranthus tricolor | reverse complement strand
AATAATAACAAATAATTTTTTTGAAGACAGTAGCATTCACTTTTGCAACAAAGATTTTTCAAATTTTCAAAACAGAACACAGTAGCTATACATAGTCATAGTAACTTTTAATCACAACATAGTATCTTTTTCTAAGAACATAGTAGCATTCACTTTAGCAACAAATATTTTTCAAAATTTCAAAACAGAACACAGTAGCTATACACAGTCATAGTAACTTTTAATGATAACATAGTATCTTTTTCTAAGAACATAGTAGCATTCACTTTTGGAAAATAATCATAACATAGTATTTTTTTTATAATGTCATAGTTACTTTCTTTTGAACAACATTTAACTTTATCTTTACTTATTTTTGTAGGAAATATGTGAGTTGCTGATGCTCATGAGGAGGGACACTCAAGTTGTCTCTGAGTTTTACATGGAGAAAATTAAATTGTTCTTAGAACAAAAACGTTCATTTTCTTCTCCTCCTGTCCCTTTTCCTGATGTTCCTTCTACCTCATCCACACCTTTTTCTGAAACCCAAAGTTTTTTTATGAATCCTACCGTGCTGAATACAATTAATGAGATAGTTGACACGGTTAAATGGGTTACCTCTATTCCAAGGATTGGGTTTTGTATTTCCATTGTCGAAGATGAACTTGTGCCTACTAACAATTCGATTTGTTGCTCTTTAGTAATGTCCACCCTCACATCATCACTTTCCTCCAATTTTCTACTAATATCTTTTAGGTTTTGTAAAAGTGATTGTAAATCACTCTCACCCCGTTGAGCTAAACCTACACAATTGAATATTTCACACCAAACTTCCCCCAACAACTTCCCCACGTTGTTACACTTTTTGCTCTCTTCAATCAGATTCCCATGCAAATCAAAAATAGGCTTCTTTAATGCTAGCTTCGTCCAACGATCTAAAACATATTGCTTTGGTATTTGTGTTATCTGTCTTGCACTCATAACACAAATCGCATGGGAACATAATATTCCTATCCGTTTAAATAACTTGCAATCACAATCTACCTTCAACTCGTCAATCGAACTTCCCAGTATAAATTTCACCTTGTACATCTTACTTACCGTTGAGTCCAAAACAGTTATACTTTCCACACTTTCAATCTTTTCAATATTTTGAATATAAGTTTTGAAACAAGACTTATAAACTTCATTTTGAAAAAGAAAAAAAATTTTTCTAGTATAGACTTCACCGACATGTTTTTCAATCGGCAATGGTGTTTTATATTGTGGGTTTGTGTGAAGTGATTCAGCATTGAGCTTATCTTGTTTGTACCTCTGTGCATCCATTGCACTTTCATAACTCATATAAAATTCAACAAGTGTCATGTGAGGGTTTGAAAAATGGTTGAAGAAACTATTAACACTTTCCGATCGGGATGTAGTTCTCAAAATCACCCCCAATGGGATATCCCTAAAATATGTGGGTATCCATTGATCTCGTATACTAAATATACTAGTAAACCATTTATCTGTTTGAAGATTGTATTAGGTCATAATTCCCTCCCATTTTTCCTCAAAATCATTTTCTTCTTGATCAATATTCCACACACACCCATTTAATTCTTTCAAAAAATCTTCATTTTTGTTCAATTCCGGTCCAACTTTATCAGTCACTTTACTCATGATGTGCCACATGCAAAGTTTGTGTATTGTGTGTGGAAATACATTTTTAATCGCAATTTTGATTGCAGGGTCTTGATCAGTTATCAAATATGTTGGCATACACTCCCCCATACAATGTAAAAAAGTTCTAAATAACCACTCAAAAGATTCACTATCTTCCTTAGCTAATAAACCTATACCAAATGTAATACAAGACTTATGATGATCTACACCAGTAAAAGGGGCTAAAACCATGCTATACTTATTGGTGTTATAAGTACAATCAAAAGTAACCATTTATCCAAATAAACAATAATTCTTTCTACTTATCGCATCGGCCCAAAATAAACGTGAAATGTGGTCCTCCTCATCTAAAGCATAATCAAAATAAAACCCCGTGTAAATATCTCTTTTTCTGATAAAATTCTCGATCAACATCTTCCCATCATCTCCTTTAATATATTTTTGTAAATCCCTATGGAAATTCTTAAAATCTTGCAATGTCACTCCCACATTCTCATAACCCCCAACATTTTCCTTAAACAATCTAAAGGATTTAACCGATCCTATATTAACCCGTGCATTCTTAGATATGAAAATTTTGTGCAACAAAGTCATTTTCCTACTACCCAATAAATATTGACGCAATGTAGGGCTAACTAGACAATGATTGTGCGCCTCTTCGAATTTTAAAACATGGTATGTTCTCTTCGCTATGTCATATTTCAAAATCAATCTAGCTTTACAACCAATTCTTTTGGTTGATCTCTTATAACGTGCAACAACATCTGCACTTTTCTTAGATTTAGGTTTTATGATACCCTCCCTACTACAAACAAAATATTCTTAAAAAACAATACCCTTTTTTTTGTAGCTAGTAGATGAATGTATATCAAAACCGAAAATTTCAGCATATTTACCATAAAAATCTAAGGCTTTCTCTAAGTTTTCAAAAGCCATACCAACAAATGGCTTTTTATCAAACTCACAATGAGGAATCCACAGGGTAGAACCATTTGGGGTAACTTGTGTAATAGTTCTTAGAGTTTGAGTCCCTGTATAACATAGTCATAGTAACCATTAATCATAACATAGTATCTTTTTCTAAGAACATAGTAGCATTCACTTTTGCAACAAAGATTTTTCAAACTTACAAAAGTGAAGACAGTAGCTATACATAGCCATAGTAACTTTTAATCATAACATAGTATCTTTTTTTAAGAACATAGTAGCATTCACTTTTGCAACAAAGATTTTTCAAACTTACAAAAGTGAAGACAGTAGCTATACATAGTCATAGTAACTTTAAATCACAACATAGTATCCTTTTCTAAGAACATAGTAGCATTCACTTTTGCAACAAAGATTTTTTAAACTTACAAAAGTGAAGACAGTAGCTATACATAGTCATAGTAACTTCTAATCACAACATAGTATCCTTTTCTAAGAACATAGTAGCATTCACTTTTGCAACAAAGATTTTTTAAACTTACAAAAGTGAAGACAGTAGCTATACATAGTGATAGTAACTTTTAATCATAACATAGTATCTTTTTCTAAGAACATAGTAGCATTCACTTTTGCAACAAAGATTTTTCAAACTTACAAAAGTGAAGACAGTAGCTATACATAGTCAATGTAACTTTTAATCACAACATAGTATCCTTTTCTAAGAACATAGTAGCATTCACTTTTGCAACAAATATTTTTCAAAATTTCAAAACAGAACACAGTAGCTATACACAGTCATAGTAACTTTTAATGAAAACATAGTATCTTTTTCTAAGAACAAAGTAGCATTCACTTTTGGAAAATAATCATAACATAGTATTTTTTTTTTGAAGAACATATTAACATTACCTTCTGACAGTTCTTTTTCATTGTTGAAAGTTTTTGGTGAATCTTCCATTTTAAGCACTTTTTGTAAATCTCAATCTGAGTCTGTAAATCAAAACATGACAAAAATGACTTGAATCAAAACTTTTTAAACTCATAAACGCTAAAAATCGAAGACAGTAACAACAATGAAATCAAGAACACAGTAACACATAAACCCTAAAAATTGATATCATACTTTTAAACACATAAACCCTAAAAACAACAATTTATAATCACATTGAACAAAAACTAAGAAATCAATCAAAACAAATCTGAAATTATAAACACGTAGGCATAAGAAATCGAACATAGAAGTACACAATTGAACAAAAAACGAGCACACAGTAATAGAAGAATTCATACTTTTTAAAATCAAAAAATATTATCAAAAACATGACTTAAATCAAAACTTTTTCACAGAAGAATGGAACAAAGATCGTTTTGTCGAAAAAAAAAAAACAATTTAAAATTTTTCACAGAGGAATCAAAAAATAAAAACGAAAATGTAAATCTCTAATTAGCATACCTTAATTCTTGTGAAGAGGAAGATTTCAATTAAAATTTTAGTTTTTTCGAAGCTTTTTGACCGTTATTTAAGGTTTTTCGAAGAGGAAGAAAGTGCAAAATTCAGGGCTTCTTGAAGGTTTTTCGAAGAGGAAGAGAAATCAAGTGAAGAGGACAAGTTCATTAAAACCGATTTCAATTAACACAGAATTCATTTTCCTGCCTTAATTTTTCCCGTTCATTATCCTAGCCATTAGATCTTTCAGAAATCAATGGCTATAAATGTTTCTCACCCTCTCATTTTGAGACCCCTTCTCAATGGATCCCTCCCCTATATATATATATATATATATATATATATATATATATATATATATATATATATATATATATATATATATATATATATATATATATATATATATATATATATATATATATATGCAACAATTATGGACAATCTACAATACAAGTCCAAACATGTAGAGCATAATTGTTTCAGTACACTTACTGAGCCTACTAAACTTGCTGACTTTTGCTTGAAGAATAAGGAGGATCATCTTCAAGATGGATTGAACATCTACATGCAAGCATGGCAAGACCAAGGGGGAACAAAGGGAAGTCTCCCAACAGCCATCAACCAGAATAGGAACAAGGGACTGTTCCCAAGTCAGCAAGCAACAGAACAACAAAGGCATCGATCTGCCTAGCAGCCCACCTTGCGAGCCTTGGAACATTTAGCCTGGTGTGTGTATGAGCATGGTAATTCAAAGAATGGCATCTTTAGACAAGAAATAAGAAGCCAAGACTCAGAGGTAACATGGAGAGTCCTCACAGAGCGCACAAAGACAGATGCAAGGTCGTGTGCTCGCCAGTTTATTGATAATGGCTGAATCAGTGTATTAAAAGCTATTTTCATAATTCTGTTTTAGTTTCTTATTGTGCACGTGTTTTAATAATAAGGCACGGGGTTAGTATGATTATTAGACACCCCAACTAGCCGTTAGAAAAGCTCTATATAAAGGGGCATTCTCATTGTATCATAATTCAGTTATTGGTTAATGAAATTTTCATTCAAGTAATTGTGTGCAATTACAAACCTGAGTGTTGTGTTTTTGAGTGAAGCAAAGAGAGGATTCAGTCATTTCCACGAGAGTTAAGATAGTAAATCCTAACTTGAGTGTGAGGAGGAGGCCAGGGACTGGGTGAAGGTCCATTGTCTCCATCCATGACATAGAACCATTCTAAGGAATTGTTCTTGTCACCCTTCTGTTTCATACAAAACAGAAGGTTGTTCGTGTTTTTTCATTGTGACAAAGGTGTTCTTGGCAACGTTCTTGAAGGGGATAAACGGTTTCTTGGATCAATCCTCACCATATTTGGTGCAACTTGGTATCAGAGCTGTGTTCTGTAAAGGGACACGATCAAAAGGAGTCAAGGAAATCAGGTAAGCAAGATCACATACACGCTTGATAAGGATAAACAGAAGGATCAGGTATTGTGCAATTTTTTCAATTTTCACGAATACAGGTACGAATTCAATCTTATACTTTCATAATTCGATCTTTCTTTGTTAATTATTCATTTGTGATTAAGTAATACGTGTTATATCTTATCATTGTATGAATTTGATTGTGGAATGCAAATTTCTGAAACTCTGATTATCGCATGAATGAATGTGCATCAATTTGATTTTTGATATTTTGTTTCTAAGTCATTATACCTATCAAATTTTGTCAATTAATTCATTAGATTTGATTCTTGAACGTCCTAAGTGAATGTTTGTTGATGTTTTGTCGACATTTGTAATCTGAATGTTCGAACATTGAATTTTCGCTGAAAAAATTGATATATGCGATTTGTGATTCTTGAATTCCAATCTCTGATTGTTGTGGATGTGATCTCTGATAGGCATTGGGTAAATTTTGTTGTGAAACATTGGATATTACGATTGCTTTAAGAAAAATTAATCATAACAGTTTAATTCACGAAATTCATTCTGAGAAATTAGGGTTTGGTACTTGTGCATTTGTCTTTGTTTCTGAAAACTTGTTGTTTGAAAATTTTTTGCATTGTGGCACTGAGAATATCATGAATATGGATGAAAGGTTTGCTGAAATAGCTCTTACCATCCAACAACTCGCACAGGCAGTGGGTAGAATTGAGATGAACCAACAAGAAAGGGTAGTGCCTGCACACAACCATGAAAGAACCACAGAGGACAAAACTCTTAGATTAGATGTTTCTGAATTTGAGGGAACAACACACAACCCTGAGGATCACTTGGAATGGGAGGCTGGATTGGAGAGATATTTTGAATTCAAAGAAACATCTGAGGAACAGCAGTACAAGTTAGCCAAGATCAAATTAACAAAGCTAGCTGCCATATGGCTTGAGGGAATTCAGAAGCAAAGAAGGAGGGAGAACAGGGAGAGGATAAACACATGGGCTAAGTTGAAGAAACACCTCTGGAAGAAGTATGTGCCCTCCTCATATAGGCAGCATCTGTTTGTGCAATGGAGTACTCTGAGGCAAGGAAATAAAATGGTAGCTGATTACATTCAAGAGTGGGAAAGGTTGTCTGTCCTTTGTGATGTTAATGAACCAGAGGAGATGAAAATAGGTAAGTTCAAAGGAGGCCTGAGGGAGGATTTGAGGGAAAAACTTGAGGTGATACAACATTTGACCCTTGACACAGCTTGTGATAGTGCCCTCACCTATGAAAAATACTCCAAGAAAAGGAACACCTATACACAGCCCCTTGAGTCTACTTTCCCTAAGCCTAACACAGTAGGTATTACAGCAAATGTGGGAATAGGAACCAGCACAAATAGCAGAATATCACAGCCTGCAGTAACCAACAGAACCAAGGACAAAACCAACGTACCTATGAAGGATGTGATGTGTTTCAAGTGTCATGGCCATGGACACTACAGAAATGAGTGTCCTAATGCACGAGCTTTCACCAACATTGAGTTGACTGAGATTCACAGTAGGGAGAGAGAACATAGAGCTATGCTAGTAGCCAAGGATGGGGAGGAGAAGGTCATATTACCACCCACACCCACAGATGAACACGAAGGCTCCTACATACTGACCAGCCTGGGCACTTTGCAAAGAACTGAACCAAGTGACACTGAGGGAAGTGAGTCAGAGGGTGAGAACAGAGAGTCGGTATACCCTGAGGAAGGAAGCTACCACTTACTTGTAAGAAGAAATTTCCATGCCACACCAACGGGGAAGCACACTGACCAAAGAGAGAGCGTGTTTCAGACCAAGTGTAGGGTGAAGGATAGAGTGTGCAACCTTATAATTGATGGGGAAGCGAGACCAACTGTGTGAACCATCAGTTAGTGCAAGACCTGAACATGAACACTAGTAATCACCCGAACCCATACAAACTACGATGGTTAGATAGCAAGGCTGAGGGCTTTGTAAGGAAGCAGTGTTTAGTTAGCTTCTCAATAGGATCCTACAATGATGAGATGCTGTGTGATGTCGTGGACATGAATGCATGTCATATACTGTTGGGAAGACCATGGCAACACGATAGACACTCCATACATGATGGGTTTACCAACATCTATACCATCAAACATGAAGGGAAACTAAAAGATCTTATACCCCTACCTTCATATAAAACCGTTGTTGCTCCTACAAAGCAGAAGCAAGCAGACTATGAGCTGAACAAGAGTGACTGTTACAAAGGAATAAAATCTTTGCATTTATTCACTAAAGAGATTAGTGAGAACCAAGTCCAACAGCAATCCAAAACCTTGAAATCATTAGGGGATGAAGCATTAGGTCCTGAGTTGCTTAACACCATGTCTGTGGATGATGTCAAAATAAACAAACTACAACTGAAAAACTCATCTACTTACTGTGAAATGAATGGCTTTTATTTCATGGAAGACATAATTATTGATATTTCTTTTGGTTGTAGGTACCATACAGGTGTTCAACAAGCTGTAGGGACCCTACAACAACAAGGAGCAGTAAGCATGACTTACAACAGAGTAGGGGAACAATGCAGTACCAAAACAGAAGGGAACATCAAGCAAAGGGAACTGCAGGAAGGAACTTGGGCTTGGATACATCTAAACCTCCTGGTTCACTATGAGATCTCAAAGGCTTTCAATATTAATGACTCGAGAAGGCATGAAGACAATTCAGAATTGAGGACAATTCTCCTTAAAGAAGGAGGGAATGCAACAATTATGGACAATCTACAATACAAGTCCAAACATGTAGAGCATAATTGTTTCAGTACACTTACTGAGCCTACTAAACTTGCTGACTTTTGCTTGAAGAATAAGGAAGATCATCTTCAAGATGGATTGAACATCTACATGCAAGCATGGCAAGACCAAGGGGGAACAAAGGGAATTCTCCCAACAGCCATCAACCAGAATAGGAACAAGGGACTGTTCCCAAGTCAGCAAGCAACATAACAGCAAAGGCATCGATCTGCCTGGCAGCCCACCTTGCGAGCCTTGGAACATTTAGCCTGGTGTGTGTATGAGCATGGTAATTCAAAGAATGGCATCTTTAGACAAGAAATAAGAAGCCAAGACTCAGAGGTAACATGGAGAGTCCTCACAGAGCGCACAAAGATAGATGCAAGGTCGTGTGCTTGCCAGTTTATTGATAATGGCTGAATCAGTGTATTAAAAGCTATTTTCATATTTCTGTTTTAGTTTCTTATTGTGCACGTGTTTTAATAATAAGGCACAGGGTTAGTATGATTGTTAGACACCCCAACTAGCTGTCACTAGTGGAAAAAACCTTGTTTGCTGCGGTTTTTTTGCCATTATTTGCAGCGGTTTTGGCCCCCAGCAATAGTGATAGCAGCAAATGTCCTAATTTAAATGTTGCGGTTAAAAACCGCAGCAATAAGTGGTGTTATTTGCTGCGGTTATGGGCAAAAACCGCAGCAAAAAGTGAAGCATTATTTGCTGCGGTCAGGGGGTAAAACCGCAGCAATAAGGGAAGGATTATTTGCTGCGGTCAGGTCTAGAACCGTAGCAATAAGTCTCTTTTTTTTTCTTTTTCCGTTTAATCCTTATAATAATGCAATAATATTACAATGTAATAACAGTGATTAATCCAATGATAATCACAGATAATCAACATTAATCTCTTTGTAATAATAAACTCTCGCTCGTATATATATATAATATAATATGTACGTACATATATATATATATATATACATTAAATAAACTATAAAAAATAATCAATATATATACTAATTACAATTTATCAAGGACAAATATTAGCAAGATACACGGCAATCTTGTCTTTTAATTCGCGCATCTCTTCACTTCTCAAAGCACGTGTTTCCCTCGGAATGTCGTTTAAAACCTATATTATAATATTAAAATAAAAGCTATATGAATATAGAAACATTTAGATTTTACCAATAATATATTTAATTAAGAACGTAACAAATACTTACGGCATCTATATTTTCGACTCCAAATTCCTTCACGGAATTTATAATATCGTCCATAAACTTCAGCGCGTAGTAGCCGCAGTCAACGGAAAAAGGAGGTTGTTGAAAGCACTAAGAGAAAATAGAAGTTAGTGTCAAAAACGGTTAAAAACGCATAAAATCGCAACTTAACACATAAATTCTAGAATATGACTATGATTTTCAATTCTAACAACTTCTACACAATAATATATACCAAATAGTGTTGTGTGCCAAGTTTCGTGCAAAACAAACAAAGTTTGAGCTACTTTACGCGCGGAATTGACAAAAACGCTTAAAAACGGATAAAATCGCAACTTAACTTCTAATTTCTAGCATATGACTATTATTATCAAGTCTAACCATTTCAACACAATAATATATGCCAAATAGTGTTGTGTGCCAAGTTTCGTGCATAACAAACCATGTTTGACCTACTTTACGCGCGAAATTGACAAATAAAAACGCGAAATTGACAGCATCAAACTAGTGACCAGATCACTTTGCACGACACGTGGAGACCAAACCTATGCATCCAGGACCTAGGCTAAAGTGGAAATGGAATCTTGGTACTTGGATCTAGCTATCAAGGTCCTAAAACCATTCTAACAATCCCCGTGGACTCCTAGAAGCTAAGCCGAAGGAGGGCTGGTCGACAGTTTGCTAGATCAGAATTATGTTTAAGTGTTTGTGGTTGTTTCGTGTTCTTTTCATGATCATTTGTAGTTTTTGACTGTATCATTAATCAAAGCTTACGCACAACATTAATCCTTGCATAACCAAGGCCTTAATCAGCCCCGGTTTCGCATCAAAACCATGTTTGAGTACTTTACGCGCGAAATTCACAAAAACGCTTAAAAACGCATAAAATCGCAACTTAACTTCTAATTTCTAGCATATGACTATTATTATCAAGTATAACCATTTCAACACAATAATATATGCCAAATAGTGTTGTGTACCAAGTTTTGTGCATAACAAACCATGTTTGACCTACTTTACGCGCGAAATGGACAAAAACGCTTAAAAACGCATAAAATCGCAACTTAACTTCTAATTTCTAGCATATGACTATTCTTATCAAGTCTAACCATTTCAACACAATAATATATGCCAAATAGTGTTGGGTGCCAAGTTTCGTGCATAACATACCATGTTTGACCTACTTTACGCGCGAAATTGACAAATAAAAACGCGAAATTGACAGCATCAAACTAGTGACCAGACCACCTTGCACGACACGTGGAGACCAAACCTATGCATCCAGGACCTAGGTTAAAGTGGAAATGGAATCTTGGTACTTGGATCTAGCTATCAAGGTCCTAAAACCATTCTAACAATCCCCGTGGACTCCTAGAAGCTGAGCCGAAGGAGGGCTGGTCGACAGTTTGCTAGATCAGAATTTTGTTTAAGTGTTTGTGGTTGTTTCGTGTTCTTTTCATGATCATTTGTAGTTTTTGACTGTGTCATTAATCAAAGCTTATGCACAAAATTAATCCTTGCATAACCAAGGCCTTAATCAGCCCCAGTTTCGCATCAAAACCATGTTTGAGTACTTTACGCGCGAAATTCACAAAAACGCTTAAAAACGCATAAAATCGCAACTTAACTTCTAATTTCTAGCATATGACTATTATTATCAATTCTAACCCTTTCAACACAATAATATATGCCAAATAGTGTTGTGTGCCAATTTTCGTGCATAACAAACCATGTTTGACCTACTTTACGCGCGAAATGGACAAAAACGCTTAAAAACGCATAAAATTGCAACTTAACTTCTAATTTCTAGCATATGACTATTATTATCAAGTCTAACCATTTCAACACAATAATATATGCCAAATAGTGTTGTGTGCCAAGTTTCGTGCATAACAAACCATGTTTGACCTACTTTACGCGCGAAATTGACAAATAAAAACGCGAAATTGACAGCATCAAACTAGTGACCAGACCACCTTGCACGACACGTGGAGACCAAACCTATGCATCCAGGACCTAGGCTAAAGTGGAAATAGAATCTTGGTACTTGGATCTAGCTATCAAGGTCCTAAAACCATTCTAACAATCCCCGTGGACCCCTAGAAGCTGAGCCGAAGGAGGGCTGGTCGACAGTTTGCTAGATCAGAATTATGTTTAAGTGTTTGTGGTTGTTTCGTGTTCTTTTCATGATCATTTGTAGTTTTTGACTGTGTCATTAATCAAAGCTTACGCACAACATTAATCCTTGCATAACCAAGGCCTTAATCAGCCCCGGTTTCGCATCAAAACCATGTTTGAGTACTTTACGCGCGAAATTCACAAAAACGCTTAAAAACGCATAAAATCGCAACTTAACTTCTAATTTCTAGCATATGACTATTATTATCAATTATAACCATTTCAACACAATAATATATGCCAAATAGTGTTGTGTGCCAATTTTCGTGCATAACAAACCATGTTTGACCTACTTTACGCGCGAAATTCACAAAAACACTTAAAAACGCATAAAATCGCAACTTAACTTCTAATTTCTAGCATATGACTATTATTATCAAGTATAACCATTTCAACACAATAATATATGCCATATAGTGTTGTGTACCAAGTTTCGTGCATAACAAACCATGTTTGACGTACTTTACGCGCGAAATGGACAAAAACGCTTAAAAACGCATAAAATCGCAACTTAACTTCTAATTTCTAGCATATGACTATTATTATCGTGTCTAACCATTTCAACACAATAATATATGCCAAATAGTGTTGTGTGCCATGTTTCGTGCATAACAAACCATGTTTGACCTACTTTACGCGCGAAATGGACAAAAACGCTTAAAAACGCTTAAAATCGCAACTTAACTTCTAATTTCTAGCATATGACTTTTATTATCAAGTCTAACCATTTCAACACAATAATATATGCCAAATAGTGTTGTGTGCCAAGTTTCGTGCATAACAAACCATGTTTGACCTACTTTACGCGCGAAATTGACAAATAAAAACGCGAAATTGACAGCATCAAACTAGTGACCAGACCACCCTTCACGACACGTGGAGACCAAACCTATGCATCCAGGACCTAGGCTAAAGTGGAAATGGAATCTTGGTACTTGGATCTAGCTATCAAGGTCCTAAAACCATTCTAACAATCCCCGTGGACTCCTAGAAGCTGAGCCGAAGGAGGGCTGGTCGACAGTTTGCTAGATCAGAATTATGTTTAAGTGTTTGTGGTTGTTTCGTGTTCTTTTCATGATCATTTGTAGTTTTTGACTGTGTCATTAATCAAAGCTTACGCACAACATTAATCCTTGCAAAACCAAGGCCTTAATCAGCCCCGGTTTCGCATCAAAACCATGTTTGAGTACTTTACGCGCGAAATTCAAAAAAACGCTTAAAAACGCATAAAATCGCAACATAACTTCTAATTTCTAGCATATGACTATTATTATCAATTCTAACCATTTCAACACAATAATATATGCCAAATAGTGTTGTGTGCCAATTTTCGTGCATAACAAACCATGTTTGACCTACTTTACGCGCGAAATGGACAAAAACGCTTAAAAAGCATAAAATTGAAACTTAACTTCTAATTTCTAGCATATGACTATTATTATCAAGTATAACAATTTCAACACAATAATATATGCCAAATAGTGTTGTGTGCCAAGTTTCGTGCATAACAAACCATGTTTGACCTACTTTACGCGCGAAATTGACAAATAAAAACGCGAAATTGACAGCATCAAACTAGTGACCAGACCACCTTGCACGACACGTGGAGACCAAACCTATGCATCCAGGACCTAGGCTAAAGTGGAAATGGAATCTTGGTACTTGGATCTAGCTATCAAGGTCCTAAAACCATTCTAAGAATCCCCGTGGACTCCTAGAAGCTGAGCCGAAGGAGGGCTGGTCGACAGTTTGCTAGATCAGAATTATGTTTAAGTGTTTGTGGTTGTTTCGTGTTCTTTTCATGATCATTTGTAGTTTTTTACTGTGTCATTAATCAAAGCTTACGCACAACATTAATCCTTGCATAACCAAGGCCTTAATCAGCCCCGGTTTCGCATCAAAACCATGTTTGAGTAGTTTACGCGCGAAATTCACAAAAACGCTTAAAAACGCAAAAAATCGCAACTTAACTTCTAATTTCTAGCATATGACTATTATTATCAAGTATAACCATTTCAACACAATAATATATGCCAAATAGTGTTGTGTACCAAGTTTCGTGCATAACAAACCATGTTTGAGCTACTTTACGCGCGAAATGGACAAAAACGCTTAAAAACGCATAAAATCGCAACTTAACTTCTAATTTCTAGAATATGACTATTATTATCAAGTCTAACCATTTCAACACAATAATATATGCCAAAAAGTGTTGTGTGCCAAGTTTCGTGCATAACAAACCATGTTTGACCTACTTTACGCGCGAAATGGACAAAAACGCTTAAAAACGCTTAAAATCGCAACTTAACTTCTAATTTCTAGCATATGACTATTATTATCAAGTCTAACCATTTCAACACAATAATATATGCCAAATAGTGTTGTGTGTCAAGTTTCGTGCATAACAAACCATGTTTGACCTACTTTACGTGCGAAATTGACAAATAAAAATGCGAAATTGACAGCATCAAACTAGTGACCAGACCACCTTGCACGACACGTGGAGACCAAACCTATGCATCCAGGACCTAGGCTAAAGTGGAAATGGAATCTTGGTACTTGGATCTATCTATCAAGGTCCTAAAACCATTCTAACAATCCCTGTGGACTCCTAGAAGCTGAGCCGAAGGAGGGCTGGTCGACAGTTTGCTAGATCAGAATTATGTTTAAGTGTTTGTGGTTGTTTCGTGTTCTTTTCATGATCATTTGTAGTTTTTGACTGTGTCATTAATCAAAGCTTACGCACAACATTAATCCTTGCATAACCAAGGCCTTAATCAGCCCCGGTTTCGCATCAAAACCATGTTTGAGTACTTTACGCGCGAAATTCACAAAAACGCTTAAAAACGCATAAAATCGCAACTTAACTTCTAATTTCTAGCATATGACTATTATTATCAATTATAACCATTTCAACACAATAATATATGCCAAATAGTGTTGTGTGCCAATTTTCGTGCATAACAAACCATGTTTGACCTACTTTACGCGCGAAATGGACAAAAACGCTTAAAAACGCATAAAATTGCAACTTAACTTCTAATTTCTAGCATATGACTATTATTATCAAGTCTAACCATTTCAACACAATAATATATGCCAAATAGTGTTGTGTGCCAAGTTTCGTGCATAACAAACCATGTTTGACCTACTTTACGCGCGAAATTGACAAATAAAAACGCGAAATTGACAGCATCAAACTAGTGACCAGACCACCTTGCACGACACGTGGAGACCAAACCTATGCATCCAGGACCTAGGCTAAAGTGTAAATGGAATCTTGGTACTTGGATCTAGCTATCAAGGTCCTAAAACCATTCTAACAATCCCCGTGGACTCTTAGAAGCTGAGCCGAAGGAGGGCTGGTCGACAGTTTGCTAGATCTGAATTATGTTTAAGTGTTTGTGGTTGTTTCTTGTTCTTTTCATGATCATTTGACCAAACCTATACAAAACCCATAAAATCGAATTTGTGTACCTTTCTTGCTATCCATTCGAGAGGTGGACCGTCTTCAGTCATACGCTCGAATCTCACAATTTGGTCCTCTTCACTGTCGTAACTACGATGCTCATTATCTGAGGTCTCAATCTCGGGGACAATTTCGTCTCTGAATAGATGCATTATATATCAGTACCTGAAAGAGTATGAATAGAAATATATTAGAACATAAGCTAAGTAATATTAGGAATATGACTATGATTTACAATTCTAATACGTACGTTCAACACAATAATATATAACAAATAAGTGTTCTGTGTAAAGTTTCATGCAAAACAAACCAAGTGCCAAAAAAACTTTTATATGACTATTAAATTCATACCTTTTGAATCACTTAATTCAAATGTATTCCTTCCGTGTGATCTACACGCATATAACCAACATCTACATCATCTACATCATCTTGATCCACTGATATTGGATTGATAAAGGGAGGGGAGTCTTCAAAAGCTTCATATTCTTCCTCATCCTCAACATCACCTATACCAAGAATGCTTCTTTTTCCCGGTACAACAATAGACCATTTTTTATCAGACGGGTCTACAATGTAGAATACTTGCTTGGTTTGTGTGGCTAGTATGAATGGCTCATCACTATCACGCAAACGAGCTAAGTCTACAAGAGTGAATCCACAAGGGTCGTCATTTTTTATGCATCGTCGATTATTATCTACCCACTTACATTTGAAAAGACCAATATTGAAAGTAGAGTAGTCAAGCTCCCATATTTCATGTACCCGCCCGTAGTATACCAATTTAGCATCAACCGGCGCTTGATCCTTCGCACTCGCGTAAAATGTAGATGACGCCAAAATAGAAACCCCACTATTCTGTAGATACGATGACTTCTTGTCTTGACCCTCAGTCCAAAATGTGAAGCCATTGACATCGTAACCCTCATATTTGTTGACATCATCACGAGGACCAAAAGCTAACCACTTAACAATTTCGGATACACCCTTGAGTTCTTCGGATATTACTCGATTATGAAACCAATTAATAAACGTCTTGTTATTCAACTGCATCAATGCCCTATCCCCTTTAGAAGGATGTTTTGCGCGCAATATATCAAAATGCTCACTCAAAAAAGGATGAACTTCCGGAATATGATGCAACACATACAAGTGTGCTTGTAGAAGGCTTTCTCGAGGAGGTGTGACCGATTTGGAGCCAATTGTTCCTTTTCCCTCAAGCCTTCCTTCATGTCTAGAGGTGGGAAGTCCAATAGGCTTTGCCATGGCCAAATACTCGGCTATAAAGTTACTAATTTCATCGCTCACAGTGCCTTGAATCATACTCCCCTCGGGTTGTGCTGGATTCCTCACCTTGTTTTGTAAAACACCCATGTGTCTTTCAAAAGGATAACACCACGTTAAAAAAACTAGACCCAAAAGTTTGATCTCACGAACGAGATGGACAATAAGATGAACCATTATGTCAAAGAAAGAAGGTGGAAAATACATCTCAAACTTGCATAAAGTTACAATCACGTCGAGTTGAAGTGCATCAAGTTTAAAGGGATCAAGAACTTTACTACAAATTGTGTTGAAGAACGAACATAGTTCGGTAATAGCATATCTCACATGTTTTGGCATTATTCCACGGATTGCAATTGGTAAGAACACTTGCATCATTACATGGCAATCGTGAGATTTCATGCTTCCCAACTTCAGCTCACCATTTAGGCTAACAAATCTCTTCATGTTGGATGAGTACCCAGACGGAACCTTAATGCCATACAAACACTCACAAAATGTCCGCTTCTCTGCTTTGGATAATGTGTAGCAAGCTGGAGGCAAATAAACTTTGTCATTAAGCATCTTCGTCTTATTGTCACCAACTTCATCATCAGCTCTATTTCTTTTCTTACTCACCTTAACATGTGCCCACAACTCCGGACGAAGACCCTTACATTCAAACCAATCTCGCACGGCCCTAACATCTTTTGTCTTACCCGGAATGTTCATGAGAGTCCCGAGTATGGCATCGCATACATTTTTCTCTATATGCATAACGTCAAGACAATGCCTAACCTGTAGATCTCTCCAATATGGAAGCTTCCAAAAGATTGATTCTTTTTTCCATAATCGGCCTTCACCTCCTTGCACTTGCCCCGTTTTACCAAATACAGTCTCAACTCCCTTAACCTGTTCATAAACCTCATAACCGGTCAACGGTCGACGAGCTACACGGTCCTCAACCTCCCCATTGAACAACTTCTTCTTCTTACGATATTGGTGGTCTCGTGGGAGGAACTTTCGATGGTGCATGAATACGTGTTTGCACTTAGGAATCCACGTGGATTCCATGTCATCGATACATATCGGGCATGCTTTCTTCCCTTTGTTCTTATACCCCGATAAGTTGCCATATGCCGGAAAATCATTAACGGTGCATAAAAGCATTGCACGCAAGGTGAACTCCTCATTAGCATATGCATCAAACACTGAAACGCCTTCATCCCACATCTTTCTCAAATCCTCAACGAGAGGTGCAAGATACACATCTATGTCATTGCGAGGTTGTTTAGGACCCGAGATAAGAAGCGAAAGCATTATGTACTTACGCTTCATACACAACCAAGGTGGCAAATTATAGATCACTAAAAGTACCGGCCAAGTACTATGTTGAGAACTAAGATTGCCGAACGGGTTCATTCCATCCGTACACAGTCCGAGCCTTAAATTACGAACCTCATCCCCAAAAGTCTTATGCAACCTATCAATACTCTTCCACTCCGGAGAATCAGATGGATGTGTGAGCAAGTGACCTTTCTTCACCCTATCTGCATGCCACCTCAAATTTAACGCATCTTTCTTTATACAAAACAAGCGCTTGAATCTAGGTATTATTGGAAGATACCACAATACCTTAGCCGGGGGCCCTTTAGCATCCCGAGCCCCTTTACGCTTGTAGCGCGATAACCCACACCTAGGACACTCTTCTAAGTTCTCGTTTTCATTCCGATACAACACACAATCATTCGGACACGCATGAATCTTCTGGTACTCTAAGCCGAAAGGACACATGAGCTTTTTGGCATAATATGTCGACTTTGGAAGTTCATTTCCCTCAGGAAGCAACTCACCTAACGCTTCTAATGACATTGTGAAACTAGCGTCACTCCAATTGAACTTTGACTTAATGTTGAAAATTGTCAACACTGCTGTTAGTTTGGTGAACTTTGTACATCCAGGGTACAAAGGCTTTTGAGAAGCCTCTGTCAACAAGTCAAAAACACGAGGACGTTTTCCTAACTCATCCTCGACTCCCTCCATCATCTCATCAACACGATCCACATCCTCATCGACATTCTCTTCATCTGTCTCATACCCATCAACATGATCTACTACATCCTCATTGACATCGGCCACATTATTGACGTCCTCAACAACACTTTTCTCTTTGTAAACTCCCTCCTCACCATGCCAAACCCAAACATGATATTGAGGCCTAAACCCACGTCGAAGTATGTGCTCCCTAAGGATATCAACACTATCTACCTTTGATACATTGCCACAACTGACACATGGGCAATAAAAACCAACTCCCCCCGTCCTAACTTGATGTTCAACCGCAATATTACAAAATTCTAATACGCCATCAATAAATTCCGACGATTCAATGCTTCCATACATCCAAGAACGATCGTTTGTCATTCTAATTAGTGTGATTAATTGATTCAAAACAAAACAATAATTAATAATATTCATATAAAAACAATAAAAATTAATAATTAATAATGTTTTTTATGATTGTTAATGATGACTTCAATTATACTATAAAAATTGATCATTTTAAACTTGTAGGTGATTACTTCATAACTATAATTATTGGTCACTTTAGAATTGCTACAAATTATTTGAAGGTACTTAATTAAACTCTTTGATTATAATAATCTTTCTAAAAATTTTTAAAAAAATAAAATTTAAAGTTATAATTGACTTTAATATACATCAAATTATATAACCTAATAATAGTGATCTTATTTGAAAATTTATGATACTACAAACTAGACGTAGAGTACAAATAAGCATAAGTCCAATTCATCCTTAAAATCCGGTCTAGTGGCTTATCAATGAACTCCAACACTAAAATTGAGTTTAGACATCACTAAAAACTTCCTTATTCATAATCAATTCATACCATTAAAATCACAAACAAAGTCACAATATCACATTCAAAATCAAAATTATTATTCTAATTTCATATTCAATTCATCAAAATACCAAAATCATTATCATCTTTCCATACACAATCTCAAAACAACATAACTCGGATATGTTACCTCCCCTTACAGTCCACAACCCCTAATAATCTAAAAATGACAAAAGCCAAATGTCACTATCACCTTGCCAAACTACACAACAGTCCCAAAACCCATTATTTAAAGTCAACCATATATAAAAAAAATCAAACAATATGTATTAGTTTGAACAAATCCATTACATACCACAGTTTACAATCATATATAAAAAGAAATTAAAATCAATGAGATATTTCAAAATGAAAAAAATACCTTAAACTGTCGTGGGTTTAATTTGGTGGGTTAGTGTATAACCTATACAATGAAAATAAAAATTAGTATAAAAAAAACTAAGCACCGTACCCTAAACGTACACAAGCTTGAACAATAATGGGTTTGAGAACTAAAAAGCTTTAAAAAATTATACCTTGAAGAAGAGCAAGAACTAATTATAATTCAAAATTTCGTGGGTTTGAAGAGCAACAACAATGTGTATACAGACGCAGTTTTGAAGTTTGATTATGATGAAGAAAAGCAGTAAGAAGAGCAAGAATGATGATCAAAGAAGAACAAGAACAAAAAGATGATGAAGAAGAAAGATTGAAGACAATAATCGAACAAATTATGATGAAGAAAACCGGCAGTTTCTGAGATGAGTGAATGAAGAAGTGCAACAGTCATGTAAAAGCATTTTGTGCGTGCATGGGTTTAGGTTTTAACGTTAGAATGGCGGGTTTTTGAAACAACAAGTGCTGCGGGCAAAGCACTAACCGCAGCAATTAAGTGAAGATGGGAGTATTTGCTGCGGTTAATAAAGAACCGGAGCAATTAAATGTGAGTTTTTGCTACGGTCAAACACAAAACCGCAGCAATTAATGTTTTCTATTTTTTTTCTAATTCTTTTTCCTACTTATTGCTGCGTATACACATAAACCGCAGCAAATGATTAGCAGAAAATACGTTTTTTTCCACTAGTGTGTTAGAAAAGCTCTATTTAAAGGGGCATTCTCATTGTATCATAGTTCAGTTTTTGGTTAATGAAATTTTCATTCAAGTAATTGTGTGGAATTACAAACCTGAGTGTTGTCTTTGTGAGTGAAGCAAAGAGAGGATTCAGTCATTTCCACGAGAGTTAAGAGAGTGAATCCTAACTTGAGTGTGAGGAGGAGGCCAGGGACTGAGTGAAGGTTCATTGTCTCCATCCACGACTTAGAACCATTCTAAGGAATTGTTCTTGTCACCCTTCTGTTTCATACAAAACAGAAGGTTGTTCGTGTTTTTTCATTGTGACAAAGGTGTTCTTGGCAACGTTCTTAAAGGGGATAAACGGTTTCTTGGATCAATCCTCACCATATTTGGTGCAATATATATATATATATATATATATATATATATATATATATATATATATATATATATATATATATATATATATATATATATATATATATATATATATATATATATATATATATATATATATATATATATATATATGTATGTATATATATATATATATATATATATATATATATATATATATATATATATATATATATATATATATATATATATATATGTATGTATATATATATATATGTATATATATATATATATATGTATATATATATATATGTATATGTATATATATATGTATATGTATATATATATATATGTATATATATATATATATGTATATGTATATACATATATATATATATATATATATATATATATATATATATATATATATATATATATATATATATACATATATATATATATATATATATATATATATATATATATATACATATATATATATATATATATATATATATATATATATATATATATATACATATATATATATATATATATATATATATACATATATATATATATATATATATATATATATATATATATATATATATATATATATATATATATATATATATATATATATATATATTAAAAATATAGTTACGATTTCTTAAATAAAGAGGTTCGAATCAAAATGATTATTTTATTAAAATGTGTGAGCCACGAAGGTGAGTCTCCTAGTTGGGTCTCGCAAGAAAATGAATCGAGATAAAAATAAATAAATATATAAACCTAATAATAAATAAATATATAAACCTAATAATAAATAAACATAATAATAATAATAATAATAATAATAATAATAATAATAATAATAATAATAATAATAATAATAATAAGAATAATAACAACAGTAATAACAAGTTTAAAAACTCGTGAAAACCCTAAATGCTCAAGAAGCCGTCACTCCCATCCCCTCTCTTCTCTTCTCTCTTTCTCTCACTCCCTCCTCCCTCCTTGTGAGCAGTCGGCAGCCTCCACGACCAGCGACAGCAGGTGCGCCTTCTCCCACGAGCAGCAGCCGACAGCACCAACCCGTTTCTCCTCCCACGAGCAGCAGCCCTGACCTTCTCCTACCCGCACACGCCAGCAGCACCACCATAAGGGTTCTGCCGCCTCTGTGTACACCCCAGCCGTGCAAATCACCGTCACAAGTCCCTTGCTTTCGCTCCCCTTCTCTAACTCTATAATTATGAGCCATTTATTCTTTGATTTCTAAGTATTTCTTTGATAAATTGATGTTTACTTGATTATTGAGTTACTACTTAAATAGTTGAAATGAGTATTGGTTAAAAATGTCATCTTTATCATGTCTAGGTCTCGATTTGGAGATGAAATTACTTATGGTGTGTGTGTATGCTACATTTGGTAGTGAGATGGTTGATTGGAAAACTTTACAAATTGTTTTAAGGCTTAGTTTGGTTATCTATTGTTGTGATAAGTGATAGTTGGTAATGGTATGCTTGTAGTTGACTATGGAAGTGGTCTTGGTTCTTAATTAGGAGTAATAGTTGTTAATTAGTGTTGTTTGATTGTTGTTAATCACAAGTACTTTTATTAGGTTGTTATTATAGCTACATCATGAGTATAGTGTCAACTTATCATTGATGGTTGCTAAAGTTACTTGTTACGATGTTTGACTATAGTTCTTTCTAACCTTGGAGAATGTAATAAATGATATTACGATGTTATAACTTTAAGATTTGTCATTATCATCATATTAGCACTATATTAACATCGTAAGAATCAAGTGTGATTTGTTATTTTTTTGGTAACGTGAATCAATATAACTCAAATATGGTTGATGTAATGGAACGATTTACATAATCCTTTTATTCTTAAATTGATGGAAAGACTTATATTGTTGTTGAGTCAATGATTATGACGAGTGTTGAATGAGATGTGTGTGTTATAGCAATTGGAAACTTAGCTCAAGCGGATGATAGTGTTTACTTGGGCGTTGGTATGACAAAGTAGTTAAGAGAACGTATAAGTTTTATTCCTAACTTGTATAGGTTCCCAGTTTATAAGAGGAAAGTAGACCCTTAGTTGGGTGATTTTTGTAACTTGTGGTCGTGCAGTGACGCTTGCAGGTACGTACACGCAGTAATTAATTATTATATTCATCGTTTCAAAGTATTATCAATGTTACATGATTATATGCATTGCATTAGAATTATAGAATGCCAAAAAGTAAACCATGCTAGTGAATAGTCATAATAGTGATATAGACAAGTAGAATAAAAGCCTTAAGAGACTATGAGAACAGATTTCTAAATAGTTGAGAACGCAACATGGTTGTGCGTGGTATCGAAGTGATTTCCTACTTATTAAGCTTTGATTTATGATTATTTGGCGTGACTCAACTGGATTATGTCTGGTTGATTTAGTAGTCCCCTAGGTGAGGTCCGACGGGACCACCGTAAGGGGGGTATGAGCATGCTTGGGTCACCGGGCGCCGGATGGCCGATACCGCCCCTTGACTGAGGTGTTACCATGCGGGCCTTGCAAACCCCAATATGGTGGCGTCTTCACTGGTTTAGTACCCCAGTCTGTTAGTTTTTCTCGAAGGTAGGACCTGAGAGGGTCAGCTGGAGGGGGCATGAGCTCATACTTTGCCATGGGCGCCGGATGGCCGATAACACCCTTGTCCGTGTCACTATGCCACGAATAGAGAAAGGATCCACTACCTTTCAATATACTTCGAGAGATTAGTAGTTTGAAAGAGAAATTATGAGTAAATAGAGGTGTTTAGACAGATGTGTAGACTCGTTATTGCCATACTATATCGTTGTTTATAGTTTTGTTCAATGACTTCAATTGTTATAAGTTCATTAATTACTGACATGTATGTGTTTGTTGTTGTTTGTTCATGACTCTCTATGATGTTCCTGCTGTGACACATCTGACTATGGTCATTATGTTGAGCAGCAGGAGGATCATAGCTTGACATGACAAGTATAGGAGCTTTTTTTGTTTTACATTGGGGGAAAGAGCGAAGTACGGTCGTAACAATTGTGTACAAATTGTCTAATGCTTGTACCTTCTATATTACTTGTAAAGTTTTCTTTTGGGATTGTATAATTTCTTTTGTATGGAGCCATGTGACTCCTTGTATAATTCATAGTTCCACTGCAAAGTTTTTTGGATGCACAGTAGTGAGAATACTCCTTTAGTATCCGTCAAATCGATGCGTTAACACTGGAACCACGATCCTCGTTAGAGTTGATGATTTGAGAAGCCGACGATGATTTTTTCCGTCATGACGTATTCTTAAAGGCTTTAAAGGCCTTAGATTATTTTAGTTATGTTATCCATTTATATATCTTTGTTACATCCTCAGTTTTCAGCAAAGATGCTGCCGAAATTTCCACTTACTCACCTTTTTAATTAATCTTTAGCGTTATTCTAATTATTCTCCCTTTTCTTTTATGTAACACCCGAATTTCATCTCTTCCTTCGCGATTTCTGGTTTCATTTATGGGGTCGGAAATTCAGGGGTGTTACAATTAATCTTTAGACTTCTTATTAGTTTCCTCATTTTGTTATTCCCCCCTCCCCTGAATTTTACGTTTTGTTCTTTGGTTTTACTTGTCAACAGAGTGCATGACAAAGGAGGAGAAAACTAAGTGATTTGAGAGCAATGACAAGTCAAAAATCTATTCGGGAATATTTTTTCCCAATGTTACTTCACTTGGTACTAGCATTTTGTGGCAAACCATCACTGCTATGCATCATGAGATCAAGCCCTTATTTTTCAACTTTATTTCTCAAGATAAATTATTGGGCACCGACTTGGAATGCCCTCTTACTCATCTTGAAGAGTTTATAGGGAAATGTGCTAATGCATGTTGGAATCACAGATGAGCAACTAAGATTGATTTGCTTCCCTTACTCGCTTCAAGGTGTGGCAAGGGATTGCTCAAAGGCCGAGGAGAAAGGAAAATATGCTACATGGGAAGCTTTAGTCAAAGGCTTTACATTTCATTTTCATCAAGAGGTAGGAGAGAACTTCTATGAAGCTTGGGTTCGATTTAAGGGATTTCAAAGGAGGTGTCCATACCATCGGTTACCCGAATGACTTATCTTTCAAACTTTCTACAAGGGGTTGCAAGAGGACTACCAAGGTTCTTTGGATATCACCTCCGATGGTTCCTTTATATGTAAGATTCTATGGAACAAGTACACCTTCTGCATATGATCAGCACAAGGATGACACTGGGAACAATGAAGACTTAAGCTTTGAGGAACAGCATACTGAACCCAGACCAGATGAAGCAAATGAAGCTGAGGAACAGTTACTCAATACCATGAACATACATGGTCCAGCCTTGAGAAAAGCTTACATAATCCTGTACTTAAAAGAGGAAGGATAAGGAACAATTGAGTGTTCCCCGTCTCTAAGAAGAAGAATGAGGAACATCTGGATGTTCCCAAAATCCTAGCACGCTCTATTTTAAGGCGTCTAATATGACCGTTAGAAGTTAGGCGCCCTTTTCTTGTTTTTATAGCCGTTAGAGGATGAAAGCCAAATCTATAAATAAGGCTCTCCTCCAGATTGTAAAGATAGACATGTTTCAGTTTTAATTCATCAACGATTCTAGTAATCATTCAGAGAACAAAGTGTTTGTTTCTGTTTTGCCATTTTCTGTTTGAAAGGTTGAATGTGTTCAAGCCTTCACAGATTCATACTTCTCCAAGATCACGGTGATCATTGAGAGAATTGTGAGGATTAAGGCCTTGCATTCCTTAGGGGAATCAGTGTCTTCTTCCAGGATAAGTAGTCATTAAAGATTACTTAGAATTCATCTTAAAATCAGCCAATTTGACCGAGAAAACCTTCCGTCCTTGATTGTCTGATTTGTAGCGTGAGTGAACAAGTTAATCATAATCAATCTTCCGCTGCAAAATTGTTCCAACTTGGTATCAGAGCCGTGTTCTGATAAGGGACACAAAGATAGGTTACAAAGGAAGCCAGGTAATAGGTAATTTCGCGTTTTTTGAAAAAGGAAATCAGAAAATCAGGTATTATTCGCATTTTGTTTCAAGAGGTAATCACAAGTATAAATTCAATTCTTCCTTGATATTAAATTCTGTGTTAAAGATTGTAGAATTCGATTTAATCATCACATGCATTTGATTGTGGAAAAGATTTCTAAAATCTGATTTTATTATCATTGCATGCATATCAAATTGTTGTCTGATAATCGAATTTTTGAGTTTTCGCATAAATTGATTCATATAATTCAATTCTTGATTGTTTTGATTGTGCTTACAGATAAGAATTTAACAAGCATTTGTTTACAATTTTTTGAACATTACGTTTCCTTTAAAAATTTTTGGTATATACAATCTGATTCTTGAAAATTGTTCTGAGAAATTAGGGTTGTGTATCTGTTCATTCATTGTTGTTTCTGGAAATTTGTTAATTGGGAAAGTTTCTTGCAAGATTGTGGCTGGTGATTATCTGAATTGTGCATTTGTTTTGGTCTCTGGAAAAAATTTTGTGGAAATCTTCTCGTAGGTTCTGGTTGTTAGTTGTCTTACCATTGTCTTGTTTATGAGTACCTTGGAAAATATGGATGTGGATGAGAAAATAGAAACCCTTACCAATCTACTCCAACAGTTAGCCATTACAATAGCCAATAACATGGGGAATCAAGGGGAAAGACCTCAACAACACCCACATTCTCCAGACCCAGAGGTGTACTTAGATTGGGAAGCCAACATGGAAAAATATTTTGATTTTAAGGAAACCACACCTAAACAACAGTTTAAGCTAGCCAAGATTAAACTGACCAAGGTTTCTGCAATATGGCTAGATGGAGTGCAGAAGCAAAGAAGGAGGGAGGACAGGGAGATAATCAATACTTTGGAAAAGTTAAGGAAGCACTTAAGGAGGAAGCATGTCCCACGCAATTATAGGCAACAGCTATGTATACAATGGCGTACATTGAGACAAGAATATAGGAATGTATCAGAATATATCCAAGAATGGAAAAGGTTGTCTGTTGTGTGTGACACTAATGAGACTAAGGAGATAAAGATTGGGATGTTTATAGGTGGCTTAAGGGAAGACTTGAGGAGGAAGCTAGAGTTGACCCCAAACCTTACCTTTAGCCTAGCTTGTAGCAATACTCTTACCTTAGAGAAATACTCCAAGAAGAAACCAAGCATAGGCAGCATCTACAGCAGACTAGTAAGGAATTATAACCCAAGAAATGTTGTAGCACCAACACCCACAGTGACTCAGACCAATGCACCAGATAGGATTCCACCAATGACTAATACCACTAAGGACAAAAATCCCAGGGATTTGAAGGGGGTTGTTTGCTTTAAATATCATGGGCATGGTCACCTTAAGAATGAGTGTCCCAATGCTAGAGCCTTAACTGTGCAGGAGTGGGCAGAGATTAGAGAAGTAGGTAGACCCAGGGCCATGTTGGTTAGCAGAAATGGGAAGGAAGAGTTAGTTTGGCCTTCAACATCTGAGGAAGATCCTGATGGTACATACTTTGTAAATGGTGAAGGAGTCTTGGAGACTTTTGAGGGGTACTGAGGACAGTGAGGAAGAAGGGGACAGAGAGAAAGTCTACCCTGAACCAGATATGCAAAATTTGTTAATTAGAAGGAACTTTCGTTCTACCCCAAGGATCAAACCCAATGATCAAAGAGAAAACATCTTCCAAACCAAATGTAAAATCAAGAACCAAATTTGTGACTTAATCATAGATGGGGGGAGTGAAACTAATTGTGTTAGCAAGGATTTAGTTCAGACCTTGGACTTAGAAACTAAGCCACACCCACACCCTTATAAGCTGAAATGGTTGGATAGCAAAGCTAGTGGTTATGTGAAGAAGAGATGCTTGATTCAGTTTGCTATAGGGTCATTCAAGGATAGAGTGCTTTGTGATGTGCTAGACATCACTGCTTGTCATGTGCTCTTAGGCAGACCCTGGCAACATGACAGAAGGACCTTACATGATGGTTACACTAATGTTTACACTCTGAGACATGAGGGAAAACTTAAGGACCTTATACCCCTACCACCCCACAGAATTTTGCCTCCACAGAAACCAGCAGGCAGTGACCCCACTTTACCTTCACAGAAGCCACTAGGCACTTTACTTCCACAGAGACCTGTAGGTAGTGTGTCCTTGATAAACAGAAAGGTGAGTTTTAAGGAGATCAAGAGAGAAGGACTAGCCTTTCTCTTGTTTAGTAAAGAAATTAAACGGGAAGGTAGTCAGCCAGATACTAGGATCACTAACTTGTTGAAACAATTTGCTGATGTCTTTCCAACAGAGTTACCAGTTGGATTACCTCCAATAAGGGGTATTGAGCATCAAATTCATCTCATACCAGGAGCAGCATTACCCAATAAACCTGCATATAGAACTAGCCCTGAGGAAACCAAGGAGTTACAAAGTCAAATTTAGGAACTTATGGATAGAGGATATGTTAGAGAGAGCATGAGTCCATGTGCTGTTCCCACCTTACTTGTTCCTAAAAAGGATGGAACATGACGAATGTGTGTTGATAGTTACAGCATGAATAACATCACCATCAAATATAGATTCCCCATACCTCGAATAGATGACATGTTGGATGAATTATCAGGATCTCAATGGTTTAGTAAGATAGACTTGAGAAGTCGGTATCATCAAATTAGGATGAGAGAAGGTGATGAATGAAAGACAACATTTAAAACCAAATATGGCTTGTATGAGTGGATGGTTATGCCATTTGGGCTAACTGGAGCCCCTAGTACCTTCATGAGATTGATGAATGAGGTCCTAAGACCATTTTTAGGAAGGTTTATAGTGGTATATCTTGATGACATATTGGTGTATAGTAGAAGTGTATAGGAACACCTTAACCACTTGGAGCAATTATATAGGACTCTTAAGGAGCATAAACTATTTGGGAAACTAGAGAAGTGTTCCTTCCTATTAACTGAGGTTTATTTCTTAGGATTTATAGTGGGCAAACAGGGGGTACAAGTAGACCCTACAAAAATAGAAGCTATCAAGACTTGGCCAGTACCCACTAGTATCACCCAGGTAAGGTCTTTTCATGGCCTAGCATCTTTTTACCAAAGGTTTATAAGGAACTTTAGCACCATTATGACACCAATCACAGACTGCACAAAGGGAAACACCTTCAAGTGGGCCATAGAAGCACAGCCAGCTTTTGAGAATATTAAAGAAGCCATGTGTATCCCTCCTATTTTGAGACTACCTGCCTTTAGTAAACCATTTGAGGTAGAATGTGATGCCAGCAACACAGGCATAGTACTGTCTTAATTAAAGAAGGTAGACCTGTAGCATACTTTAGTGAAAAGTTAAATAAGAGCAGGATCAACTACTCAACCTATGATAAAGAGTTCTATGCCATGGTGAGAGCATTAGAACATTTGTCCCATTACCTTAAGGGGCAGCCCTTTATCTTACACTCAGACCATGAATCTCTTAAGCATATATGTGGACAAAGTAAGATTAGTTCCAAACATGCTAGGTGGGTTGAGTTCATTCAAAGCTTTAACTTTGTTGCTAAACATAAGATTGGGAAAACTAATATTGTGGCAGATGCTCTAAGTAGGAGAGCACACTTATTAGCTATTTCAGATGCTAAGATTTTAGGTTTTGAAATGATTAAGGAGCAGTACCATACTGACCCAGACTTCAGTACCCTTTACCAACAGTGCAACCAACAGCCACAGGGACTGTTTAACATTCAACAGGGGTTTCTTTTCAAGGGGAACAGGCTATGTATCCCTATAACATCCTTAAGAGCAGCTTTAGTAAGGGAAGTACATGAAGGGAGCTTAGCAGGACACTTTGGCATACAAAAAACCTTGGATATGTTAGCTAAGCACTTTTATTGGCCAAAAATGTTGGGCACAGTGGGCAAGATCATTCTGAGGTGTAAGCCTTGCATCAAGGCAAAAATAACATTCCACAAAGAAGAGTACGAACCCCCACCTATTGCACAAAGGCCATGAGAACATGTGAGTATGGACTTTATAGTTGCCCTACCTAGGACACAGCGAGGCAGGGATGCAGTCATGGTTGTGGTAGATAGGTTCTCCAAAATGGCCCATTTTCATTGCATGTAACAAGGTGGATAATGCTAACCAAATAGCCAAGCTTTACTTTGCAGAAGTTGTACGGCTGCATGGGGTCCCTAGAACTATAGTATCAGATAGGGATAGCAAATTTTTAAGCTCTTTTTGGAGCACCTTGTGGAGACTGCTTGACACAAAGCTTTTGTACAGTACCTCTCATCACCCACAAACTGATGGGCAAACAGAGGTGACCAACAAAACATTAGGGTCAATCCTTAGAACCTTGGTAAAAAAAAAATCTAAGAGATTGGGACCTTAAGCTATGTCATGCAGAGTTCGCCTACAATAGGAGTCCAAGCTGGGCTACTAAGATCTCACCTTTTGAATGTGTATGTGTGGAATGAATCCTATATTGCCTATTTCACTCATTGATCTTCCTTTACATTGCTGACCACATGAGGATGCTAAGCAGCATGCTGAAAACGTGATGAACATCCATAGGCAGACCCAAAGAAACATTGAACAAGCTACTGCCAAATATCAGCAGAAAGTTAATACGCACACTACCACTGCACAAAAATTTCAAATTGGGGATTGGGTATGGATCTATTTGAGGAAGGAAAGGTTCCCAAAGTAGAGGAAAAACAAACTAATGCCACGTGCTGATGGACCCTACCAGATTACTGAGAAATATGGGGACAATGCGTTCAAAGTAGATCTTCCTGATCGATATGGAGTCTCTCACATATTCAACATTGGGGATCTGCGACCATACTATGCTGATTCTGAATTGGAGACAATTCGAACTTAAGAAGGAGGGAATGGAACAAGTACACCTTTTGCATATGATCAGCACAAGGATGACACTGGGAACAATGAATTCTTAAGCTTTGAAGAACAGCATACTGAACCCAGACCAGATCAAGCAAATGAAGATGAGGAACAGTTATTCAATACCATGAACATACATGGTCCAACCTTAAGAAAAGCTTACATAATCCTGTACCTAAAAGAGGAAGGATAAGGAACAATTGAGTGTTCCCCGTCTCTAAGAAGATGAATGAGGAACATCTGGATGTTCCCAAAATCCTAGCACGCTCTATTTTAAGGCGTCTAATATGACCGTTAGAAGTTAGGTGCCCTTTTCTTGTTTGTATAGCCGTTAGAGGATGAAAGCCAAATCTATAAATAAGGCTCTCCTCCAGATTGTAAAGATAGACATGTTTCAGTTTTAATTCATCAACGATTCTAGTAATCATTCAGAGAACAAAGTGTTTGTATTTGTTTTGCCATTTTCTGTTTGAAAGGTTGAATGTGTTCAAGCCTTCACAGATTCATACTTCTCCAAGATCACGTTGATCATTGAGAGAATTGTGAGGATTAAGGCCTTGCATTCCTTAGGGGAATCAGTGTCTTCTTCCAAGATAAGTAGTCATTAAAGATTACTTAGAATTCATCTTAAAATCATCCAATTGACCGAGAAAACCTTCCGTCCTTGATTGTCTGATTTGTTGCGTGAGTGAACAAGTTAATCATAATCAATCTTCCGCTGCAAACTTGTTCCACTCTTGAAGCCGCCAAACATATAATTGAAGAGATGGCTTCTAGTTCTCTATGAAGAAAGGAGATGGCACGTACTAGAAAAGAGCTTTTTAATGAGAAGTCTTTAGGATATGTCAATGCCACATGCAATACCCCATATTCTCAGTTCCTTGATAACCCATTATTTGAACCTCAAGATTCTCATAATAACCCTCTTTTTGAACCCTAAAGAGCCCACTTCAATCAAATTCCATTACTACAAACTACTCACTCATCACAAAAACCCCAATTTCAATACCATATAGAACTTAAGAATGAGGAGACCATGGAAAATGAGGAAAAGGATAGTGAGAAGAAGTATGTAGAATGTGAAGGGGGGAGAAAAATTAAGAGTGTAGAAAAGAGTCAGAATGAAGAGAAAAAGAATATTGAGCTTGAGAATGAGAAAGAAGAGAGAAAAAAGAGAGGAAGGAAAAATGAGATATTGATCTTTAGCCCTAAGAAGCATCATGTCTACCCTATGAATTTTAGTTGTGATTTTCAAGACAGCCAATGCGGTCTTTGATGTGAGTAAAAGTGCGCAAACTTTGGCCATCTTAGGAGATGTGATACAACTTTATGTTGGTTCATGCAAAGAAGCTAGCTTGGGGGGTGACATGACTCTTTCTTTATCCACTCTTTTTGAGGTTGGTGGTGCTACCGACGTGCTCAAGCCACCTTGAAGTACAAAAGTGACCATGGTCAAGCTAGTGACCATAAAAAAGCACTAGTTGTGAGGCAACCTAATAAGGTACATTTTAATTGTTTTTTATTCGTATTTTTGGTTTGGGTGTGGTTAGTCTTTGTGTTTGTGAATATCTTGTGTTTTGGGAAGTTTGGAGGACTTGGTTGGGTCAATATATTAGGACATGGTTTGATTTATTTTTTATCCCACCCCCCACTCTTTAGAGGGCCCTTTATAGACTTGTTGGGTCGAGGATGCCAATCTTTCCTTTTGCACCTTCTTTTGAGCCTTTAAGCATTCGAGATGATGCTTGGTCTTGCTTGGGGGGAGGATGCACTTCCGTTTTGTGTATATTTGGCGTGTTTGTTTTCTTTTTTTTATATATATCTTTAGCCATTACTCTTTCCCTATTTATGCATGCTCATTCTTATTTATGCCCTTCTTGAATGCGATATAATAATGATGACATGCTTGCATTAGTTGGCTTTGTTCATGGATTTTGCTTTTTGAACCCCCGACGTAGGTTTTGCTTGAGTGTGAGAGCATGGGTATCCCCCTTAGTTAGACTTGCGGTTCCATTCCTTTGATTTGGCACAAGTAGGATTCTAGCGACCCTCTTTAGGGAACACGAAGCGCACTTAGGTTAGTGGTGCCGCCATGGATGTCGAGCAAACACAAATGACCCGTGTAAGGATTGGTTGAGCCTTCTCTATATGATACATGCTTGTTTTTTGAGATGTTTGATGTGTAGCGCATTAGGCATGACTTTAGGGACTTCGGCATTGTATGGATTTAGTTGCTAGTTTGGATCGGACCTACCCCTTTTCTTTCTTACCCCCTCGTTAGCATTTATTATAGCCCACTTTCTTTCATATCTCGTTCAAACTTTCCACTTACTTTCGTATCCCTTCAACTTTTCACCTTCCTTCACCTTCACTTTAACCCTTTTGTAGCATACTAGTTGGTTTGGTTGATGGTATGTTGGTGGTTGGTTTATCACACTTGGCATAAGTCTTTAGCTTGTCTTTTATTTTTGATTTTTTTTCTTGAGGTCACGACTTGTATATATCATGGTGATGTTTTTTTAGATAAGGTTGTATATATTAGTTGGTATTATACGACTCTAAGAGTCCTTTGGATTCACTACCCGCTTTTGGTAGTGTAGTGTTTATCTTTGTATGACTTAATAAAAAAAGAGGAAAAAAAAAAGAAAAAATAGAAAAACAAAAAGAAAGAGATAAAAGAAAAAAAGTCAACAATTTATATAGAAAAATATTAGTAGTTGATAAATGCCAAGTTGTGTGAAATAGTGGGTCATTTAGGTTTTTTTTGGGATAATTAGCTAGTTATACTACCTCTTTTTGAAATCTTACCTTTCCTTATCCTTTTTATGTTTCATCATACTCTAACCTTTACCATTTCACCTCTTTGTGAAGTCCTACCTTTGAGTCGCCGAGTACCGAGGTGCAAAACATGGATACATCTTTGTGTTAGAGGCTCGCATTACATTGAGCCATAGGTTGAGGGAGAGTGATGCCTAAACACATCTGAGTGTGATTGTCATTTGGATTGCACATACATAGAGTGAGGTTTGCTTGTATCTTTGTGATTGGCTTAGGAGCTTCGGCTCATACTCGTTGTTTGGTGTGTCTAGTGTGGGCCATTTAGGGGCTAGCTCAGAAGCCTCGGGTTGTCACTTCAAGTTAATGAAGCCATGAGCCCAAGAGTGTATTCATGTCTTCTTGTACTTTCTAAACCTTTGGTCGGGTTTTTGATATTTGTTTTTGCTAAGCCGACTTATCAATGCAATCATGTTCTTCATTTATGCCATTAAGATGCTTTTTGCTAGCGTGTGTAGAATTTGGGATTTAATGTATTGATGCTTTTTTTTTCTCCTTGCTTGAGGATAAGCAAGGACTTGCTTGAGGGGGAGTTAATAAACCTCGTTTTTACCTTCCATTTGAGCATAATATTTATTGACTATTCCTTGGTTTCCGTGCATATCCATTGCGTTTGGTTGGTTTAACGCCCTTTTGCAGGGTAGCAAATTGTTGCTCGTTTTTTCAAAATGATCAACTATTTTCGAGCATTAAAGCATGCTAGCTTGGAGGATGCATGGATCAAAGCTAAGGAAGAAATGAGGCCAAGAGATCAACGCAAATCCAACCCGAACAAAAGCAAGAAAAATTATTCATGAAAAGTAACCTTAAGTGCCGATGAAGGCCAACACACTCAAATTTTGGTGGATATTCTGATGGAAGAAAAAATTTGGGTTCTATAGCTTCGAATAAACTGGTCACACGTCAAATTCGAAGTTATAACGAAGGAGATAGAGCAATTTTAAATAGCATGCCAAAAGAGCAAGTCGGGGATCAAACGATCGATAGAAAATTGTGAAGCACATCCAGCCTCGATACGTGCCAAGCGACAACCAAAATGTTGCTGGTAGCAGCAAAATGTCATTCCTGGGTTTCGAACACACAATGTGTTACACAAAAAAAGAGTGCTCTGCCAGCTGTGATATCCTGTTTGATGATTCTATTCTACCCTATCTAAATATGACTTGTACATTCCATTCTTGCTTGTGTGTGCTATTATTTTGCGGGTTTTCATGTTGGTTGTTTTCTTGCTCTTCTTACTTGAGAAGAAGCAAGGTCTTGCTAGGGAGGAGTTGATAAACCCCATTTTTGCTTCCTTTGTGCAATATATTTATTATGTTTCTTTGCGGTTTTTGTTACATCTCAATTCATTTTCTGGGGTTTACACCCTTTTTGGAGGGAAGCATGCGTTTGGTCGTGTTTTTGTAGGTTTTCCATCGTTTTCAGAGCAAAGGTGTGTTAAGGACGATGCTCCCTAATCCCCTTGAGGTTTGGAGGAAGAATGGATCAAAGTCGAGGAAGAAATGAGGGCAAGAGATTAAAAAGGAGTTAAACTCGAGCAAAGCAAGAAGCATAATTCATGAAAAGTCAACTTAAGTGCCAATGGAGGTGAAACAGCCCAAACCAGCGAAAACAGTATAATAATACTGTCCACTAAACACAGCGGAAGACTTACAGATGTTTAGACTGAATCTGACCTATGATCCGATTATCATAGCAAACTAATATCAGAGTTAACGAAAACTTTTTACAAAATTAAGTAAATACTATTTACAAAATATTATGAAATTATTACAAAACACTTGATTATATAAATATATTACATGATTTTAATTTATTGATTTGTTGTCTATTTATCTTATTTCATCAACTTTGTTTCCTCAATGCAAATTATTAACTCCCCAACTTTGATTTAACTTCTTATTTATAAATTAAAATTTTCACTTCACAATTAATTAAGCCGTTAAAATTAGGGCTATTTTAGGAGGTCAACGTACTTGGGTTTTGGTGGATATCTTGATCTGAGGCAGAATTTGAGTTCATTAGTTTCGAATCGACTGGTCACACGTCGTATTCGGAGTTCTAATTAAGAAGTTATGAATTTTCCAAAATGGCAATGATCAAGCAAAACTGAGCTACGAGGTCAGAATGTTGAACGATTGGTCGTTCCAATCGTTTCCCTCAATCCATCGCCAAACAGCAGGAAAAGCAAAAAGATGGTACTATGGGGCCTCGAACCCGCAACCCCCAGCATACATAAACTAGATTTGTTCATGGGTGGGCTACCCGCCAGGCTCGACCCACCCGGCTCAAAAAACGGGCAGGTACGGATAACGTATTTGAAAAAAAATTAACATTTGGACGGGTAATACCCGCCCGCCAAGATAAATGGGCGGGTAGCAACGCAAATACTACTAGCAGGTATACCCGCCCGCCCGCTTAGTTTAATATGTTAATTATTATTTTTTATGTTAGCTCTACATTATCGAACTTACTTTAATACTCCAATTTCTCAATAACTCCTTTTCAATTCTCATATATTCTCTACAACTCCCGATTCCCGCCACCTGTTTCCATTTTCCAATCGCCTACTTTAATATTTATGTAATTTGAGTATTTTGAGATTTTTTATGTGTTTAAAGTATTTTGCACAATATATTGTATTATTATAATTGTTATTAATACTTGACTTTATAATTTGTATTGTATTTTAATTTTTATATAAGAAATACCCGCTTACCCGCGGGTCCCGCCTGCTAAAAAAATGGGCGGGTAGCAACAAAAAAATATGCCCGCAAATGCGGACGGGCTTTTGAATACTTGAGCCCATGAGAAGATTTTTAAGGCATTACCCGGTTTGCTACCCGCACAAGCCCGCCCATGAACAGGTCATAAACTATACTCTTCTAGCCCAATATGAGAAATGTAATCTTTAAAAAAGAACAACAGCAGAAAGCAGCGAGTAGGCAATAGCTAGAGTTGTTCAAAAGTGACCCGACCCAAAAACCCGAACCGAAATCGAAAGTAAACCGACCCAAAATATGTGTTCCATTTTTAGGTTTATCGAACCGACATCAACCGATTGAACCCGAGCCTAATAATGACCGACCCGAATATGTAAACCGGTTGACAACCAAAAATGGAAAAAATGAACCCGAGCTGTAACCGATTTTTGTAACCGACACATAACTGTTAACCGAGATTACCCGAGCCTAATAATGACCGACCCGAATCATGCTCGAAACCGAACTCGATCCGGCTAATACCGACATAACTCGAACGAAGTTTAGATCGAACTGATGTAAACCTGACTCAGTTTTTAACATAGAAATATGATCGACTCATATTCAATCATCTTATTAGTTACTCTAATAAAGTGATAAATATTTTAATTAAATAAATTTTATGAAAACATGATTTATATATTTAGAATTAATAATCAATGGTCAATGTTTATTTAACTACTTAATCGAATTAGATGAAAATTGATAGAACTTTATAATTTTAATTTCTGGTCAAACAAGTAAAATTAACAATATGATAATAATCACTAATTGATTTGCATTTTAACTATTTTTCTTTAAGAAAGGGAACCTTATCATCAATTAAAAGATGATTAACTTAATCTAATACTGACTCGATCGATAGTAAGTAGTAATTCGTAATTCGTAGTCTAATTCTACATGAAAAATACCTTAACCCGATCTATACCCAGTAAAATTGAACTAATTAATCGATGACAACTCGAGATCGATTGAAACTCGACACGAACTTCAACCGACACCAAACTGATGCTAACCCGATAGCTTGAATAATCGATCTTCAACCGATCCTTGACTAACCGACCCGACCCAAGTGTGACTCATCGTAACATGCATTCGAAATATAACCGATCCGAAATACAACCAAACCGAATGACACCCATCCGAAACCGACCCAATTCTGATCTACGATTCTACGATCTTACGATCCAAAAATAGATGATCGATCTGGATCATAGGTAGGATCTTAATTTGGTAGAATCATGCGACCCTGCTTAGCTAAAGAATCTAGGTGGTAGGATCATAACACGAATCTACGATCCTACAATGCAACAATTCGATCCTACATGGTTTGTCCCAATCGTAACATATTTTCATATAATACAAATTTCACTTACGTACAAATATATATATATATATATATATATATATATATATATATATATATATATATATATATATATATGTATATATATATATATATATATATGTATATATATATATATATATATGTATATATATATATATATATGTATATATATATATATATGTATATATATATATATATATGTATGTATATATATATATATATGTATATATATATATATATATGTATATATATATATATATGTATATATATATATATATATATATATGTATATATATATATATATATATATATATATATATATATATATATATATATATATATATATATATATATATATATATATACACACAAAATAATTATATCAATACCTTTATAAAACTCATGCTATTCATGATTTGTAGTTTAAAAAATTATTAAAAGTATATTTTTTCAAACTTTATAGATAACGTCAAATAAGTTTTTACTTACACCTTAAAGCTTACCTTAAAACATAAAAAGAGAATTGTAACATAAATGCATATCCGTATATAAATGATAATATTTGTAGGATCATAGAATTATGATTGATTATGAATATTATTAAAGTTATATTTTAATGTCACTTTTGACTCTTTTATTATTTCATTTCCAAAGTTATCGTATATTGGATTTAGTGAGTTCTTAATAAATATATTATTAGAGCGATACGATTCTGACTATTCCGATGAATTTCATTACAAACTTAATTACATAAAGATGCTTGAGGTTGAAGGTGGAAACATGCAATCAGTGCTTGACTTGTTTCTTCAAAAGTACATGAAAGATTAGTTTGTTGTTCAATAGAGTGAAAGTCGATAGTAAGAATTCAGATTTCATGCATCTACAGGCGTTATTTATTGTATCATACTTGAAGATTTTAAGTTATTTGGTGATTTTGTTTATAACTGACACAACACATAGAACAAGTACACTATTTAGTTATTAATTCATATAGATTTTTAGTTCTTAATCCAGATACATTTAGCTCTTAATCCAGATACCCCATAATTTCATTCTAGATATACTAAAGTTGAAATCCAAATACACTTAAATTGAAATCCAGATATGTAGACTGAGTTAGAGATGGGAACAGCAACAGGGGGGGTTAAATTGTTGATGTTACAAGTTTAAGCGTTTTTGCCCTGTTTTTGCAGAATTAAATAAAATGAATAAAGCTTAAACTTAGAGCGAAATAATGAAAGAGACAACACGATTTTCACGTGGAAACCTTCTAGGCCTAAATAGAAGGAAAAACCACGACCCCACGGGATTTCTAAACTCTTCACTATGTTTAAGGCAACTCGTTACAATTACATTAAACACCTTGCTTCACTCGAAGCGCATCAACTAGGCCAACTTCTCTTTCCTATTGCTTCACTCAAAGCAACTATCTTAACTTCATTGAAAGATAAACTCTTCACAAGCTTCACTAAAAGCTATCTAATCCCCCTTAGACTCACCCAAGTCTAATTACAAATATCACTCAAAAACCCTTACAAAAAGGATAAAATTCTCTAAAATAAAATCAATGAGTTGAACAAGAAAATATTGTAAGTTAATTGGCAATTTTAAAATAATCGCTTGAATAATCGCATGAATTAAAGAGCTCATACGTTGGCATATGTTGAGGAACAGCTGAAGGTTCTCTATTTATAGAATCAAATTTCCTCACAAAAAGGAAGTAACCAACCACTATTCCCTTATCCCAAATAATAAGGAGAATAATGTGGATCTTAAGATCCAAGGACATCCTACGGTTAATATCTAAAAATAGGTATTTATCTTGACAAATTCAAGTGCACGGTTATCCTAATAATAACCACTGTTCCCTTATACTAACAATAGGCAAATCAGCTACTGTTCCCTAACAATAACAGCAGTTCCCATATACTAAAATTAGTTGCAGCTCCTATTTTCCAATAATAACCACAGGTACTTAAACTAATTATAGACACGGTTATACTTTGCTAATAATAGGGACGGTTACCTATTTACTAATATTAGGGATGGTTACCTATATACTAATATTAGGTATGGTTATTCTAATAATAGCTAAGGCTTCCTTAACATCAGCTGTTGTTCCCATTTTTAGCCAATTTATTTATTCAGTAAATATAGACCCTTATATAATGGCTTATATAAAAACGTTAGAGATTTTTAGAAAATACTTTGCCAATTAACTTTAATAATTTATTAATGCAACAAATTAACTTTAATTAATACATGAACAGTGTGCTGTCTCCAATTTCCAGTTTTGTTAGAACATCAAACTTGGGAACAGTAGACCTCCTGTCTATATTTTACATCCTAAGCGATACGTACATTTCGATAGACCAAGTCATAGGTACTATCAACGATCATAGTCAAGACCGAATATCGACCTGCACACAATCTCTAAAAACATATTCGTTTAAATAAAAGTGTAGTCATCATCAAAACTGAAGAGCTCCAACAAATTCCCCCTTTTTAATGATGACAAACTTTTAAACAAACTTAAATAAAAATAGAGTAAAACCAATATTATAGAGCATGCCAGAGATTAAAACAACTCTACATAACTTAGTAAATCAATTCACTACAATATAATTTACCAAGCATATATTAAAAACAGATTACTCTAATAATTAGAATTATTTAAAATAACCTAAGCATAATCAAAGCATCGGAAGTAGTTTATAGCTTAATGTTTCAAATAAATCTAAATGTAACAAAACTTACCAAGATTCTAAGCACAATTAGAACTTTATCATATTACTGAGTTATCAGAGCATTCATATAATAGTAAAAATTAGAGCATAGAGCATAAGTAATCAAAATGATAAGACAAAGTAATATCAGAGCAAACATCTAATAGCAACTAATAGATTAATTGACTTACTGACTTGACTTGAATGATCAGAGTTAAAAATACTCAGTTTCAATTAATCAGAGCTAAATTTATCAAGAACATACATATAACAGTAGTCAGATATTCATCACAGTTTAGAGCATATATGATATTCAGATCAAAGTATATATTATTAGAGCATAGCAATCAGAGCATAACCACAATCCTAATGTACAACAGAACAGATACTGAAGCAAACTTAAGCATCCTTTAAGTTTGTGCCAAATATTCCCCCTTTTGAAATCAATCAAAAAGAAGTAGGATAATCAAACCACAGCACTAATCATATAGATATAGTTAAAGAGAGAATCAAGATGCAACGATTAAAAGTAAGTACTAAGAGCTGCAAGCACGATAAGCAATGATAAATTGTCACAGACAGTGATTAGCATAAAAGAAAATGAGATGTTCATTAAAATATCAATTACAAAGAGTGTACCCCAGCTGGTACAATTTAAAGACATAAGAACAATAATGTTTGATTAGTTGATGGTTAGAAAAATTAAAACATTAAAAATGCAGCAGGAGGAGGAATCAAGGTGCAGGCGCTTCTTCATCAACGTATTCGGTCTCCACCTCAACTGTATCAAGTTTAGCACCTAGACGGGCTTCCATCTGGTTCATTTGTTCAGCAAGTGAGGCTAAGGAGACACGAATCTCATCTTGAAAAGGAAAGAAACGAGTCTGCAAATCATTGAGCTTAGGAGAATGGAAAATAGAGGGGCAGTGGGAACAGTAGTGTGATCAAAGCTATGGTTTGGTGAGGTGTAAGTGGGAATTGGTGGTGGTGAAGATGGTATGGGTGACGGTGGTCGTGATGGATAATGATGGGATGATGGTGTGGTTGGCTTTGGTGAGGAAGAATTGCTTGGTTCAACAGTTTTGTAAGATGTAGAGTCATCATCAAAAATTACAACCGGTCATTTCCCTTTAGAAGCTAGCCTTTTACTCTTCTTGGGTGTGGAGCTAGGCTGCTTCTTATCAGGCATTGAGACCTCCTCATTACTGACTTCATTTTCCTCTTTGTCCTTCTCCACAGCTTCAAATTCTTTCACAGCTTCCCCCTGACTAAGTACTTCCTCCTGTTCCCTTTCAAAACATCCTTCTACCTTCCTAGTGGCAGAGCGAACAGGCTCTTGTTCCTCCTTATCAAACACTTCCTCCTTCTGTTCCTTCTTTTCTTCATCAGCCTTATTGGTTTCCCCCTCTTTGTCAAAATCGACATCAATCTGTTCAGTAACATTCTCTAGGATCCCATTTTCATTTAATTTCAAGTGCAAGTTATTCAAACACTTTGACCAATTTTGATGTTAGGACCCATAGGAAAGTTTAAACCTTCAAGAGGAACACCAAATTTTCTAAAAATCCAAGACAACAAGCCTCCATACCCTACCATACATTTCTTTGCAATGCAATCACTCAAATGGGAGATCATCAAAGAAGGAAAGTTAATTTTAATGTGATTAGCCATACAGTAAATTAAAGTAGCATCATGTAGGTTGACTTCACTACGCTTGGAATTGTGAGGTAAAATAAATCTACGTGCTATGCTGTAGAGCACTAGAGCAACTTATGTAATGGAGACAGTACATTATGGCTAATTTTTCCTCTTTTTTCATTTATTTCTAAGAATTTCCACACATTCTTCTCATCGATACCCGAAAACACTTTTTTAGACCCAACATGGTACACATCAAAACCAGTGGCCAGCACTCCAAGCCACTCACCCAACATTAAACTATTGAATTCGATTTTTTTCTCTTTGATTTTACTCGAATAGACACCATTATCAATTGAAAATTTTGAAATAAACTCACGCATTAAGTTTGGGTATATGGGATTACAACAGTATTCAGCCATTAGATATTCCCAAGACTGATTTTGTGGAGTTGAGGAAAGAGAGTGCATTCATACCAGAGTTTATCCAGACCGAAACCTACGGCCATTTCTTTTGAAATCTCTTCTGCGCTGTTGGGACCAACAATCTTTTTAGTCTCTTAACGTCTCATCATATGCATCTTAAAAAATAAAATCTTAAATCAGAGCATTTGACAAAATTCTAATACAGTAATTTTGCGAAAAAAAGTATAATAAAGCATGATCATATTATGTCCACTAACCTATTTCGACAACAAATATTTTACAGGTTGAATGTCAAAGCACTTCCATGCACATCTCTTATGTTAACATCTCATGTACACAATAAAAATGTTTCAAAAAATAAAAGTCTCAAATCTAAAAAATGAAAAGAAGTACCTTTTAGATACAAAAATAATATATACCTTCCCAGCATCATCAACATTACAGTACTTCTTAGCAAACCAATGCATGGCGATGAGTAACAATTTCTTCCATAAATTTTCCACATTCTTTCACACTTGTTTCTGCATCCTTCCATGCACCATTTTTCTCCTGTGTCTTAATTGTTTTACGCAATTATATAACTTTATCCATAAATTTATCTGTGGCATTATAACACCCGTCATTTCATAATATCATTATTTATTTATTATAATAAAATTTGAAGATTCTATAATTATAATGTATTATTTTAAATTAATTTCAATTGATTATTTATATTTATGTGTATATTATATTTACACATATTTTAATAGAATTCTTAAGAGCTAATTTAGGCATAAAAAAGGCTTTTATTAAAGACTTAGGTTTAATTATGAAAGAGGGAAAGAAGGGAAGTAAGTGTGAAAAAAAAAAAAAAATAATAAATAGAAAAAAAAAATAAATAAAAATAAATAAATAAATAAATAAATAAATAAGAAAAAGAATCCTAATCTAACCGTGTTATTTTTAGTTTTTCCGCTGCGTAGCTGTGTTTGTTATATCTTTGAAATGTTTTTGTTTCTAAAAACGCACGTGTTGACTTTGGAACAAAAATTTGTATTGATTTAGATGTTTTGAGGAGCCGGCGATGAATTATTCCGCCGAAACATGTTATTGGAAGGCAATGGGGCCTTATATGTTGGTCTTTACATATATATCTGCAAACGCTAAGTTCAGCCATGTAAGAAAACCCATCAAGTGAAAGCTGTACGTTTGTTGATAACTTCCTCGAAGCTTTCAGTAAAGCTTAAGAACTTTTTACAATGCTTAAGTGTGTCAATAACGTCCAAAAAAGATACCATCCCAGCATCCTCCACATTATAGTACTTCTTAGCAAACCCATGCAAGCTATGTCGATGAGTACCAATTTCTTCCATAAATTTTCCACATCCCTTCAAACTTGTTTTTACATCCTCCCATGCACCATTTTTCTCATGCGTCTCAATTGCTTTACGCAGTTCTATACCTTTATCCATGTATTTATCCGTCTCATCCATGAGTTTTGCAACTTTATCCATGTCCATTTTAAGGTATTGAAGTAGATCATATGATTGCATCACAGCCGGAGGGTGTACTGGAGGAAGGGGTGCTCCATATATCAGCTGAACAATGAGATTCGAACGAACAAAAGAAATTCCTTTTTTACATAAACTCTTGTCAGGATAACCATCTGAATTTTGGTAATATACATACAATACATCGTCTACTTCTATGTAATCTAATAGCACAACAGCATGATAAGCTTTGCACCAAACTTTTTTCCACTTATCATTAAAATAAAAAAAGAATATCATCAATGTGATCCCCCAAACCATGGTATATCCCATCTCCATTAATCTTGTAATCATTTCTAACTTCAAACACTCCAACCACAGGGCATGTATTCAAAAACATCTTTATAGTATCCTCCCACTTCATTCCTTTAGTGGCTAAGGGGTCAGCAAACATGCATTCTTGAATACAATGGTTCAACCCATTCTAAAGGGAAGCACCATCAATTGTTGCTGATTTTATAAGGTCATTAGGTTTCCAACGAGTTTTTTCAGAAATTTTGCTTTAAGGTCACTTCTCCACTTAATATGGTCAAAAAGACAAACACCTATCTGATTGACTAATTCGGTTGGTTTAGGTGTAAGTGAATATAACAACCTAAGCTGATAATCTAAAACTTTGACAACTGTAGAAAAACTACACTGACAATATTCTTGTTGGATAGAAGGCTAAATAATTTATATGCCTATCAATGTTTCATATCTTATTTGATGACATGCAAGTTTGACCTGTAAACAAAAATAGAAATATTTTATTCTTAAACTGTAGGATGTGCTTCGATTACATGAGATCAATAACATATTATTTATTCAAACCTGAAAATAAAGCTGAAATAAAAGAAAAAACATGACAAAGTAATAATGATTTCAAATAATGATATGTTAAAACATTGACACCAAAGTGAATCAATTAACTCCGTTTATTACTAGTAGAATACTGTAACATCCTGGAAAAACTTGAATCGTAAAAACAGATTTTTATATTTTAAAAGAAAACTAAGCAAGACCGGAGTTAAACCAAGATGTCAAAAAGGCACGAGAAAATGAAATTTTTAAAGTTAAAACTTGCGGATCGAGTTCTACTAGAGTTATTGTAGATTATTTAGTGATATCATAGTCTTAGCAGCGGATGAAAGATATGAAATCAAAAGTCCAACGAGTACATCTCGAGAGCGAAGTCGCCTCTTAAACAAATCCATTTTTAAAAAGCTAATAAAGTTCAAAACTAAAATCCTTCCGTACTCTATCTACTTTATTCTTCAGGTGTAATCCTCACTTCCCAGCCTGCAAGTTAACTCACTGCTAGTTATTAACCCCGAAAGGAAAACAACATCATCGCAGGATCGTTAAGATCAAAGGTACACGTCAGCAAAACATCTCTTATAACATTAACATTATAACATAAAGCACAATGGCAACCTACCATACGTCGCCTACAGTTCAATAATTACTTTTAAATAAATTTCAAATGATTCATTGATTCAGTCAGCCTTACTGCTGTACGTTCCTGGCCATACTGTCGGACCAAACCCCAAACTTCAAGAGTGAGACAATACATTAGGGGGAGCTAACCCCTAAGCAAGTCTCTACCATAGGCAACACGCCTTACTTCGATGCCTATGGTTAAGTATGCATACCCCCGCGGTGGCTCATAATTCCCCCATAAACCACGAGTAAAATCTTTCCACTAATCGACGTCATACTACGTCTACTTTAAAGTCAGTGAGGTCATACTACCTTCACTCATCAAGTTATTGAAATCATATCTCTTGATTAAGAAAGCATAACGTCACCTTCACGCTTTATTGAATATATTATTATTATTATTATTCTTTACAATAACCAATCCACGATGTACAAAGTTTTACTGCGTGTACGTACCTTAAGAAAGCAAAAGCAAATCTTAAATGAACCTATCAACTTCCCGTCACGAATCGACTTCCTACACGATTCAATCGTACATACGGGAATAAGCATATATTCACACTTTCTCAAACAACAATCAAGGCACACACACACACACACACGTCTAACATCAAGCCACACTTGCAAACAATTCATGATCACACAACATACTTCATCACAACATAACTTCAAATAAAATTCAGATATATTATTTTTTCCAGAACAGTATGTTAACACTGTCAAACTGAAATTCCGACTTCATCGTTGCATCCGGAAGGCGTCAAAACCCCCGGGTACCAATTTTCATAATTCATAATGTACTCTAAGTATTTTTAACCTATTTTCAAGCTAAAAAGTGTCCCAAAAACAGATTTTTTTACCATTTTCCTAACCCTATGGGATTCACCAAAATTCACCAATAAATGAATTCCAAATGGTACATTGCCTATTAAATATGAATGACCAAAATTATATAATTCTTATGAACCATCTTTGAGATTAAATTCATTGTTCAACAATAATTTCTTTATACATATTTGTATGTATTTTTTTTTCCTAGCAAAATTATAAATTTCTCATATTAGCCAATAAAATAAATAACTTTTCCACCAAATATAAAAAAAACCACGCACATTTTTTTTTTACATGAACATTCATATTTATATATAAATTTCAAAATCACCAATCACACAAACCAATCCTATTCTTCACATATATGCATATCTAAAAACTCTAAAAAGAAACATTCTTCATCAATTTAGATAGAAAAATACATCCCAAAATCATACATGAAATTTAAAATTCATAAATTAAACATGAATATTAAGCTAAAACATATAATAATCATAGAATTTTAAATTAAAACTTAAGAATCAACATAGATTAAGAATTACACTTACAATTGTAAAGGAAAACACCAAATGATGAAGTGTAATGGAGTTAGGAATGTGGATTAAGAGGAATTTTGAAAGGATATGTTTTTTTGTCCTTGGAAACTTTAGAAATGAAAGGATATCAAAATGAAAATGATTAAAGAATTAAGAAGGGTTAATTATATGGGATTAATGCCTTGATCCTTCATTACCCTAAGGGAGTTACAAGCTCCACCAAGAGTCCCATAGGACCGACTACCTTCCCTCCTATTTTCTTTTTTTTTCTTAAATAAAAGATGGGTTAAGGAAAAGTTTGGGCCCAAATAATTCTAATTGCCAAAAAGGATTGCAAATCTCATGACCAAGCCCAATAATAAATAAAATATATATATATATAGAAATAATATTACTAGTGAATTATTAAATATATCGGGGAAAAATGATCGGGAAAATATCGGGGTGTTACAGACTACCCCCCTTAAAAAGGTTTTGACCCCAAAACCACACTTATCATAACACATAACCACAAAACATGTAAAACGAAGTTAATCACTATACACACATACACAAAGCAACCCAAAACATGAATCGCGCGAAAATCCTATCGCCTTCTACCCCCCTTAACGAAGTTACGTCTCCGTAACTTACTAACTTGAGAAAAAAGGTGAGGATACTGCTCTCGCATGGAGTCTTCCGTCTCCCAAGTTGCCTCTTGCGAGCGGTGATTGGACCATAATACTGTAACCATGGTGATATTCCTCCGAAGAGTACTACGGACCTTCTTATCCAATATCCGGACAGGCTGTTCCTCATAGATTAGGCTCTCATCAAGTTCTAACGGCTTTGGATCTAATACATGAGAAGACACCGCACGTAACGTTTCAACTAAGAAATGTGAAAAATGTAACCGCCTCGAATTATGAAGACAAACACTAACTGGAATTTAGTATTAATCAAGCGGAAGCTTAATTTTGCCAACACAATTAAGGGGTTACTTAAAGGTCAAACCAATATTCAAGTATAATACTTGAACCAAACCAAAGCAATATAACGGAAGTCTTAACTGTCCAAAATATAGGAAAATTACAACCAAATCGAAATAAGTCCAAAGTTCAAATTACATCCTTAAATTAGTCTAAATCTAAACTAATAGTCTCTCAAATACAATAAAGAGATCTAAACAAAAGGGGAGTCATACTCCAACTCGGGTTCAACTTCCGCTCGCATATCCATTCTCCGTCGAGGTGCCATAGGGGTTTACTCTAAAAACAAAACCATTGGAAAAACATACAAAGCATAGTATCAGCAAAAAGGCTGAGTATAAACACACTGGTGTCTGTCAAACAAGTTATTAGAATCTTTTTTCTTTTTTTTTTTTTTGCGTAAATTCATTTTGAAATATGCTTTTTCATTTGATAAATCATATTATGATTCAAATCCAGTTCAATGGCTCTATAGTCATTTCAAATTCTCATTTTTCATCATAAATCATAAGATCTCAATAGATCCAAATCAATTTCAAACTCATATCATAAGTTTACATGGGTACTCTGTGAGTCATCCTATGACTCATTTGATAGTCGGTCTACCGTCCGCGACATGTCCGGCAAGTGTAACACAATGGTATTGTGAACAATACGTGCTCAGCATTGGTGAGCCGTTTAATCATGCACACAACATTTGCTGTGGCATATGTACCCGCCATTTAGGCTAAAATATTTTTTGTACATAATATATATCTTGTAATTTTAATAGCATTTGAAAGTCAAAAATATTAACTTTTTCCATATGATAAACATCTTTTATTTGCACATAGCAAAACATACTTTATTTGCAACTTAGCAAATCAAATCATAATATTTCCCACATGGGTAAAACATGCTTAGCATAATCATATCATTAAACATAACCTTTGTATTATATTGGGGCATCACTAGCATGTATGGAAATGCATCGTAACAAAAAGTAATTAAAGTTCAATACGATTTTTTTTTTAAGGAAACCACTAAAATGTTTCGTTTCAATCCTTCTTAAAGTAAATATAACTTAAAAGGGTTTTGAAATTCATTCAAAACAACTAGAATATGATTCATAAGTCTATAAAATCATTACGACAGAAGATTTTATAAAACACTATTTTCTTAAATACGAGATAGTTTTGCCGGTAATAAAATCGATAATTGATTTACAAAGTACATATTAATTCTCCAACAAGGCCCAAATTAATCAAGTCATTATAATACCTTATATAAAATGAATTTAAGGTTGTCCCATCAAATTATAATTGGTTATGCGAATTTATAACGATTTTACAATTATTTTCGACAATTTGGGTATTTACCGTTATTTAAATGGTGTCTTAATTCCGTAAAATTTATAAACCATCTAATTTAAAATTATTTTATACTATGAGGCAGTAGGTTATTAATATAAGTATAAATTTTTGATATAGATCTATTTTTACCCAAATTTAATTAACAATATTACACCTTTTAATAAATAAACATAGTCTATTAATTTGATAAATTAGTAAATAATTAATAATTTATTTTGTAAAATTATACCAAAGTTCCATAAGTCATTTAACATGTTTATTAGGCCATTTAAACTTATAAAAATCATGTATGATGTTTTATTATTTTGTATAGACATTTTATCGATAAATAGAATAAAATAGGTTTAAAATTATTTGAGTCCGAATAAAATATTATAAAAATTATATGATATTCCAGAAACTATTTCAAGGGGTATAAAATTTTAAATAACCATTAAAAATCATGTGGGGTATTTTTAATAATTAATATCGTTATTTTACCAATAAACCGAATAAAATTTAGTTAAGTCCATATATGGTCACGAAAATCCATATAAGTTTTTGAACATGTATCTACTGTTTATATAAGTGTCTCATAAAATTTTCATGTCCAAAAGACGTCATTTAGTATTTATTTTATATTTTACCGTTTTCAAACTTACCGATTATTAATAACCGAACAAAAATTATTAAGGTCCTTAAATGTCAACGAAACCTTCCCAAAATTTTACCAATTTTACCTACTGTCCATGTGATTATGTGATAAAAATTTCAAGTCTATATGTCTTTGTTTGGTGATTATTTTATATTTTACCATTTTACAATTTACCGTTAAACAATTTAACGATTATTCAAAAATAATTAAAAAAAAAATTCCAAACTAAATATATTCTGGCCAAATCTTGTTGGAGACATTATAATATGTTTTTATTAATTATTTTTGATGATGAAGAGTTCATCTAATACCATGTTTTATAATAAGAGTATTTAACACCTTAAAATCCATTAAAATATCAATTTAACGAATAATCTCAACAAAATGTATCCAAGAAATTTTTCTTAACATATAGCTACTAGAAATTTCTTTTAAAATGAATTTCAAATATTTTCAAATTCATATAATCATTTCCATCACAATAACTTTCACAAAATAATGTTAAACATGCCTTTAAACATATAATAATTTATAAAATCAACATGCATGATGCCCACAATAATAATACATGTAATAAATTATTCCATACTCAAATTTATCATTTTCACATCATTTTCCAAGATTTAAGAACTTCACTTTGGGAATTTATTTTTTTTTAAAAAAAACAAGTTTGTATACAAACTTTCCCAACTTGTTCTTAAATCCTTTAAAAAATCACCCCATGTGACATACCTCGACTCCAAGCCTATATAATTATTCCGTAAGCTCCTACGCGTTCTTAGAAGTGGTTCTAACTTTGGGTCCTTGCCCTTCAAGTTTCAACTCCAACTCTTCAACTAAACATATTGCATTCATCCAAAAAAAAATCAATAATAATTTTGGATTTCTAACATGCACTTAACTTTTCCTAGTTAGAGTTGTTAGACTAATACTTGTGATGATTTTAACATATCTGGAGTATACATATTATGTTGAGCAACATACTTAGTTAAGTCCCATAATTTTACTTGAATCCTTTAAGTAACAAAATTTATATGTTTGTAGAAATACATCTTCTTACTTTCTATTATGGCCTATTTTTATAGATTTATAAATGATGATTTTCTTAGTTTAGAGATAAAATACTCATTTTATAATGATCTTAGTTTATTGAAAGATTTATGTAAAAAAAAATGGTTTACATGAACAAGTTTTAACAAAAACTAGTGGAATAAAGAAATGAACATAACTTACTCTATACTTGGTGGATTTCTTCAAGTTTGGTGTCTATGGAAAGCTCTTAAGATGAAGATTATTTTTATGGGAGATTTGAGTTTATAAACATAAATTTGCTAGGAATTGTAAGATTGAACTTCAACTATGCTTATGGATGAAATAAGGAGTAAAATGAAGAGTGAAAGACGGTTGATGGAGTTGAAAATATGGACAGCAAATATGTCTTGATTTATTATGTTTGCATGCTTGTTATGATGGTGTTTTTGGGTAAGAACAATAGGGGCTTTGGGTAGAGAGTTTGGTGGAGTGTGCAAGTGAGTTTTGGGGCTAAAAGAGGACTAGTATGGCAGCTAGGGGCTGCTGTTTTGGGGCTGATTTGAGGTGATTTATATCCTCAATTTGGTCTAATATGGTGTAAGAAAGGTTTATCTAAGATAGTTTAAGGTTTAGGTAAAAATTGTTGTTCATGTAACAAGTTATGTAACTTGTACTTCATGTTTAAAAATCACTTGTATATGTGTGAAATATTTAATTTACTCCCATCATGGTTATATATATTGTAACGGCCCGGTTTAAGTGACCCGGAATATCATGTAAGAACATGAATCCGGCTCACAAACGGACGCAAGAAAACTTATCCTTACTCGGATCGTCAACGTTCCAACGGTAAAGGAATATGGTCAACAAAGAAAATAGCGCTAAACAAAACAAAACCAAACAAACAGCGGAAGTCTTTACATACAACTCGAGAGCCCATCGGCCTCTAGACTAACTAAAATTGTACGAGATAAAAGAAAACATCACAAACTTTGGTTACATAAACTGAATTATTTAGACTCATTACAAAGTAAGTCTAGACTTGATAATTACGGGTTCTAAGCTGAATCCTCACTCCAGCCCCCTCCTGCGATTAACCTGCTGCACGTCGTATGATAACACGTAGCAGGTTCCAAAGAACAACCAATACACGTCAGAGACTTCATACATATATTAAACAGGTTGAATACAAGCATTGAGTTTACCCTAGCATGCAAAGGCTCTATTATTTAATCTTTGTTCATTATTTCCAACCTTGCAACGTTGCCCGACATGTGCGGGTCGTGCAAGTCATATTTCCAATTTGTTTGGTGGAATACACTTAGGAGAGCTAATCCCAAGGCAACCACCTACCTAAGACGTTGCCCGTCCTGTTCGGGTCGCCAAAGGTTAAGTATGCATACCCCCATGGTGATCATAAAGATCCCTGAATGCCATGGGAAAAATAGTTGATAATTTTCCAATTCATTTGTTAACCCTTTTGGGTAACATATCCATAAATTCTCAATTTCCACATAATCATTTCATATTATTTGAGGTGTCTAATCCTTATGTGATTACAATGCCTTGATTAGGAATAAAACAACATTACTTGCATAACCATATAAACAGTATGGTCTAAGCGTGTACCTTTAAGCACAGCAATTCCAAACAACGTTCAAGCACGACAAGAATTTCACCCTCTTATGAATCGAGGTCCTAATTAACAAACACACAAAACGACCACGTTTAATAACGGGTTTTCACAAACAATCCACTCCATACTACTAAAATATCACAAAGACTTGATAATTTCAAATGTTTTCATCCAATTCATGTTCGCTCCAAAATTCCCATTCTGACCAGAAACTTTTATGGCCAAATCGGACAGTTTAGAAAATTCAAATTAAAAATCCGACTTCACCGCTGCGTCCGGAACGCATCAATTATCTTGGGTACCAAATTTCATAACCATGATAAGTAAATTAAATATTTGATCCTCTTATCAAATTTAAATTTTGTAGAGAATCATAAACCAACATTTTTTTTTTAAATCGAACATATATATATATATAAGGACAATCCTTTAAACAAATCAAATTTTGTTAAAGGATTTATAAACTCATGGATAATTACATCACTTAATCCACACACTTAATATTTCATCTAACAAACTAAAATCTTGTTAGAGAAATATAAATCGTAAAATAAATTCAATTTAACATTTGAATAGACTTTATTCTTATAACAAATTTAAACTTTGTTAAAGAATGTAAATCAAGGAAAATTTGCATAACAGAAATATGATTTAACCCTTCTAACAAATCAATTTTATCAAAGGATTATTAAAGAAAACTTATATAAAATACTCAATCCTCCTAATAAGTCATAGGATGTCATCATATTGAAAGAAATATTATATAATCTCATACTAGAATTTCTTATAAATAAAATTTATAAATAACAACTCAACTTACTTACCCTTTGATTTGAAGATTGGATTGAACAAAGTTTTTTTTTTTTTCTTCTTGAATACCGAAACAAGAACAAGAAAAGAGGAAATTTTTCTGAATTTTGTTCACTTTGAAAGCTTAGGAAATGTGAGGAAATTCAAATGATGCTTAAGAATTAATAGGCACTTAAGAGGTGAGCTTAATGTGCCATAATACTCACTTATGAGAGGAGTTACAAACTCCTCCCATTCCTCCTCACAATAACCGGCCACCCCTTCCAAATTCCCCCTTATTATTTTTTTTTTTAATTAATCATTTAATTAATTGAGTAATTATTGTGTTATTATTACAATTGAAACAAAACGTCATGCGATTAAACTCGTTACCGTTAAAAAATACCCCACTTTGTTACTTATAATTAACTATGTAAAATAATATAATTTAATATCACTTATTTATTTTATTTTGTTATATTTTATTTTATTATATTATATTTTATTTTTAAACCCGATAAATGACGGGGTGTTACAGACTACCCCCCTTAAAAGAAGTTACGTCCTCGTAACTTGTGTGGCAGCGGAAAACATAGAACACAAACGCTATCACAACTATAACTCCACATCATAAAACACGACTACCAAAACAAAGATTTAACACTCCTAGCGCGAAATTCCTATCGCCCTCTACCCCCCTTAAGAAGTTACGTCCCCGTAACTCTACTGACCTGAAAAAGGTGAGGGAACTTTTCTCGCATAGCGTCTTCTGTTTCCCAAGTAGCCGCTTCACGCTCGTGATTTGACCACAGGACTTTTACCATAGATATATCCTTCCTTCGAGTGCTACGGACCTTTTTATCCAAGATTCGAACCGGTTGTTCAGGGTACGACAAAGATGCATCCAAAGCTAAAGGTTCAGGGTCTAATACATGAGTGGCTGCGGCATGATACCGCTTTAGTTGAGACACATGAAATACATCATGTACTTTTTCTAAAGAGTTTGGAAGAGCTAACCGATAAGCCACTTTACCCACACGTTCCAAAACTTCATAAGGCCCTATGAACCGAGGGCTCAACTTTCCCCGAGCACCAAAACGTACTACTCCGCGCATGGGTGATACGCGGAGTAACACATGTTCTCCCACAGTGAACTCCTCAGGCCGTCGTTTCAAATCAGCATACGACTTTTGGCGATCCTGTGCCGCTTTCAACCGATCTCTTATCAACCTTACCTTCTCATTCATCTGAAACAACAAATCAGGTCCTAAGGTCACCGCTTCAGTAAAATCGTCCCAATAAACCGGACTACGACAACGACGCCCATACAAAGCCTCGAATGGGGCCATCTGTATAGAGGCTTGATAACTGTTGTTATAAGAAAACTCAACTAGATCCAAATGTTCATCCCATGACCCTTGCCACTCCATGGCAATAGCACGTAACATATCCTCCAATACCTGATTCGTTCGTTCTGTCTGTCCATCCGTCTGCGGATGAAACGACGTACTATAGAGCAACGTTGTACCCATGGCCTGTTGCAAGGTTTGCCAAAACTGTGACAGATATCGTGTGTCTCTATCTGACACAATAGTACGGGGTACACCGTGGAATCGTACAACATACTTAATGTAGGCTCGTGCCAATTGTTCCATCTCCCAGCGACAATTCATAGGGATGAAACGTGCCGATTTAGTCAAACGATCAACTATAACCCATAGTGCATCGTTACCTGCTTTCGTTCGAGGTAAACCCACAACGAAATCCATAGAGATATCATCCCACTTCCACACTGGTATCTCTAACGGTTGCAATAACCCTCCTGGTCTCTTGTGCTCGCTTTTAACCTTCTGACATGTCAGACAGCGTGAGACATATTCTGCAATATCCCTCTTCATCCCAGACCACCAAAACATTAACTTGAGGTCTTGGTACATCTTGTCACCACCCGGATGGACTGAAAACTTCGTACAATGAGCTTCATCCAGGATACGTTCCTTCAAAGATTCCTCCCCTGTCGGTAAACACCAACGACCCTTGAACCTCAAGCTTCCATCTTCATGGACAAGGAATCCCTCTGATGTTCCTTCCCGTGCTTGGTCCTTTAATTTCAAGAGTTTCGGGTCTTTATCCTGAGAATTCAAAATTTCCTCAAAGAACGAAGGTCGTATAGCCAAGGCATTCAAACATCCCTGTAATTCGCCTTTACGTACTACTTCCAAGTTCAGCCTAGCAAACTCCCGATGCAACTCTTCTACTCCGTCCAAGGCAGACAGCGAGTGACTAGACTTCCTACTTAAAGCATCGGCCACCAAATTCGCCCGCCCCTCATGATATACGAACTCCAGATCATAATCTGTCATCAACTCTAACCACCGACGTTGTCGCATGTTTAAGTCAGGTTGTGTATAGAGATATTTCAGACTCTGATGATCAGTGTAAATCCTACACTTAATGCCATACAAGTAATGCCGCCATATCTTGAGAGCGAAAACTATAGCGGCTAATTCCAGATCATGGGTCGGATAATTAACTTCATGTACCTTCAGTTGTCGTGATGCATAAGCAATCACCTTACGGTCCTGCATCAGAACACAACCCAACCCTTTCTTTGATGCGTCACTGTAAACAGTATAATCCAACTTAGGGTCAGGTAGAGTAAGAACAGGGGCCGTAGTTAACCTTTCCTTCAAAGTCATGAAGGCCTGTTCACATTCATCCGTCCATTCGAACTTCTTCTCTTTCTTCATTAACGAGGTCATGGGCCGAGCAATACGCGAGAAATCTTTAACAAAACGACGGTAATACCCGGCCAAACCTAGGAAACTTCGTACCTCGGTGACGTTCTTAGGTGACGGCCAACTTCGAACTGCCTCCACCTTTACCGGGTCCACCGAAATACCTTCCTTAGAGACAAAATGACCCAAAAATGATACCTTATCCAACCAAAATTCACACTTTGACAACTTCGCGTACAACTTATTTTCTCGCAGGGTTTGCAGGACAAATCGTAGATGTTCCTGATGTTCTTCTCGGTCTTTCGAATAGACCAAAATATCATCGATAAAGATAACGACGAATTTATCCAAGTACGCACTAAACACTTGGTTCATTAAGCACATGAACGCGGCTGGAGCATTTGTCAACCCAAACGGCATCACTGTGAACTCATAATGTCCATAACGTGTTCTGAATGCGGTTTTATGTATATCCCCTTCAGCTATTCTCAGCTGGTGGTAACCCGATCTTAAATCAATCTTCGAAAAGATCCCGGCTCCTCTCAATTGATCAAACAAGTCATCTATCCGGGGCAACGGGTATTTATTCTTAACTGTTACCTTGTTTAACTCCCTGTAATCAATGCATAACCTTAAACTACCATCTTTTTTTCTCACAAACAGAACTGGAGCGCCCCAAGGTGAAACACTAGGTCGAATATAACCTTTATCCAACAATTCTTCGAGTTGAGACTTCAACTCCTCCATCTCCTTTGGAGCCATACGATAAGGGGCCTTAGAAACCGGTCCAGTCCCCGGTACCAAGTCGATCGTGAAATCAATTTCCCGTTGTGGTGGCATTCCGGGAATCTCGTCAGGAAAAACATCCAAAAATTCATTCACCACAGCAATATCCTGGGGATTCCCCTCTTTCTTATCCCCCTGGCTGATATGACATAAATACAAAGGGTGTCCTTGCCTCACAAGCCTTTGCAATTCTAAGGTCGACACCAAATTCGACCTGGGTCCCTTGGGAAACTTCCTATATCTAACGCTTTCTCCTCGTGGTCCTTCCAACAAAACTCTCTGCTCTCTGCATTCAATAGTGGCCTTATACCTTCCCAGCCAATCCATCCCCAAAATTACTTCTAAACCTTCCATATCTAACACATACAAGTCGCTAGGAAACACAACCTTTCCTATCCTCAAGGGTACATCCCTATACAGTTTTTCACAGCTGTACAATTTTCCCGATGGTACAGCCACCGTATAAGAAACTTTTTCAAAGGTCTCCAAATTCAACTCGTTCACTTTACTCTTTGCAAGAAATGAGCATGTAGCTCCCGAATCAAACAATACATTCACAGCTATAGAATGAATGGCGAACGTACCTGTAACCACATCTGTCGCCTGGTCAGCTTCTCTTGCACTGACCGCAGATACCCTTCCGCTCGCCGGCTGTACATTATTTCCTCCCACGTGATTTCCCCCGCGCTGCATTCCTGACCCTTCTACTCGATTTCCATCTACCCGGCCTTGCCCGCCATAAAAAGGTCGCTGGAATCTCTGATCAGCACTACCACGATTGCCATTCCCGTGCTGTTGACTGGCTTGACTACCAGCGTTGTTTAAATTTTGTTGCCGGTTTTGACCACTCGGATGTTGACTTCTCCCCCCTTTCTTTATGTAGCATTCAAACTCTCTATGCCCTCTTTTGTGGCAAAAATTACATTCGATCAGATTTCCTTCACAATCCTTTGCCGGATGATTTTTCTTGCACCTCTTACAGAAATACTTCCTCTCATTGCCATCTCTGTCCAATAATGGCTTAGTAAGCTTCACGTTGTTCCTAATTCCTGAATTCGAACTAGACCCGCCTCCCTGAAAATTTCCAAAATTCCTTGCTTTCTTCTGATAGAAGCCCGACACATTCTCCAAAGCCTGGCCAGAAACTTCTTTCCTTTTCTCAGGGACATTACCCTTCTCTTTTTCCTTTTCTTTCCTCAAAATATTCCCTATTTGTGACGCTCGCTTATACATCTGCTCCAGTGTGTTATATCGGTCACTCTCAATATGCTTTTGAATATCGAAAGATAAACCTAGCTCAAAACGTTGCATCTTTTTCTCCTCAGTGGGTACATCATCAGGACAATACTTGAGGTACTCCATAAATTTGTGATAATATTCGTCTACCGTCATACTACCCATTTCCAATCGCGCAAACTCGTTCGATTTATCCTTTCTAACATGCAGCGGATAAAATTTCTCTCGCATAGCTCTTTTGAACAAATCCCAATCAAAGTCTCCCTCAGCTTGCTCTAATAATCCCGATCTACTGTTTGCCCACCAGTAGTCGGCTTCCCCCACCAAATAAAAGGCAGCTTGATTGACTTTTAATTCTTCTGGGCACTCAACGACATCGAAAAGTTTGTCAAATTCTCTTAACCAAAGTTCCAGTTCTGACGGTTCCCCATTACCATCGAAAGTTGAGGGTTTACTCTGGCTAATCCTTTTGCTCATTTCTGAGGCTAACTCCGACAAAGACTTCTCTCGGGGTGCATTTACATTTGTTAACGCTTTCACCAGATTTCTTATCGTACGGTTAGCATCACTTCGAGACAGTCTCTTCCTAGAAATTGGAGGCATCTTCTGCAAGCGAAAGAAAGGTACAAATCAAAAGAAAGTCCTAAGATTCTTAACCTTTGGAGAAAGAACAAGGTTTGCTGGGTAAACCTAACAGTCACTTACTTGTTTGTTTATTCCTAAATATATATACATATATATATAGGTATTGTTATTTTCATTATTCGTTATTTTTACTGTTATTGTTATTAATATTATTATTATTTTTTTTTTTTTTTTTTTTGAGTTGAATTGCTTACAAAAGAAGAATTACATATATAATACACGAACTTACAACACCAAAAGAAACAGCAACACACCTCAATATTTTATAGATATCTGTTGATACATCAAAAGTTGTCTCATACAAGAGTTTACATTATTTCCTTATCGTTTATTTGATTAAAAAGATACAACTAAAAAGAAAAATAGCTCAAGGAAAGATGCGAAAACAAAACAAAAGGAATAGAACATCTAGCGCCAAGCATCCCAAGTGTCAGCACCCTCATCGTAACTTGCTATATCGAAGTCCTCATCTTCCCCGTCTTCTCCAGAATCAGAGCTGGAATCCGAATATGATTCTTCTGATTCACTACCACTATCTCTAGGGCTGCTTAATTGTAAACCTTCTACCTCTTCCTCAGGATCTTCCTCATCAGACCACCCCCTATCAAACCCAACCTCAAAGCCATATAAGTCGTAATGCGATCCCCAGTTCTCTCTCTCATCATCATCGCTGGAAATTTCTATATATATAGGCGGTTCACGACTAGGCTCCCACATCTCAATATCACTCTCTGTCTGAGCCTCGGTTTCCACCAGTGGGGAATCCGAAAGGACCCGCTCTCTTAGTGGTTCCATGGTCCCATCGGTGCCGCCCGATATTGGAGGCTCGCCCTTCCTCTCAGGGGTTACACTCTTCCTAGGTTCAGACAAACGGTGTAACCTATTTAGGTCCAACTCTAAGTCGTAACATACTCTATCGGCTTTTTCTTTAACCATAAGCATCCTTTCCCTATAATCTTGGATACTTTCACCACTCCTTATTTTCCATATGTCAGCGTTGGAAACTTCCCTCCAGACAGATTCAGGGTCAAACCTCGGTACCTCTCTTGATTCACTGGGGGTGCGTGGGTCCATAGGTGTCTTTCCCGTATACATAATCCTGAACACATACACATAACGAAAAGGAATCAAGTAAGAAAATTGTTAACTAAGGACACCTAGACACTGTATAACCCTAATGGTCCAAAGCCAGCTACATCACAACAAACGCATACAATGTTTTTTTTTTTTTTATCACATTCGACCATTCCCCGTCTCTCATTCCTAAGGTCTGATATTCCTTTATCTCCTAGGGAACGTTGGCTCTGATACCAATTGTAACGGCCCGGTTTAAGTGACCCGGAATATCATGTAAGAACATGAATCCGGCTCACAAACGGACGCAAGAAAACTTATCCTTACTCGGATCGTCAACGTTCCAACGGTAAAGGAATATGGTCAACAAAGAAAATAGCGCTAAACAAAACAAAACCAAACAAACAGCGGAAGTCTTTACATACAACTCGAGAGCCCATCGGCCTCTAGACTAACTAAAATTGTACGAGATAAAAGAAAACATCACAAACTTTGGTTACATAAACTGAATTATTTAGACTCATTACAAAGTAAGTCTAGACTTGATAATTACGGGTTCTAAGCTGAATCCTCACTCCAGCCCCCTCCTGCGATTAACCTGCTGCACGTCGTATGATAACACGTAGCAGGTTCCAAAGAACAACCAATACACGTCAGAGACTTCATACATATATTAAACAGGTTGAATACAAGCATTGAGTTTACCCTAGCATGCAAAGGCTCTATTATTTAATCTTTGTTCATTATTTCCAACCTTGCAACGTTGCCCGACATGTGCGTGTCGTGCAAGTCATATTTCCAATTTGTTTGGTGGAATACACTTAGGAGAGCTAATCCCAAGGCAACCACCTACCTAAGACGTTGCCCGTCCTGTTCGGGTCGCCAAAGGTTAAGTATGCATACCCCCATGGTGATCATAAAGATCCCTGAATGCCATGGGAAAAATAGTTGATAATTTTCCAATTCATTTGTTAACCCTTTTGGGTAACATATCCATAAATTCTCAATTTCCACATAATCATTTCATATTATTTGAGGTGTCTAATCCTTATGTGATTACAATGCCTTGATTAGGAATAAAACAACATTACTTGCATAACCATATAAACAGTATGGTCTAAGCGTGTACCTTTAAGCACAGCAATTCCAAACAACGTTCAAGCACGACAAGAATTTCACCCTCTTATGAATCGAGGTCCTAATTAACAAACACACAAAACGACCACGTTTAATAACGGGTTTTCACAAACAATCCACTCCATACTACTAAAATATCACAAAGACTTGATAATTTCAAATGTTTTCATCCAATTCATGTTCGCTCCAAAATTCCCATTCTGACCAGAAACTTTTATGGCCAAATCGGACAGTTTAGAAAATTCAAATTAAAAATCCGACTTCACCGCTGCGTCCGGAACGCATCAATTATCTTGGGTACCAAATTTCATAACCATGATAAGTAAATTAAATATTTGATCCTCTTATCAAATTTAAATTTTGTAGAGAATCATAAACCAACATTTTTTTTTTAAATCGAACATATATATATATAAGGACAATCCTTTAAACAAATCAAATTTTGTTAAAGGATTTATAAACTCATGGATAATTACATCACTTAATCCACACACTTAATATTTCATCTAACAAACTAAAATCTTGTTAGAGAAATATAAATCGTAAAATAAATTCAATTTAACATTTGAATAGACTTTATTCTTATAACAAATTTAAACTTTGTTAAAGAATGTAAATCAAGGAAAATTTGCATAACAGAAATATGATTTAACCCTTCTAACAAATCAATTTTATCAAAGGATTATTAAAGAAAACTTATATAAAATACTCAATCCTCCTAATAAGTCATAGGATGTCATCATATTGAAAGAAATATTATATAATCTCATACTAGAATTTCTTATAAATAAAATTTATAAATAACAACTCAACTTACTTACCCTTTGATTTGAAGATTGGATTGAACAAAGTTTTTTTTTTTTCTTCTTGAATACCGAAACAAGAACAAGAAAAGAGGAAATTTTTCTGAATTTTGTTCACTTTGAAAGCTTAGGAAATGTGAGGAAATTCAAATGATGCTTAAGAATTAATAGGCACTTAAGAGGTGAGCTTAATGTGCCATAATACTCACTTATGAGAGGAGTTACAAACTCCTCCCATTCCTCCTCACAATAACCGGCCACCCCTTCCAAATTCCCCCTTATTATTTTTTTTTTTTAATTAATCATTTAATTAATTGAGTAATTATTGTGTTATTATTACAATTGAAACAAAACGTCATGCGATTAAACTCGTTACCGTTAAAAAATACCCCACTTTGTTACTTATAATTAACTATGTAAAATAATATAATTTAATATCACTTATTTATTTTATTTTGTTATATTTTATTTTATTATATTATATTTTATTTTTAAACCCGATAAATGACGGGGTGTTACATATATGCTTGGGTAATAATTAAAATTTTCTCGAACTGTTATAGGTAGTTGCTCAACTTTAAGTTTTACCTCTAAAGTTTACGTTACTTGTTACGATTCATAATCACGTTACGAATTAACAAGTTTCTAATCATTGTAGAGATTTTTCAAATTACTACCATCACTAATTAAATTATAATTAGTAACGAACAAATATATAAGGAAAATTAGGCGCTAAAAACGACTAATGAAATCTCCTAATAATACGACTGTTTCAAAAAACATCGTGCACTTTACTCAGAGCATTAGGCAATGTTAACCGATAGGCTAACTTACCTACTTTCTCCACAATGTCATAAGGATCTATGAAATGTGGGCTTAACTTTCCACGAGCACCAAAGCGAACTACTCCTTTCATTGGAGACACACGAAGTAGAACCTTGTCACCCGCTTCAAATTCATCAGGCCGACGTCGGAGATCGGCGTACGATTTTTGTCTATCTTGGGCTGCTTTCATTTTCTAACAAATTAACTTTACTTGTTCAATCATTTGAACAAGCATATCAGGTTCTAAGGTGACAGATTCAGTAAAATCATCCCAGCATACAGGACTACGGCACTTACGACCATAAAATGCTTCAAACGGAGCCATTTGAATCGTAGCTTGGTAACTGTTATTATAAGAGAACTCTACCAGATCCAAATGTTCATCCCATGAACCTTGCCATTCCATGGCTATCGCTCTCAACATGTCCTCCAGTATTTGATTAACACGTTCCGTCTGACCATCGGTCATTGGGTGGCAAGACGTACTATGAAGAAGGGTGGTCCCCAACGCTTGTTGTAGTGATTTCCAGAAATGTAACAAATATCGATTATCCCGATCGGAAACAATAGTACGAGGTATTCCATGATAACGAATCACGTACTTAATATAAGCACGAGCAAGTTGTTCCATATCCCACTTACAATTCATTGGAATAAACCTTACCGACTTAGTAAGTCTGTCCACGATAACCCAAAGAGTATCATTACCGGCTCTTGTTCGTGGTAAACCCAACACAAAGTCCATGGAAATGTCGTCCCACTTCCATACCGGAATTTCTAGAGGTTGTAATAATCCGGCAGGTCTCTTATGCTCACTCTTGACCTTTTGACACGTTAAGCACTTAGCAACAAATTATGCAATATTCTTTTTCATACCTAACCACCAAAACATGCATTTTAAATCTTGATACATCTTGTCTCCACCAGGATGAACCGAGTATCTAGAATTTTGAGCTTCGTTCAATAATTTTTCCTTCAAAGAGTCACACCCATCCGGTACACACCACCGTCCTTTAAAACGAAGACTACCGTCCTCATGAATTGTAAAACCTTCAGATCCCCCTTCACTGATCTGCTCCCGAAGTTTAATGAACTTGGGGTCTTCCAGTTGCTTTGCCATAATCTCTTCGAAAAATGTAGGTTGAATGGACAATGCACTCAACTTGGCTTCCAACTCCCCTTCTTGGATTATCTCTAAGTTCATTCTCTCAAACTCCTTACACAACTCCTCAGAGGTTATTAACGCTGAGACTGAATGCCTCGATTTTCAGCTCAAAGCATCAGCGACTACATTCGCACGGCCTTCATGGTAAGCAATCTCCAAGTCATAATCACTGATAAGCTCTAACCAACGTCGTTGGCGCAAATTCAACTCGGATTGAGTGAACAAAAATTAAAAAAACTTTTATGGTCCGTGAAGATCTTGCATTTGACACCATAGAGATAATGACGCCAGATTTTTAATGCAAAAACCACAGCCACTAATTCCAAGTCATGTGTTGGATAATTCACCTCATGAGTCTTCAACTGATGCGAAGCATACGCCACTACTTTCCTATCTTGCATTAAAACACAACCTAATCCATGTTTGGAAGCATCATTGTAGACGGAATATTCCAAAGATGGATCAGGTAAGGTCAACACTGGAGCTGTAGTTAACTTCTCCTTCAACAACTTAATTGCCTTCTCACACTCCTTGGTCCATTCGAACTTCTTCTCCTTCTTCATCAAGGATGTTAGCGGACGAGCGACACGAGAAAAATCCTTCACAAAACGACGATAATACCCTGCCAAACCCAAGAAACTTCGAATATCCGTAACATTTCGGGGTGTAGGCCAGTCTCGGACTGCTTCTATCTTTGTCGGATCAACAGAGATCCCCTCTTTAGAAACAAGGTGACCTAGAAAAGCCACCTGTTCTAACCAGAATTCGCACTTTGAAAACTTAGCATATAATTCATTTTCTCAAAGAATTTGCAAGACTACCCTTAAATGTTCCTGATGCTCTTCACGACGCTTAGAATATACCAAGATATCATCAATAAACACCACTACACACTTATCAAGATATGCATTACAAACTCTATTCATCAACCCCATAAATGCAGCGGGTGCATTGGTTAATCCAAAAGGCAGTACAGTGAATTCAAAATGTCCATATTTGGTTCGGAAAGCTGACTTATTAATATCCTCCTCCTTAATGCGCAACTGGTGATACTCTGACCGTAAATCAATCTTAGAAAAGACTCCTGCACCTTGCAAATGATCAAAAAGATCATCAATCCGTGGTAACGAATATTTATTCTTAATAGTGACTTTATTGAGTTCTCTATAATCGATACAGAGATGCATCGTTCCATCCTTTTTCCTCACAAATAATACCGGGGCTCCCCAGGGAGAGACGCTACGTCTTATATAACCCTTTTCTAACAACTCCTCTAATTGCACCTTCAATTCTTCCATTTCCTTTGGAGCCATACGATAAGGGGCTTTTGAAATTGGCCCTGTCCCAAGCACCAAATCAATTGAAAAGTCCACGTCTCTTTTCGGTGGCATGCCTGGAAGCTCTTCTGGAAACACATCCTTAAAGTCACGGACTACAGGAATATCATCAATTCGAACCTTCCGCACCTCCACCTTACTTATACTACATAAAAACCACGGTTGTCCCTGCTTGATTAGCTTCCTTGCTTCTAAGGACGACATGATTTTCACCTTGGGTCCCTTGGGAAGCTTCTTATATTTAACTTTCTCTCCTCGGGATCCGCTTAGCGTTACAGATTGTCCCTCACAATCTATCACTGCCTTATATCTACCCAACCAATCCATCCCAATGATTACATCTAGACCTTCCATTTCCAAAGAAAACAAATCACTCGAGAATTTTGTCTTTGCTATATTGACCGACACCCCACGAAATAACATACTACAATGAAAGGTCTCTCCGGAAGGAATAGCGACTGAGAAAGATGTTTTCTCGGGATTTTCCAATCCTAAGTCTTTAATTCTAGATTTAGAAATAAACGAGTACGATGCACCAGAATCAAAAAGAACTTTAACAGACTTTGAATTGATGCAAAAAGTACCTGTTACCACATCGGACACTTGTGTTGCTTCCCTAGCGTTAACTGCTGATAGTCTGCCATTATTTTGAATGACTGGGGTAGCGCCTCCTTGACTACCTCGTTGTCCAGGGAATTTCTCATTACTAGCATTCCCTTGAGGTTGCTGAATTCCGGAATGATTCCTCTGAAACCTAAAGTTTGAGACACCCCCAGGGTTTCTACCAAAACCACCACCGTTTTGATTTCCACTTCCCGTGTCATTGCCACTCCAACCATTACCGAAGCGTTGTTGTTGAAAACCTCTGTGATTCCCCCCTTGAGGTTCTTATTGTCCCAATCGAGCATAACACTCTTACATTCTATGACGGAATTTACCACAGTATAAACAGTCCACTAATGCTCCCCGACAATCTCTCCCTGGATGATTTTTCTGGCATCTCCTACAGTTATAAATTCTTTCCTTTCCATTGCGGTCCTAAAGTGGTTTCTTTACCCTGGCCTCAGATGTCGAACCTCTCCCACCTTTACTTGACTGTCCTGGCTAGTACACTTTTTCTTGATGACCCCCATAGGTTTTGTGTTTCTTAAAGTGGTTTTGTGCATGAAGACTCTCGCTCTCTGCATTCTGGAACATAGGTTCCCTCCTCTTGTCCCCACTATGGGCCAACTTCTCCTGCTCCTTCCTAATAACATTTCCTATCTGGGCTGCCCTCTTATATAACTGGTCTAAAGTATCGTACCTATCGATCTCAATGTGTTTTTGAATCTCGTACGATAAACCCAGTTCGAAGCGTTACATTTTCTTTGTTTCAGTCGGGACGTACTCGGGGCAAAACTTCAGAAATTCCATAAATTTCTGATAATACTCATCCACTGTTAAATTCCCCATTTCAAACCTAGCAAACTCGTTTGACTTATCCTTCCTCACGTGAGGTGGGTAGAATTAATCCCATATCATTATGTGGGTAGAATTAATAACACACATGAAAATGAGTTTTATAACAAGCTAAACAAACTATATATTGATCTATGCACGTGCAATGGTAATCATTATGCATGAATATGTAATATATGCACCTATCCCATATCTACTCAAACTCTCACGAATGACTTCTAACTTCAAGCAATTTCTAAACGATTTTGAGGACACAAAGCGTCGAAAATAGGGACCACTGGCTCTGGTAACCACCTGTAACACCCCAGAATTTCCGACCCCTTAACGAAACCAAAACCGTAAAGGACGGGAGGAAATTCGGGTGTTACATAAAAGAAACATAAAAGAAAAAGGAAAAGAAATTAGATAAACTTTAATTATTAACTTTAAAAAGGTGAGTGAAAATTTTGGCAGCATCTGCCTTAAAACTGTGCGCCTTTGTAGAAAAACAAAAGTTAATTTAAAAACTAATAAAGTAAAGGCACCAACGGCCTCTCAAAGCTATGTCACGGCAGAATGCTTCGTCGTCGGCTTCTTAAATCAACATACCAAGCATGGATCGTGGTTTCCGTGTCGACATTTGCGTTTTAAAAAGACTGAACTCCTTAAAACCATTCAGAGTTATAAACTACGTAGCGGAAATACAAATATACGAGGGAGGACGCAAGGCCTCACAACAAAACATATACAACCAAAGTTTACAAAAGATAACAAAAACTACAAAATCGAAAGATAGCAGTATGACACAGGGTATGCTTCGCCCTCATCACTCTCCCCAAATGCAATGCAATGCAAAAGAAGCTCCAATACCTACTACGCTTGTCTATGATCCCCCTGCTGCTCGACATTAGACCAAAGGCCAATGTGTCATAGCAGGACAATCATAGAAAGTCATCAACAAACAAACATAAACACAAACACGTACACGTCAGTAACTAGCATCAAATGTAATAAGACCAACTACTAGATAGCATTATATCATAAAACAACATAAGATGATTTCATAAAACGCAAGCACAGCTAGTAACCATTTATCGGCCACTTATACTTCTTAATTTCATTACGTGCTTTCCAACCCGAACCAAGTGTTCTTGGATAGAATGCAGGTCTTCACGCACCTCTTTTCAAG